>NC_037688.1:6832060-7186742 GCF_003255815.1 Theropithecus gelada | reverse complement strand
CTCGTGGCCTCAAATGATCTGTCCGGCTTGGCCTCCCAAAGTGCTGGGATTACAGGTGTGAGCCACTGTGCCTGACCTGTTTTTCATTGTAAAAATTCACATAGCATAACATTTATCATCTTAACCATTCTAAAGTGCTGGTTCAGTGGCATTCAGCACACTGACACTGTTGTGCGATCATCACCACCATCTACCTCCAGAACTTTTTCATCTTCCTCATCTGAAACTCTGTCCCTGTTAAACATTAACTCCCCATTTCCCCTTTTCCCAGCCCCCAGCAGCCACTGTTCCACTTTCCATCTCTATGATTTGGTTGTTCTAGATACCTCATGCAAGAGAAATCATATAATAATTCATTCCACCTGGCCTAATGTCCTCAAAGGATCCCTCCCAGCTTTAAGAATAAGGTATAACCTGCTCTGGGCATGGCCGAGGCAAGGGTTATGGGGAAGACAGTGGAGTGGGGGCAACTGTATTTCTTCTTCTTCTCCCTTGACCCTATCAGTGGAGGCTTGGCTTTGCTACAGTAGCTTGCAGGCTATCATTTCAGAAACATTCATTGAGTTTTTACCAAGTACAGGGTCTGAGATAATGGGGTACAGTGGAGAGCTGAGATGAGGTCCCTGTCTTGTTGCGCTGATGGTGTCATGAGGGGCAGTTGACCATGGTGCATCAACAACCAGGTCACTGCAAGTTGCAGGACGTGCAGAGTTGACACCTCTGCAAGGTGCAGAGCGATGCTGTGATGGGAGTCTGTCGTCAGTGGACAGGAAGCCTGCTCCAGGAGGATGGCTCTGATTTCCTGGGTGGAGAAGCCCCAGGAAAACTGGGGTGTGGGGGTTGTGCGCTATCCACCACTCTGGATAGCGGGAGTGCTGCTGGGGGGAGGAGGGGGTACCGGGCTGCGGTATTTGGGGGCCTGGCAGAAGGTGGTGACTGAGGCTGTGGGCCAGCAAGAACCAGACCATGGAGGGCCATTTGGGCTGTGGTCAGAGTCTGGATGTGTTCTGGGTGTGAGTGGGACCCGCCGGGGAGTTTAAAAAGCAGAAACCCTTGTACAACTCTGCCTCCTCGAGGAGACAACCCAGACTGTGCTTCACGTTGTTTTCTCAGCTTTCCTTTGCCAGAAAGGGGGCCTTCAAGGGGCCCTTGCTTCCTGGGCAGGTGGGGCTGCTGGAGGGACCCAGCAGTGGGGTGAACGTGGGGCAGGTTAGCCACACAGGGTGGGGAGCAGAAGGCCAAAGTAACAGTAACTGGCCTCTAACCGCTTAGCAGTACACGGTTAGTGTCAGGACTGGGGTGTGTGTGGGGGCGGTGATTTGAGGGTATCCATGAGTGTGTACCTGCATGAGGTTGTAGGGTATCCATGAGTGTGCCTGGGGTTGTGGGGCATCCATGTGTGTGTGTGTGCATGTGTGCGCATGGGATTGTGGGGACCTGTGTGTGTGTGCACATGGGATTGCGGGGTATCAGTGTATGGGGAGGGTGGGGGGGTGTGTGTGTGTGTGTGTGACTAGAGTATTTGTGTGTGTGCATGCATATAGAGTGGGGTGTGCACAGTAATAGGAACGCTGTCTTGGCAGGCTGCTTTCGTAAGCACCCCGAGGGGCTGCCCCTATACCATGCCTGGCCTCTCCTTTTCCCCATGGGACACTGTGGAGGGTGGAAGGGAGGGCTCTCAGGTCCTTTGAAGCAAGGAAGGTGTGGGGGTTACTTATGGTCCAGATTCTTGAATGCTGTCATGTGGCAAACTCTGATGCTGGTGTCTCCAGATGGCCCATGGACAACCACCGAGACAGTCGTGTTGAGCATCCTGGGTGGCTCTAGGAAAGTGGGAATTTTTGGTCTCCCAGGTTTGCCAGCACCTGGTGCACCCAGAAACACTTGGGCTGGCTAGGTGGGACATGACCATGAGGCAGCAGAACCCAGGACATGCGGATAGTTCTGTCTTAACAGAACTTCATCCTCTACCCTTACCCTCTTCATCAGAACTTAACCACACCGAGTCCCGCATCCCAGCCCCTTGGGTGAGGATTCAACTAATGTTGGGCCATCTGCTGCTTAATGGCGCCACTCCCCACCTCACTTCAGGGTGTCTGGGGCTTCTAGAGGCCCAGAGGTCTAAAGCTGGTGGCCCGACGGCCAGATTCGACCTGCAGATATGTTTTCGTGGACTTGCATAGTGCTTTAAACATTTAGAAAGTTTGTGGATTTATTTTACTTCCTTTTGCCCCTAACTTTTATTTTAGATTCCAGGAATACATATGCAGGTTAATTACATGGATATATTGCATGCTGCTGAGGTTTGGGGTGTGACTAAATCCATCACCCAGGTCGTGAGCATAGTACCTCATAGGTCGTTTTTTAGCCCTTGTCCCCGGCCTCCCTCCCAGCTCTTTTATTCCCCAGTTTCTGTTGCTCCCAACTTTATGTCTGTGCGCACCACAGTGTTTAACTCCCACTTATGAGTGAGAACGTGTGGTATTTGGTTTTCTGTTTCTGCGTTAGTTCACTTAGGATAATGGCTGCTAGCTGCATCCATGTTGCTGCAAAGGACATGATTTTATTCATTTTTAAGGATGCATAGTATTCCAAGATATATATAGATATAGATATAGATATAGATATAGATATATACACACCACATTTTCTTTATCCATTCCACTCTTGGTGGGCACCTGGGTTGGTTTCATATCTTCACTATTGTGAATAGTGTTGCAGTGGACATATGAGTTCATGTTTCTTTTTGGTGGAATGCTTATTTTCCTTTGAATGCATCTGCAGTAATGGGGTTGCTAGGTTGAATAGTAGTTCAATTCTTAGTTCTTTGAAAAATCTCCAGACTGCTTTCCACAGTGTCTAAAGTAATTTGCATTCCCAACAACAGTGTATTCCCATAAGAAAGTTTATATTTAAAAAAAACCTACATTTCCAATTTTCTTGCACAACCAGAAGCAACACTGGGCCCATATTCACATGTGGCAGTCATTGCCTAGAGCTGACAAGTGCTGCCTTTTCTTGACAAAGTTTGAGTTCTTGGGGCTGACACAGACCCCACTGGGTCTTACTGCTTTGCACCTGGCCTGGGCTGCATTTGTCCATGGTGTGAACCTGACACCACCCACACCCTCATCTTGAGGCCTCCATCCAGACTTGCAGCTCCATGTGGTCAAAGGAATCCTGCTCACTGCAGACAGATCTCCTGGGATTCACCTGCTCTTTTTCACGACATAAACATTTTCCGACTGTTGGTACCCCTGCTGACAGGTGCTTCTGCCTTCCCAAACTGTTTCACATGCATGATCTTCTTTGACCCACACTAAGAGCGGCAGATATACTTTGAAGTAGATGAGAAGAGTGAACCCTTTTTTGGTTTTGAGAACCCATCCACCCAATAGCCTTTTTTTTTTTTTTTTTGAGATGGGGTCTCACCCTGTGGCTGGAGTGCACTGGCACGATCTTAGCTCACTGAAGCCTCAAACTTTTGGGCTCAAGTGATCCTCCCACCTCAGCCATCCGAGTAGCTGGGACTACAGGCACACACCACCACACCCACCTAATTTTTATTTTTTTTGTGGAGATGGGGTTTCACCCAGACCGAATCAAACTCCTGGCTTCAAGTGATCCTCCCACCTCAGCCTCCAAAGTGCTGGGATTCCAGGCGGGAGCCACTCACCCAGCTCCAGTGCCATTTTTTATGGAGTTTCGTAAAAAAAAGGGCTCTTCTCAAGGCTTTGCAAGAGGTACGCTTGATTGGATTCCTGGCCCAGCAGCATCAGGTTGGGGTCCCATCTTTTAGGGGTCTGATTCAGGCTCTTTTAGGGCAGGAGACTGTACTAATTCTTATTTGAGATGAGCTGTTCCCTGGGGGACTGGTTCCAAGCAGGCTACTGTGCTTAGAATGGAGTTCACAGTGGCCACAGGTTGACAAGACCAGTGCAGCATTCCTACCCAGGAGGGGGCCAAAAGCCACAGAAGTGAACTTGTGGTCACCTGGCACATTGTTGCTGGGACCCCCGATTTTCAGTCCCGAATCTGCTGCTAGGTACCCTGTCCCCAAGGGGCTTAGCCACTGGGTGTCCCCACCTTCTTTGGAGAAACAGCGGCAGTAGTGGGGGGTCACATTCACTCAGGACTCGGAGTCAGGCATGGACTCTGTTGCTGAGGAGGGGCGAGTCGATAAGCAGCCCTGGAAGCATTCCATCTTCCTTTGCTTGTGACAACAGCCATAAAACTCTCATTTTCCCTTGCACGGCTGCTATCTAAAGTCTCACCGCTCACCCGATTTTCTGCTCACAAACAGACTGACGGGGCCCATTTGCATTCTGAAGTGCAGTTCCCCTGAGTCCCTGTCCCTCCAGGCAGATATTATTAGTCCCCTTGTTTTGTTGGGTGACTCTGAATGGGAGCCTGTTTACGGGCTGGGTTCCTAATAGAAGACTTCGGTTCCCTCCTAATAATCTATCCCCTGGTGGGCTTTATTATAAAGTACGGGCAGTACAGAACCTGCCCCCTTGGGAGTTTATTGGGCTTTCTTCTTCCCCACAATATTTTCTCCCACGTTTTCACATGCGGGAAGAGTTTCCCGCTCATGGAACTGATTGTTGACCAAACCACCTGCTTTGGTCTTTTGTGTCCTGGCAAGACGGGGTTCACAGAGAGTGGGGGGCACTCTCCTCCCCGCCTCGCCTCCATAGAGCATCTGGAGAACACAGAAAACCCAGATCCAGTTGGCGCCAATAAAAGGAGTCTGGGTCAGGCTGTGTGGATGTGGCTGTTTCTTGAATGTTACCCCAGGTGACTCAGGTCGCTGCATCTGCTTCTGCTATTGGTTCGGCAAGGAAGCTGCAGAACCCCCACCTCAAGCCAATCCCCTTGCTCCTTGGAAGTTGGAATCTCCCTCTAGGCCGGGAGTTCCGGATGAATTGAGGCTCTCACATGAGAGACAGCTTCCCTGGCTGAGCGTTGCAACACTCACTTCCTGCTGCTCCGGGGTGGCAGACGACAGGCTGTCTCACTGTCTGGGAGGCAGGGACAGGAAAATCTCATGCACATCCCGTGCATGGAAGAGCTGCTGCTCCCTCTGCCATAGGACATCTCAGGGCTTTGTTCAAGGCCAGTGGGCCACCAGCTTCACTCTGAGGCTAGGGATGGGTGTCACACCCACTCGGGCAAATCTTGCCCTGCCCTCTGAGTAAACGAGGCAAACCCCGGCTTGCTGGGTGGGGGCCATGGGAGAAGTGGGGTGTGTCCACGTCATAGCCTGGGTCCTGGGGGAGTGGCTGCGTCACCGGGCAGGCATTTAGAGGGAACCTTGGCCATCACTCACTCCTAATTTTAATGACGTGCATTAGCTAAATTGTGTTCTGAGTATTCATTCGGCGCTGTTTATGGTGTGCTCTCGAGTACGCTTACCGTTTGTCAGAAGTGCAAACTAGTGAACATATGAGCCTTTAAGACAGGCCATCTGTTCGTCTTAGACCCTTGGACGATTGTCAAACGCTTCTAAAAATAAGTGCTCACAAGCAGAGAGGGGCTGCCCAGGTGATACACAGCAGATAGGGGAGGCAGGGCTGCCTGTATCCATACCCTCCCCAAAGGGAAAGAAAGAAAGTGTGGGGGAAAAGGGGAAGGTTTTCCAGGGAACAGGGGATGGGAGCAGAGGGAGACGATGGGCGAGAAGGCCCTGCTGACACACCTTTTTGACTGGAGGCATGAGCATCTCCCTGTGTCTTGCCTCTCCTGTAACTCCACAGCTCAAATACCTTCGATGGCTCCCCATGGTCCAGATTTAAGGGCAAGCTGCCTCGTCTGGCATCAAGGAGCCTCATCAATAAGGCCCCCGCCTTCCTCTCCAGGCTGGTCTCCATGGCACATACCCTGTGCCTCTGCCAAGCTGAATTATTCATTGTTCCCCCAACATATGCTGCACTTTTCACATCTCACAGACAGAACAGTACGATGGTGAAGAGTGGGCTCTGCAGACAGACTGCATGGGTGCAGACCCAGCACTGCCATCACCAGTGGCAGGACCTGGGCCTCTCTGCACCTCAGTTTTCTCATCTGTAAAATAGGGATGATGAGAGTATTTAATGCACAGGGCAGTCATGAGGCTTAAATGAGTTCATATGGGTGGAGGTTAAGGATGGTGTCTGGCACACAGTGAGTCCACGATCAGTGTTAGCGGTGATCACGCTCAGTGCCATTCCCACCTTCATGCTGTTATCCAGGTGGTTCATTCTGCCTGGAAAGCCATCTTTCGAGCTCACACACACACAGCCAGTGCAAATCCTCACTTGGGCTGTCCTTAAAGGGCAGCTAAAAGGCCAGCTTCTTCCTCAAGCACCTCCTATCGGAAGTCCTCTCTCTATAGTCCTTAAAAGGCCAGGATTGTGCCTCACTTGCTCTCTTCCATCCACTGTACAGGGCCAGGTGCCTTGTTTGCTAAGTGAACAAATAACGGGACCCAACTTCACCCCTGTCGAGCATGAATATGGCTGCCACCTCAGTCTCAAGGGCTACTTCTTCCCCTGGGAAGGGAATCTCTCAGTGGTTAAGGTGCATTCTCGAGCTTGGCCTCAGCTCCTGGAGAAAGTGAGTTGTAAAGCCAGCCTTGTGAGAGCCACTGTGGCTGGAGCCTGCCAGGGAGTGGCCACTGGTAGGCAGTGGGGAGAAGGGGGATTGGCCACAACCTGTTTCCCAACCGGAAATCATAGTGAGGTGATGTGTGGGCCAGGTGGTTCTGTAGGTGGGGCCGGGAGAACAGAGTGGGATGCTCTGGGTGTGGGGGCTGAGTGTTCCTGTGCCTTCCTATGCTGTAGGGACTCAAGGACTCAAGAGCCAGAGCCACGGTCTAGTCTCCAGAGAAGAGCCAAGCCTTCTTTTTTGCCTCTTCAGGGTCTTCGGGGTCTATGAGTTTGGCCGTCGTCACCCTCACCATGAAACTGTGAGCCCCTCACGGGAGGGCGCTGGAGCTTCTTAACCTGTCTGCGCTCAGTGCCCAGCCCAGGGCCTGACAGACAGGAACTCAGTGAATGTCTGTGGAAGAAATGGATGGACGGATGGACAGATGGATGGATGGATGGATGGATGGATGGATGGATGGATGGATGGATGGATAGATGGGTGGATGGGTGGATGGATGGATAGGTGGGTGGATGGATAGCTGAATAGATGGGTGGATGGACGGATGGGTGGGTGAATGAATAGATGAATAGATGGGTGGATGGGTGGGTGGATGGATGGATGAGTGCACACTTACTCCATCCCCCATGGAGTCTCCCTGAGGCTGTCCTCCCCTGAAGCTATGGCATTCTGTTCCTGAGGGTGGGGAGGAGAAAGCAGTGATTTGTGGGTACAGGGGTTCTAGACAGGGGGGATTGTGGGGAGGGGATAATGACGCCTGTTGCTCCATGGGCCGTACCATCCAAAGTTCAGCCATCTCAGGAGTGTTCTTAAGACCTTGCCAGCCCTTTGGACACCCAGATGGGGAGGAGGAGGGGTACAGCTGGTCAGTCCAGGTGTACCCCTCTATGAGGCCCTCACTGTAAGCCCCAATCATGCCTGGTCCCACAGAAGCGGCAGGGACAAACAGTCCCTCTGCCATGGAGCACCCTGCTGGGTCAGGAAGACCAGAAGACAGTCCTTATGCCACAGAGCATCCTGCCGGATCATGAAGACCAGCACAGACGCCACTATGGAGATCTGCGGAGCATTTACTGTAGCCAGACCTGGGACGCATGCGGGCATTATCTCCTGAGTCCTCAGGGCATGTGTATTAGTCTGTTTTGTGTTGCTATAAAGAAATATTTGAGGCTGGGTAATTTATGAAGAAAACAGTTTTATTTGGCTCACAGTTCTGTAGGCTGTACAGGAAGCAAGGTGCCGCCGTCTGTTTCTGGTGAGGCCTCAGGAAACTTCCAATGATGATGGAAGGCAAGGGGAGCCGGTGTGTCACATGGGGAGAGAGAGAGATTGCAAGGAGGCACCAGACGTTTTTTAACGAGCAGATCTCGTGGTAACTCATTGCTGCAGGGAGGACACCAAGCTGTCCATGAGGGATCCTCTCCCATGACCTAAACACCTCCCACCTCCAACACTGGGGATCCCATTTCAACGTGAGATTTGGAGGGGACAAACATCCAAACCCTATCAGCATCTTAGGAAGAGGGCTGTGTTATTAACCACCCCCAAAACCCGGAGGTCATGGAACTTGCCCAAGGCCATACGGCCAGTAAGTGGCAGAGCCAAGATTCAAACCCAGGGCATAGCCCATCTTGGCCCACTAAAGCTTCCTGCCTGCCTTGGGGTTACCAGGGCAGTGGCTAGCAGCCATGGGGCACTTGCTAAGAACAAGGGAAGGTGCTAGGATTTTACAGACACTGTCATCAGAGTAGCTGAGAGCCAGGAGAGGCAGCTAATAGGGTGTGTGGAGAAGCTCTTTTTGCTTTCTGCAGCCGGCATGCTGAAGCCCCTCATGTCTCTCCCACGTGACACGGCGATGGGTAGGTATCACGGGGAGACCAGGCAGGGTCCCACGCCTAAGCAACAGAGAGTGGAGCCAAGACCTTGAGAAGCAATCCTGGGCTTCAGACTGGGGAGAGGCACACAGTGTTCCTGTTTGTGACTGTGTTGGGCATGGAGGTGCGCTGAGCCAGGGCCCCCTCCTGGGGCGGGCAAAACTGAACCTCCAAGGAGCCCATTCACTCTAGTGTGTGGTGGTGCTTTGGGAAGGACAGTGCAGCCACCAGGCTCTGTGCTCCGTCCCGCTCCTTCCATGCACAAAGCATTACCCTGGATTGGGTTCAGGATCAGGATCATTTTGCTGCTGAATTCCCAGCCACAAGCATAGTGGCTCATTGGCTCAAAGATGAATGAATGAATGAGCAACCATGTAAATGAATGCTGGGCTTCTTTCCCTCCAGAGGCTGAGGGTGTGTCGGGGAACCAGTTCCTGAGTGCTCTGCTGACAATTTGCACAGAGAGGGCTCTTTTTGTGGGTCTCAACAAGACCCAGAGTAGGCCTGCCCCCAGCATAGGCAGCACACAGGTTTCTGTGCCCAGGCCCATGCCATCCCCTTGGCCACCACTGTCTTGTGTCCCTGGCCCCGTGTGCCAGGCAGAGGCTCCCCAAACAGGCTGTACCAGACACCTCCATCCAGGAGAGCACACAAGCTCTGCCGAGTGGATGGATCGAGGCTGCAAACCATTGCTACCCACCCCCTCCTGCTCTCCCGTTTTATTTTTCTCACCTGCTTCTCTGGCCCACACCTGTGTCTCCCTGGCAGGCAGCGAGGCCGAGTGGATGCCAGGCCTCCCTCTAGGCATTTTCTAGTCCTTCCCTGGGCCCCTGTCTCCACCCCCGGCCTTTATGGTGCTGAGAAGTGTTCATCTGTGGGGTGGGTAGCATCTTTAAACAATTATTTTCTTCCTTCTTGAAAGGGGCTAAATATAGCACAGGCATAAACAGAGAAAGAGACATTAAGGCAGAATGCCCTTGTGAGAACTATGCTAGATGGAAAGAACTCTTTAAGAAGGTTTGCTGAACCTCCCTACGTTCCTCAAACCACAGCTTCTAGCTGTAGGGGACGGACCGCGGGTTCTTTCAGGGTTATTGAACTGTGCTGATTGCAGTGGCTGTGCTGATTGCAGTGGCTGTCCAGAGCTGCTCTGTGTCCTGGTGTTGGGCGACTGGTGAGTCTTGGGGACAGGGGTCCCACCACCCCCTCCGCCTGTTGAGATGCTGCCCTTGGCCTATGGAGGAGCTGGTGCCCTCCTTGGCCGAGCACCTGGGCACCTCTGTGCCCCCCACCACCATCACACAAACTGATCGGGTGGCCTTGACCAGTTCCCTAGCTGAGCTGCCAGCTGCACCATTAATCCCACAAATGTTTGGGTGTCTGTGTCTAGCCCCTCTAAATCAGGCCTCTCAAGGAGTGGGCCCAGCTGCTGTCTTGCCCTCCCCCTCACTGTGCCAGCACAGAGCAGAGCATCCAGCAGGTGCTTAATAACGTAGTGCTGAGTGAATTCTGGTGGCTGATCCCCTTGGGGCATCAAGTTTTGACATTTCCATCTGCTGTGACATCCTGGGCTTTTGTTCCTGTCACAAAACTTCAGGGAAGGAAGTTTTATCCTTCTGTCTCTGAACCCTCTAGGAGGAAGTTCTTTCTTGAGTCTAACCTAAACGCCCCCTGCTACTGCTATTTAAGTGGGCAGGCACACTGTGGCTTAGCCATGGCATAGGCTTTCTGGAGTTTTCCTCACCAGTGGTCCCAAGCGTGGGTTCCAGCCTTCAGCACATCTGCACCAGCAGTGCCCTGGTGAGCCAGTGTGGACCATGTGTTTCACACTGACCCTGTTCTTGGCATCCTGGCAACAGGCTGCTTCATTCTCCAGAGATCCTAGACACCCCCTATGCCCATGTTGGTAGTGGGTGGTCCTTGGGGATTTTGTGGAGATCGAATATCATGTCTGGTTTTCTGTGGTCTGTGAAACAAAGTCTATGTTTATTGGTACTCAGGGCCTCCACTGTGCATAGGCCATGTGCCCACCAGCCTTCCTGTGACTTCTGTGCTGGGACCTGTGCCTGCATCTGCCACTTGGATTCTAGGCTCCACACCTCCATCTCTGCTGTTCTTTTCTCTTGGAGTATCCTCTCCCCTTTCCACATATCCACATCCTACCCATACATTCATTCATTTTCCTTCCGTTGATTCATTCACAAATACTGCCTGAGTGTCTCCTTTGTGCTAGGCCCTAGGAACCATACTTTGAGGACAAGAAAGAGCTGTCCATGTCTCCCTTCATCATGTCACCTCTCTTCCTCCTCCCTTTCCTCCCCCTAATAAAGAATGACCCAGCCACACCAAGATAGCAGGAGCTTTTGACTGGCGGTTGGTAGGGTGCGAAAGCGCCGATCTCCAAGTTGCTTCTGGGCAGCTGTGCCTGCTGGGGATTGGAGGCCCAGGGGTATGGTCAGGACAGTGCATGCCCAGCCCTGGGTCCTGAGAAAGGAATTGCCACTCCCCTGTGTGCAGCTCAGCAGAGGAGGTCAGTCTAGCTCATGAGAGGTGTGTGGCTGTGTGGGAGGTGGGCTGCAGATGCCTGGAGAGGTCTGCAGGGAGGGGAAGTTTCCATATGCCTAGAGGACTCTGAGAGCGGCTTGGCTGGGAGGGAGGAGAAGGGAGGCGGGAACTGAGTCAGCAGAGGCTTGAAGCTAGCAGGAGGATGGCTGCGGAGTGTGGATTCGGCTCCCCACAGGACTAGCTGGCTGTCCCTGCACAAGTACAGGGAGAGGTGCCTCGGCTGGAGGGTGCGGGTTCCCATGGAAACCGCCGGCATCCCATCTGTGGCCTCAGACAACCTGCCTTGCGCCTCTGGGTCCCTGACACCCCCGACCGAGGTGTCAGGCCTGGCCGGCAGAGGTGGCGCTGTGTCTAGTGCAGAATGCGGGTGATCTGCAGACCGCGGTGCCCATGGGGTACAGGCCCTGGGAAGCCTGGCTCCCCTGAAAAGCCCCTTGCTCTCGTGGATTCCAGCCGTCTGGTTCAGTGCACTGTGCTTCCAACCTGGGTGACCTTGGGCCTGTAATTTTTGCCTTCCTAGGCCTCAGTGTCTTCATCTTAAGACGCCCCACCTCGCAAGGCTGTTGTGAGGATTGAAACAGTGGTGCCTGCCACGGCACAGAGCACGTATGCCCGCCAAGCCCCGGCCGTGCGCCTGCCTGGCCCGCACGAGCACGAGGCTGTCGCTGGCGCTTGGCGCTGCGGGCATCTGCTGGGAGGCAGGCACGGGCTGCCTCTTCCCGGCCAGGAGCTGGCAGGAAGCGTCGGTGACATCACCACGGGGGCCGCAGCCTTCGCAGTACCCGTCACGGGAAGGGGCTGCGCGGTGCCCAGCTCCAGGGAACAGGAGTGGCCCGTCTCGGTCCCGGCCCCGGCCCCGGCCCCGGCCTCCGGACGAGGCTGCTGGCATACTCTGGTCGCCCTCGCCGCGGACCCGAACCCGGGAGAGACGCGGCGCTTCTGCTGACCCCTGGTGGTCAGCGGCACAGCTGCAGGAGTCGCCGGGCCCTGGAGGGCGCCCAGAAGGAGCCTCTCCCGGGGATCTAGGGTCCTGTGCGGCCCCAGACAGGGCCACTCTGCCCCTGGTGGATGTTACCTCCTTTCTCCAGGTGTCATGAGGTGGAGCACCGCCTAAGGCTTTGATGAAATGGGTCTAAATTTGGAACACGAACCACTGAAAAGAAACAAAAAGACTGGGCTTTCAGATGCCAAATCCCACCCCCGGTCCCAGGCCGCTGGCTCCTGTGAAACAGATCAACCCTGCTGGCCCCCTCTGGCTAGCAGGGGGAGGAAATGCCATTGGCTGTAATGAGAGGGAAACATTTGGCCACAGGGTCCCACCTGGGCCCTGGATTCCTAGGTGCGTTGGGCCAAACTGCACTGAGTCCCTGTCTCTGGTTGGGCCATTGCCATGAGACCAAGCAGGCAGGCTCCCGGGGCCCAGCAGCAGAGGCTCCTCCCGCGTCCTCCTGCCGGGTGACCCATCCCCTGCCTGGGCCGCAGGCGCCACTGCCGCCCACTGCCCCAGCACGCCTGTGCCCGCTCGGGTGTTTCTTGGCGGGAGAGCTGCACAGCACATCTGCTGTCTCCCTCTGCTAGGCTCGGAGCAGCTACGGGGAGGACTGAGAGGGGGATGCAAGGGCAGCCTGCAGGCTATCAGAGTTTCCTTCTCATCATTAGAGGAAAAGGGAGATGGAGGGGTGAACAGGGATGTTTTTAATTCCTGCCTCCTCCCCGGCATTTCCCCTTTCTCTCCACCTTGCCAGTCCCCGTGGTAAGACCTGAATGGTCTTTAAAAAAAAAAACAAAAGCAAAAAAGCCAAAAAACAACATATAGGGAGTCCAAGTTGGCAGTAACAGGAACCTATCCCCAAGCCCCAAATCAACGTGGCGTCTTGGCAGCTGCGTCCCTGGAGCACTTTTTCCTTGTTGCATTTTGTTTTGTTATAATCGAGACGCTTTTCTGCGGCTCCCGGCGTAAATGCACTGAGTGGGAGGGACGAGCATGCTCTCCATTCTTCTCCTTCATGTGTGTCTCCTTTCTTCGCCTTTGCAGAACCACACGATGAGCCAGCACGCACAGTGAGGGATCGCTCAACAGGACACCTCTCCGCAGAAGGCTTGCCGGAGACGCCGTGGGGAGGGCCATTTGAACATTACATCCAATCAAAGTGTCATTTGCAACCCAGATGTAAAACTCTAATGATTTGGCCATGAGGCGCTGCTATTATAAGCAGCTGGAAATGAATATTAATGGCAGAGATTAAAAGTATTCCATGCTCAGTATTTTTTATTGTCCTGCTACAGCTAGTGTGCTTTTAGAGTTTCCGCCGCAGACTACATTTCTAGAGTTAGAGAAACCCGCTTTTTAAGGCTATTGTCCTTTGTTCCTTCATGTATTATATTGATAGTTTTTAAAAAAGAATTAGTGTGATTTTTTTTCTTTGCTTCTTTTTTTTTCTTTCTTGTTTTTCTTTCTCCCCCTTCCGTTAACTACTTTTTAATTGCAATTCTAGGTAATTGTGCATCGTGATGTGATTGCTTGGCTATTGTCTGAATATTTCCTTTTAATTTTTTAATTAAAGACTAATGCTTTGATTGGATTTGCCAGTTCACCGGACAGTGATTAAAACTATGTAATGAATATAATCGGTTTCAGTGCAACTGGATGGTCTGCTTTTAAATGTGACTTAATCTGACTGCAGTAACTAGTACAGTTCAATAAAGGGAATCCATGCGATTAGCATCCGGCTGCCTGGTTCTCTCCTCCCCAGCCTAGGGCCGCGTGGGGGGCTGTCAGCTCCTGCCAGGTGTGTTCCCCTACAAGTTCCTGTGGGCTTGCCTACGCCCTTGGGGACCTGCACACCATAGACCCTGCTTCCCTTGGAAAAGAATCGTAGTAACCTAATGCACGCAGACTGGACAGGCTGGCAGTGGCCATAGAAGTCAAAGCAGAAGACCCCTGAATGATGGAATACCCTGATCTTCCCACTCATGGATCGGGAAACAGAGGCCCAGGGGTAACGTGCAGCTTTCCCAAGGCCACGCAGCAGGATGGTCACCATGCTCATCGCGATGTCTTCTTGATTTTCCCTTCAGGGTTGGCTTTCCCCTGTGTTGGATACTGGCAGGCAAGTGGTTAGCCCTTCCCTTGCCAGGACTCCAGGTGGCACTTGGGTTCTGAGGAGATGTGTGATTGGGGACCGCAAAGCAGAGCCAAGTAGGAGCCGCAGGTTCCCAGTCATAGAGATCAGTGGGATGTGACAGCATTGAGACTGGTGGCCAGGGCCAGGTCTGGAGTGAGGCAGGTAGGGGCCTGGGATACATTGTTTCAGGAGGCACTCACTGTCACAGCCCCCTTACACCTGCAAGTGCTGGGAATGAGTGTCCTCTTGCATTTTACACTCTAGGTACCTTGCTTATTTCACCTACTCCTGGCCCTGCTGGCATCCCAGGGCCCACCCAGCAGCCTTGGTCTCCAGGCCTCCTCCATTTTACTTCCCACACCTCCGTCATGCTGGTGCTCAGCTGACTTGCCAATCAGAGGCCGGAACTTGCACGGGGAAACCCTTCCTTGCTAACTTTTCACAAGGGGCATGGAAATTGGTTATTACCCTCTGCAGAGCGGAAATGAAACAGGCAGACAGATTGCACCTAATTATAATGTAATACTAAGTCACGGGCGTGGAATTTGGAGCAATTATACCCATCATCTTCTAGAAGACTCCCATATCAAGGGGCTTCTGGTGACCTATAAGAATTCCCCTTTCTTTCTGTCACTTCATGTAATGTTCTCACACGGGCGGGGCTTTCAGTTTTTCAAAAGGCATCTTACACGTGTGAATCGTAGAGCAGACCCTGCCAGTAGTGGGCTGTTGCCTCCTGGAAACTGAAGGCTGTGAATGCCAATTTTCAGCCTCTGGAGACTTGGCAGTTTTGGGGTCAGACCCCAGGGTAGACACCAGTGTTCCCCTAAGTGTGCCCACCCATGGACTGGGGCTTGGAGCCTGGGGCTCGGGCTATGTCTGAGTGAGGCTGTCACATGTCCACAACCAGGCCTGCCTTTTGGGCAGTGCTGGGACTGTCGATGGGACCAGTGTGTCCCAGGGCCTGCCACATCTCCGACTCAGGGCCCTCTCCAGCTCTGGATTTATCCCAAACCCCATGGAGCCCAGGTGAGCCCTCAGTAAGTACCAATAGAAGATTTGATTTGACGGTTGGTGGCGTAGGGCTAAATTAGTCACTGCCCCCATTAAAAATACAGCGGGGGGTTTAAGAGCTTTTCACGCCATGTGGGAATCAGCAGCGAAGCCGGCTGATGCCTTGGGTAAGGAGAGAGGCGGCCTAGGGGACCGCGAGGTAATGAGGTTTATGGCGGTGACAAGGCAGCCAGGGAACCCCACCGACTCCCCCCTCACCCCGGCCCTATTGTTCTCCGGCTGGCTCTGTCCCCGCTGCTACGACCGAGAGCCCCTCGTGACTTCGTGTGGGAAGGGGGCTGGCAGTGGGGACACTGAGGCCCTTCCTGGGACTGGCATTCTTTACCATCAGGCAGTATTAGGGTTGGGGAGCAGTGTAGGGTTATAAACCTGTGCCTCGGAGAACCCACTACCCCTTTCCAGAGGAATGGTCTGGAGCTGGGATGAGACACTTGCCTTTCAACTGTGAGGAGCCTTGGAGGGTCTCTGGGAGGCTTGTATGAAATGATGCCTGACAAAGGGCTGCACACAGAGACCTGCAGGCAGCATGGTCGTCAATGATGGCGCCAGGCATCCTGCAGTGGGGCACCTTTTCAGCCAGGAGGGCGCGATGGAATCAGCCTCTCATGTGGATTTGGCTTTGGGGAGTGGGCGAGGTGACTGAAAGCCTGAGGTTCATTGCTGCTGTATTTAGATGTACAAATTGTCAGTTTCTAGCGGCTCTCTGGGTGGAGGAATTTTGCCCAGGCTGGGAAGTGGACCAGGACCCTGGACCACAGGCCCCTGTCACGGAGCACCTGCCCAGAGTGCCCAGAAGCAGGCAGGGCAGGGTTTCAGTCTCAGTGGAGACACTGTCATGGGAGGAATCTTCTCGAGTTCCCCATCCTTAAAGAATTCTCCTTTTAATCTCACAATTGCATAATACTGAACTTTTCACCTGTTTTTCTTCCCTCCTAAGGTATGTCTTCCTAGGAATGGGACCTATACCTACAAATATTCAGTAAATAGAACCAAAACTCAAATCCATGCCTTCCTCCACTCATCCATTCAGCAGATATTTACTGAGCTGCCCCCATGTGCCAGGCACTGTACAGGGCACTGGGGATAAGGAGATGACCAGCAGATGTGGCCCCTGGCCTCATGGAGGCCACAGTGGCACAGGCAAGCATGGCAGTAAATGCATAGCGACCCCTCGTCATGAGTGCCGTGATGGCAAACCCAGAAGCTGCCAGGGATTAATGGAGGGACCCATGTATGAGACACAGGGGTGCATTAAGGAAGGCCTTGCTGAGGCAGGGGCTTGAGACCTGAAGAAAGAAGGGAGGTGGGCAGTCCAAGAGCAGTGGGAAGAGAGCACTGCAAATGCAGAAGCCATGAGCTGGAAACAAGCCAGAAGTACCCTGAGAGATCTGTATTCCTATGGAGTTTCAATTCTAGACGACTTAATCCCAGAGAAGTTCAGAATCCTGTCCAAGATCATACCATTCAGGATAGACTTGCGACTATAACTCCGGTGCCTCACCTTCCAGCCTGGGGTGTCTGACTCCATTGTTAATTTTATTATAATAATCATGATGATGACAATCAATAAAGTGGTATTGTACTGTACAGGAAAGACTGCTGGTTCTCTTTCTTTTCATTAATACAGTAACCAATTTATAGCTGAGCAGAGGTTACCTTGGAGAGGGGAAGGGGCAGATTATATATCCTATCCTTCCCAGAAGTTAGGTGTGGTCCTATTACTATCGGTAGCCATAGGTTCTATCAATAGGGTGTAAATAACAGGAGTATGTGCAAATTCTAAGAATTGTCCTGAAAGTGAAGAAATGAGTTCATTCCTCCCATCTTTCTGATGGCTGGAACGTGGCTGCAATAGCTGGTGTTCCAGAAGCCATTTGAACCATGAGGTAACGACTACCCCAGTAATCACTTCTGGTTCCTGTCTATCATAGCACCTGTGACATGTGGTGTTATGTATTTATTGGTATGGCTTGGAACTTACCTTTGGAGAAGAGAGAGACACCCTACGAGGATTTGTTCCCCAGATGCTTGTTACCCTTCAAAGCAAGTCCATGGGGCCACTATTTTACAACTTACAGTTGGTTTTGGCTCATTCAGGCTTGCCGGGAGAGTGCTCAATGATTATACACCCTGCACAGCTCTCTTGATGTCACAGAACAGGAGAAAACACTCAACAATGGCTGAATATTTGCAACTCTATCTTGCTTGATCTCTTTCCAAAAAATAAAGTATGATTTGCCATGCACGCCCCTGGCTGTCCTTTCCCTCCGTGCCTCTGCTCATGGTGCTTCCTCTTGCTGGAATGCCCTTCCCTTCTCCCCCTCCCAACCCCAGGTTAACTCCTACTTTTAGACCCAGCTCAGCTGTCTAATTCTTGGGGCCAAGACTTGGTGACGTTGGTGAAGCACTCACCTGGGAGCAAAACTTAAGTGGGTGCCAGAAAGCTAAGTAATCAAAATAAACAATATTTTCATGTAATATTTTTAAAAATCACATTGGCAGGTTATAACCTGCAGCCTGGCAGCCCATTTTTGAAAATAAAGTTTTACTGGAACCAGGGCTGGGATTGGGATTTGGCAAGTGAGGCGGGATGGCACAAATGTCGCATCAGATTCTGTCTTTACTTAACACTGTGCCATTTTTTTCATCATGGAATTTTTTTTTAATTAACTTATTTTAAGAAACATGAAAGTATTACTTTGGCTTTTTGTTTGTTTGTTTTGTATTCACTTCAATTTTGTGTCCAAAGCAAGTGCCTCATTCATCTCACCCTAGTCTTGGCCCAGTTTATTCTTTAGGCTACTTATTCTGACACCCACAGCTAAGTAAAATGCTCTCATAATAAGAACTCCGATACTACCTGGTGTGTAAGTCCATCACTGGGCATGCACAGTACTGCCTTTTATACCTATTTGTCTCTGGGACTGTATATCAATCAGGACAGGCTAGGATATGGCACATTAACAAAAGGGCCCACATTCTCATGGTTTAACACGACAAAGATTACTTCCTGACTCATATTCCACAGCCATCTTGGATATCCAGGGGGCTTTCTTCATCATGGTCACTCAGAAGTTAGGATCAGGGAGCAGCCACCACCTTCAATATGGTCAGCAACCAAGCAGAGAGAGACAGAGAGAGAACTGGCAGTTCAGTGCTCTTGCCTAGGACTTACACAAATACAGAGCTCTTAAACTCACAATGCATTGCCAGCAATTGTCACATGGCTCCATTCTATCACAGGGGCCAGGAAATGCAATCCTGCTCTGGGCCTGGAAGAAGTGAGAATCAGCAAGGCTTGGAACACTGCACTAATGACTACCCAAGCTGCCTTCACCTTCCACCCACCTGTCTCTGACTATCTTTGAGGGCAGAGCCTGACTCTTAGTAAATGTCGTTATAACCAGCACCCTACACAGGATCTTGAGCAGATAAGATATTGAATAAATGAATGCAGATATTGCATATGAAAGTGAATTAATGACAATTTAAAAGGTCTAGGGGAAGATAAGCATGTATATGAAGACAACTTGTAGCCTAAGCTCTGTGGACTATGATACCTGGATTCCGACCTCAGCTCTATCACTTACTAGCGGTGTGACCTCAAATAAAGCCCTTAACTTCTCTGAGTCTCAGTGTTTTCATTGGTAAATGGGAAAAATAAAAAATAGTACTTATCTCACAAAGTTGTAAAATTAAAATAAGAATGATGGTGACGTTTAATAACATTATCGGTGTCTGGTATTCTCCTAGGCATCGTATATTAACTCCTTTAATCCACCCAACAACGTTATCACGTGGGTACTGTTATCTCTTTTTTACAACTGAGGAAACTAAGGCAGAGAGATGCTAACTTGCCCAACGCTCAGATTCTAATGCTGGCAGTCTGGCTCCAAAGCCCTGTTCCCAGCCCCAAGAAGCCCTTGAGCAGAGCACATAAGAAATGGCTAGCTCCAGGCCGGGCACAGTGGCCCATGCCTGTAATCCCAGCACTTTGGGAGGTCTAGACGGGGGGATCACTTGAGACCAGGAGTTGGGGACCAGTGCGGAGAACATAGCGAGACCCTGTCTCTACAAATAATAATAATAAAAATTAGCTATGCGTGGTGCCGCGCGTGTAATCCCAGCTACTCGGGAGGCTGAGGCAGAGTATTACATGAGCCCAGGAATTCCAGGCTGCAGTGAGTTGTGACTGCACCACTGCACTCCAGCCTGGATGACACAGCGAGGCCCTGTCTCGAAAGAAGAAAGAAAGAGAAGGGGAGAAGGGAGGAAGGGAGGGAGAGAGGGAGGGAGGGAAGGAGAGAAGGAGAAAAGGAGAGAAGTGGTTAGCTCCTGATACTCATCACTGGGGTTGGTTCGAGATGATAGTCCATTGGGGTCAGCCTCTACCTGGACCGCTCCTGGCTGGGCGGATCCTTGACCTGCCAGAGCCGGCACAGCGCCCGGGCGGCCCCAGCCTGGGGTTGGTGCGCGGCCGGCCCGCCCCCTCCCTTCCCTGAGCCCTGATTGGCCCTCTTCGGGCCGGCCCCACCCACCGGGGGCCGCGGGCTGAGCGAACTGCGAGCGGCGTGGTGTTACCTTATTTGTGGAGTTATTAATTACTGAAGGGCGCAAAGCGTGCTTCTGTGCATAAAAATATGTTTGAGTAGTTTCTACTTAAACTTTAAAGAGAACGTTAATCAATTTTATTTTAACAAAATGACCTTAAGCAGGGGGAAAAAAAAATTGGTGTTATTTGCCCAAACAGGCAAATTAATTTCTCTCTCTTGAGAAATCTGAGAAGTTTCCAGAAATAGCTATGCATAATTTACACCTGGCCTGGCCGCTTCTAGTTTCACTCCAAGCCCAGTCACGGGCCCCACTCCGCTCCAGCCCCAGAACTGCAAACGAGGGTCTCTGCAAAAGTCCTGCCACCCAGAAGCCGACTCATTTTGCGACCTTGGGAAGAGGATCAGAGGGGAAGGGGCCGTGTTGTCTCTGAGAGGCCAGCCCAGCTTGGGTCAAGGTCACTGGTGGAAGAGGGGCGGCTGCCCAGTTCTTTGGCCTGGCATTTTCGGGAGACCTAGAGACAGTTCCCAGCGGAGGACCTCCTCCAGCCTACGGGCTGGGTCCTGAGGCATGTGGCCTGCTTAGCCCTCCCCTCCACCGGCCCCCACCCTTGAGGGTTTCCGGGATGTCAGAGTCTCCAGAACATTCTGCAGAGTCCGTGCCGTCCTCCAAACTCCTGCCCCTCTGGCTCTCCACACCTGTGGTGCTTCCCATCTGATGGGGCCGTCCCTTACCCATGCACTCGCCTTGAGAATGGGGCTTACAGTCAGGGCCCGGGGGTTGCTGGAACTGTGGTCAGTTTCCAGTTGGGCCTTTCAGTAGCATTGTGACTTCCGCCTGGCCATTGGACCTCCCTGGACTTGGGTTTCTCTCCCTGCACTTCTGAGGGATGACCTGACCATTGATTCAAAACAGACAACCCCAGAAACACTGAGAGAATTTCAGAGCCACCGATGGTAACCCCTGCATCACCTGAGCAAGCATGGACCAGGGCCTTGCTGTGTGTTTCTCATGCAGAGCCACGGGCACTGGATTGGGCATCCATGCTCTTCTCTGTCACCATTTCCCCCTGTGACTCTGGGCAAGCCCCTTTCCTACTCAGGGCCTCGGTTTCCTCATCTGTGAAATGAGGGTTTAATCACAGCTGTCTGAGATGATCTTGGCTTTGGAGCTCTCTGTGCGAATGAGGCTTCCTTGGGAGGCTGGGTCTGCGACGGGGGCTCATGGATGGCTTCTGAATCTGTACCTGGGGACGAGGATGTCTGCACCCTGAGCTGTGGAGGGGATATGAGAATGTGCTGCACTTGGCAACACACTGAGCACCCAAAGTACAGTTTTATTAGCTGATAGTTTTTAAAGCCACATAGAAAACAGAAAAGAAAATCAGCTCTGAGAATACAATGAGGACATTACCCTGGCCCTACCGTCTTCTTAACGAAGTAAGAGCTCCGATCGGACTCCTTGAAGGAGAACTGCCCGCCCTGACAGCTTAAGGACTCCTGGCTGGGTTCCCAGGTGCCCCCTGGCCACTCTGTGGGTGGGTTTGCCTTGCCTCCTGACATCTCTGTCTACAATTACATTTCTCCTCTCCTGGGCCCAAACAGATCCTATAGCTCCTTCAGGGCTCAGTTCAAGAGCCACCACCTTCAGGGAGCCCCCCCCCCCCCGCCCCCGCCCCGCCCTCCTGCGATTTCCCCTCAGGTGCTTCCTGGATTTGTTCTTGCTCCTAAATCTTCACAGCACCCAGCACAGTGCGAGGTACACCGTGCCGCTCTGTTAGTTTCAGAGTCCTGGCACTCCCAGACACTTATTCCTCATGATCTTTGTCGTTGTTTGACAGTAAGGGAAGCTGGGGTCACTTCTACCCGATAGTGGGTGGTAAAGTTGAGATGGGAAAATAGGTGATGTGTCTGTAAAGGCTGGGCTCCTATGTTCTGTGCTACTCTGGACTGAGCAGCCAGGCAAACCATGTGGGTGTTGATATTTAAAACAATGTTAAATAATAAAAGAAAAAAACAGTAAACTGCTTAGAAGGATATAAAGTAAAAAGTCACTAAAAATCAATTGTCCATCTTACACTCTTCCCAGTCTCATTCTTTCCAAAGATAGTCTGTACACATATATACATTTACAGATAGTTCTTTCCTTTCTTTCATAAAATCTATGTTATTCTGTGAATTGCTCTATGACTTTTCACTTTCTTATAAATATTCCGTTTCTTTCTTTTCATGTGAGCACTCACAGATCTTGCTCTTTCTGAGGACTTTTTCAATTATGAATCCAACCTCCTTAATAGTTATAAGTTGTATGTGAGGCTACTTAAATGATCTATTTCATGTTGGGTAAGTTGTGGTAACCTGTTTTCCAAGGAATTGGGGATTATAATCTAATTTGTCAAATGTATGCATGCAGAGTTGTTCATCCTATTCCTTTATTATCCTTTTGGTATCTGTGGGTCTGTAGTGATATCCACTATTTCATTCTTGATGCTGGTACTTTGTGTTTTCTCTTTTTCTTTGTTAGTCCTGTTAGAGGTTCTTCCATTTGGTTGATCTTTTCAAAGAACCAACTCTTTGTTCCAGTGATTTTTCTCTGTTGGTTTTCTGTTTCAATTTCATTGATTTCTGCTCTTTTTTTTTTTTTTTTTCCTTCCCTTTGCTTGCTTGGGATGTATTTTGCTCTTGTTTCTCTAGGTTCTTGAGGGGGGAACTTAAATGACTGATTTAACACTTTCTCTTTTTTTGTAATATATACACTTTGTGCTATGCGTTTCTTTCCCAGCACTGCCTTGGCTGTGTCCCAAAATGTTTGATACATCGTATTGTCATTTTCAGTCAGTTCAAGGTATTTTTAAGTTTATACTGAGGCTTTGTTTTTGACCCATGGATTTAGAATTGTGTTGTTCAGTTTCTAAGTTTTTGGTGACTTTTCATTATCTTTCTGTTATTAATTTCAAGTTTGATTCCATTGTGGTTGAAGAACACACTCTGTGATTTCAATTCTTTTAAACTTGTTGTGATTTATGTTTTATGGCCTATGATATAGTCTATCACGGTATATGTTCCAAGGGCCTTTAAAACAATGTATATTCTGCTATTGTTGGGTGGTGTGTTCTATAGGTGTCTATTAGATCCTGAAATTGGTGGTATTGTTGAGTTATGTATCCTTGCTGATTTTCTAATTGTTCTATCAATTGTCAAGAAAAGGTTGTTAAAGTGTCCAAATGTAATTGTGGATATGTCTATGTCTTCTTTCAGTTCCATCATTTCCATATTTTTCAGCTCTGTTGTTTGGTGTGTACATATTTACGATTGCTATATCTTCTTGGTAAATCCATCCTTTCCTCATTATGTAAGATACCTCTTTGTCTCTTTAGTTTTATTTGCTCTGAAGTCTACTTTATCTAATGCTAATATAGCCACCATGTTTTCTTTCAATTAATGTTTACGTGATAGATATTTCTCCATTCTTTTATTTTTAACCTGTCTGTATTATTATATTTGAAGTGAATGTTTTGTAAAGACTATATAGTTGGATTATCTATTCTGCCAATCTCTTTTAGTTGCTGTGTTAGGTTAGTTATATTTAATGTAATTATTGGCATGTTGGGACTTAAATTTGCTATTTTATATTTTTTTCTGTTCTTTTTTTTTAATTCCTCTGATTTCCTTTTTCTGCCTTAGACATTTTTTAGAATTTCATTTTGGTTTATTTACAGTGTTTTGGGTATATCTCCTATAGCATTTCTAGTGGTTGCTGTAGATATTACTATATATATGCTATACATGTGGCATATTAAAATCTCCTGGTTTCGTCATCTTACCAGTTCAAGTGAAGTGTAGAAAAGTTGCCCCAGGTAGGGCACAGTGGCTCATACCTGTAATCCCAACACTTTGGGAGGCCAAGGTGGACGGATCACCTGAGGTCAGGAGTTTGAGACTAGCCTGGCGAATATGGTGAAACCTGTCTCTGCTAAAAATAAAAATTAACTGGGCATGGCGGCATATGCCTGTAATCCTAACTACTCAGGAGGCTGAGGCAGAAGAATCACTTGAACCCAGGAGGCAGAGGTTGCAGTGAGCCAAGATCGCACCGCTGCACTCCAGCCCAGGCCCAAGAGTGAGACTCTGTCTCAAAAAAAAAAAAAAAAAAAATTGCCTCGCTTTATATCAATTTACCCTCCCCTTATATATATAAGTTATATTTATAATACAATTATCTTAAATACTCTCCTACACATTTAGAATCGCATTAGACAGTGTTAAATATTTTGCTTCAGCCATTAAGCATAATTTTAAAAACTCAAGAGGAGACAGAAACTCTGTTGTATTACCTATATTTTTCCTTACTGTGTTCTTTCTCCCTTCCTCATGTTCCAAGATCCTTTCTTTTATCATTTTCTTATGTTTAGAGAACTTCATTTTGCCATGTTTTAGGGCAAAAGATCAGCCCTAACAAGATCAGCTCACTACAGATTTTCTTAGTTTTTCCTCCTCTGAGGATATCTTGATTTCCCTTTAATTCCTGAAGGATGTTTTCACTGGGTATAGGTTTCTGATGACAGTTGTTTTTTTTTTTTTTCTTTCAGCACTTGAAAAATGTTATGCCACTTTCTTCTAACTCCGGTGATTCCTGATGAGAAATCCACTTTCATTTGAATTGCTTTTCCCCCTCTAGGTAAACGTCATTTCTCTTTTGCTGCTTGGAAGACTTTTCCTTTGTCTTTAGTTATCAGAAATTTGACTGTAATGCGTCTTGGGTGTGGATTTCTTTGGGTTTTATCTTTTTTGAGATTTACTCAGTTTCTTGAATCTATAGGTTCATGGTTTTTTTTTTTTGCCAGAATTGGGATTTTGTTAAGCCAGTATTTCTTCAAGTGTTTTTATTGGCTCTACTCTCTTCCTCCTCTCTTTTTTTTTTTTTTTTTTTTTTTTGAGACGGAGTCTTGCTCTGTCACCCAGCTGGAGTGCAGTGGTGTGATCTCCGCTCACTGCAAGCTCCGCCTCCCAGGTTCACACCATTCTCCTGCCTCAGCCTCCTGAGTAGCTGGGACTACAGGCGCCCACCACCACGCCCGCTCATTGTTTTGTTTTGTTTTGTTTTGTTTTTGTATTTTTAGTAGAGACGGAGTTTCATCATGTTAGCCAGGATGGTCTTGATCTCCTGACCTTGTGATCCGCCTGCCTCGGCCTCCCAAAGTGCTGGGATTACAGGCGTGAGCCTCTGCGCTCGGCCTCCTTCTCCTCTTTTTCCGTAATTCCGATGACACTAATGTTAGTGGGTTTTTTGTTGTTGTTGTTGTTGTTGTTATAGTCTCACAGTTTCCTAAGATTCTGTTTAATTTTTTCCCAGTTTATTTGTTCTTTTTAAATTAAGATTGTTAATAGTTAGGCGGAAACATAAATACAAAAAAAAAATAAACATTGGATAATTTCTACTATTCTGTCTTCTAGTTTGCAATTTTTTTTCCTGTTCCCTCCATTCTGCTTGTTGAGCCTGTTGATTTAATTTTTTTTAAGTTATGGAATTTTTCAGTTCTAAAATATCCACTTGGCACTTTTTAATACCTTCTATTTCTGTGTTGAGACTTTCTATTTTTTCCTTTGTTTCAGGCAGGTGTGTAGTTGCTTGTTAAAGCATTTTTATGATTGCTGCTTTAAAACCCTTGCCAGGCATTTCTAGCATCTCTGTCATTTCACTTTCAGCATCTATGGATTTCCTTTTTTCATTCTGTTTGATAGCTTCCTGGATTTTGGTATGACAACTGATCCCTTGTTGAAACTTTTACATTTTGTATATTATGTTATGAAACCCTGGGTCTTATTTAAACCTTTTTTAGCTGGCTTCCTCTAATACCTCCCCAGAAGGGAAAGATAGTGGTGCAGGGAGGGATCTCAGTGCCTCCTTAATGCCAGATGGGAGTAGAATCCCAAGTTCCCCACTAAGCCTCCATTAACACCTTAGGTGGGGGGCTCATTACTATAGCTGGGTGGGGGTGGGAGTTCCAGCTCCCCACTAGGTCTTCACTGATACGTCCCTGGCTGGGAGGGGTAGGAGTGTCTAGTTACTGGTTCCCAAGTAGTCTCCATTGATACCACAGAGGGGCAGGTGACCTTGTTACAACTGGGCAGCGGCAAAAGTCCTGCCTCTACAGAGCACTTCCTCTGATACCATCCCTGTGGGGACAGGCGTGGAGGTGCCTTGATACTACTGGATGGGGAGTGGGAATTCAGGCTCCTCTGGCACTGTGGAGTATGGCATTGGGCCTTGTCATTGCACAGCAAGGAGGAAAATCCTAGGTTCCTGTTTGGCCTTCTCTGATTTCCCACCCTCGTGAGGAGCACTGAAGAATCTCATTATAGATTGGTGAGAATGAAAGCAGTGTGCAGGTGGAGCCACAGTTTTTTCTGTGGCATTTAGCTGGGGTAACATGGTTATTACCCAAGAGATTTTGTTTTGCTAGGCTGATTCTTTACTGGTTCTTTGGCTAAAAAAAAGCAGACATTTGATGGGGCTTTTCAGTCTAGGCACATTGGTTTTTCCGTGTTGCTGGCCCTTTCTGGGACATATGAAGCAAAAAGAAAACCAAAGGAACCCACCATAATGTTGTTCCTTAGATCCAGAGGTTTCTAGTCAGTCTTTTCTCTTCACTTTTTGGTGGCTTCTTCTCCTTCTTCTTCTTCTTCCTCTTCCTCTTCTTCTTCTTCTTCCTCCTCCTCCTCCTTTTTCTTGTTCTTCTTCTCTTCTTCCTTTCTTCCTCCTTTCCTCCTCCTCCTCCTTCCTCTTCTTCTTCTTTTTCTTCTTCTTCTCCTCTTCCTTTCTTCCTCCTTTTCTCCTCCTCCTCCTGCTGCTACTATTGCTTCTTCTTCTTCCTCTCTTCTTCCTTTCTTCCTCCTTCCCTCCTCCTCCTCCTCTTCCTCCTCCTTCTCCCTCTTCTTCTCTTCCTTCTTTTTCCTCCTTCTTTCCTCCTCTTCCTTCTTCTTCCTCTTCTTCTTTTCTTCTTCCTTTCTTCCTCCTCCTTTTTCCTCCTCTTCCTCCTCCTCCTTCTTGCTCTTCTTCCTTTTCCTCCTCCTCCCCTTTCTTCTTCTTCTTTCTTTCTTCCTACTTCTTTCCTCCTTCTCTTCCTCCCCCTTCCCCTTCCCCTCCCCCTCCTCCTCTTTCTTCTTCTTCTTTTCTTCCTCTTCTTCCTCCTCCTCCTTTTTCTTCTTCCTCTTCTTCCCTCCCCCTCCTACTCCTCCCCCTCCTCCTCCTTCTCCTCCCCCTCCTTCTTCTTCCTTCTTTCTTCCTCCTTCTTTCCTCCTTCTCTTCCTCCCCCTTCCCCTCCCCTCCTCTCCTCCTTCCCCTCCCCCTCCTCCTCCTTCTTTTTCTTCTTCTTGTTCCTCTTATTCCCTCCTCCTCCCTCTTCCTCTTCTTCTTATTCTTCCTCTTCTTCCCTCCTCCTCCTTTTTCTTCTTTTCTTCTTCTTCTTCCCTCCTCCTCCTTCTCCTCCTCCTCCTTCTCCTCCTCCTCCTTCTTCTCCTCCTCCTTCTTCTTCTTTTCTTCCTCTTCTTCCTTTTCTTCCCTCCTCCTTCTTCTTTTCTTCCTCTTTTTCCTTCCTCCTCTTCCTCCTCCTCCTCTTGTTCTTTCCTCCTCCTCCTTCTTGTTCTTCTTCCTCTTCTTCCCTCCCCCTCCTCCTCCTCCTCATCCTTCTTCTTCTTCCTCCTCTTCTTCTTCATCTCCTTTTAAAAATATTTACTGTCCAAGGGTTTTAGTTATATTTAGCAGGAAAAGTAGGGAAAATATGTCTATTCCATCTTGCTGAAAGCAGAAGTTCCTCCAGATCTTGTTTTATTATAATGGCCACAATGCATCTCATTGGCTGAATAAGTCATAATTGATTGACATCATTTATGTGTTGTGAACAATGCTGCAGTGAACATCTTTGTGCCTAGATCTTTGGGTCCTTGTGTGTGTGTATAACATTTCATGGATTTGTAACTGAGCAGATTGAATTTTACTTAATAATTTGATTCTTAGGGTAGAAGATTTTGGTAAGAAAAGAAGGAGAGAAAGATGGTGGAGGGAGTTGGACTGGTACTGACCAGAGAGAGCATGCATCAAGTCCCACAACAAGTAGACTGCCTCAATTTATGTCAGAGTGTTGCACAGATCTCTGGAAAATTCTTGATGAGTCTTGGTGCAGCCTCACCCTGTGTCTAGGAGATGGCACCTTGTGACTGCCATCTTTCAAGGCCTATTCCCTGAGATAGAAAAGAAGCCAGCACGCGAGAATATGCACCTTTCTCCCTGCCAGCAGCTCTTGCCCCCACAGGGGCAGCCCTGGTAAGGGCTCAGGGATGTCCTCCTGTGGATCCGTCATTCTTCCCTCAGGATAAGGATCCAGCTTCGTTCATTCCCATTGTAAGAGCACTCCCCTGACTGCACCATAGCACCCAACACACTTTATACATGTTTTCTGCTTTGGAGCTCCCTGCCATGCAGGAAGGCAGGTTCAGAGAGGTCAAATGACTCCTCCAAGATTACACACCAGGGAAGACACCTGCAGAACTCAGTCCCTGGTGATCTGATTCTGAGCACAAAGTCAGTAGAGGAATTCAGGGTCCAACATGACATTCTGGAAAGGAGCACATAGGAAAAAGACCACCCAGAGGGCCACCTAGGTCTAGGTCTGGCCAAGGGAGAAGTCCTGAAGGAAAAGATGGGGAGGGAAGGGAGGAGAGAAGAGGCGGTGCCCACTCTTACCTGGTCCCTGGCAAAAGAAGATGGAGCAAATGGAATTATTAATCCTTGGGGACCTGGCAGTCCCCAAGAGGGCCTGCTGAACAGTGTCATACAGCAGTACGAACTCCAGAGGAATTCCAACCAGTCCACTCTTACTGGGGGCCTGAAAAACATTATCACTAGAAGCAAAACTGCTTTGAGCAGCCATGACAAAGATGGGCAGGCACACAGAGGCACATGTGGAAAGACACACCCAGGCCCGCACAGACACACACAGCCCAGACACATCCAGACACACACACACACAATGGCCTGGAGTTGTACCACAGACATGAATACCTACACACACATCATACACACACAGAGAGGTGCACACACCTGCAGAGATAGGCACACACATGCCACACAGACAACAGAGAGGTACACACACAGCAGGTAGACACACACACACACTGCACAGACATCGAGAGGTGCACAAGCACAGAGAAGATAGACACACACACATACACACACACTCCATACAGACAATAGAGAGGCATGCACACACACAGCAAGTAACACACAATACACACGCACTGCAGAGGCAGCAGAGAAGTGCACAGTCACAGCAGAGAAACACACACACGCCACACAGACAACAGAGAAATACACACACAGTAGGTAGACACACACACAGCACTGACAACAGAGAAGTGTACATTCACAGCAGAAACACACACACACACCACACAGACAACAGAGAGGTACACACACAGCAGATAGACACACACACACTGCACTGACTACATAGAGGTACACATTCATACACAGTGGACACACACACACACGAGCACACACCAGGCAGATGTGCATGAACTGCCCGCCTGGACACACAGGAACACACAGAGACGGGCTGCACGAACACACATGCATACACGTGCACGCACCCGTGCACACCCACGTGGTGGCATATGGAGCAACCCTGCCTCCCCCACGGTTTCCAGGAGGCTCAGCGGGGGGCGCGAGTTCCACATCTGACTTTCCTTGTGTTCGTTAGACTCTCAGTGTAATTAAATGTTACATTGAATAATCCAGCGTGCTCAGTGTAGGCAGAGGCAGCTGTGGAGGGCTGGCGGATGTGGGGCCGGGTGCCCATCCCAGTCTGGCACCCTCCTTGCCCCTCCATCCCCTCCAGCCACCCCCTTGCTACAGACTCTGGAGCGGTGTGGACAAGGAACCCCTGGCCAAAGCATCACTGAGAGCAGAGCAGCTGTCAGAGCTGCCCCTTCTAGCAGGCTGGGGAGGGTGGGGATCCCCAGGGGAAGGAGTGCCCAGGAAGCCCTGGCTGGTCCTGAGGCTAAGTTGTCACTCGCTTCCTGCTCTGACTGGGAGTGGATTCCCACCTGGAACTCACGGGCAGAGGCGGCATCTGGATGCTGGGAACTTCTCTGTCCAGCAGAACAGGCGACTTTCACACCTCACCTAGGAAGACGAGGCAAGAAGTGGTTCTATCTCCTCCTCTATCTGTTCTTTTAAATGAGTTTGCGAAATCCCTCAGCCTCCGTGGGAGGCAGCCCAGGGTGGTGGCCATGAACTACCCGCACCAAGTTCACTGTGTGACTTGCAGTGAATTAATTCACCTCTGAGGGCCTCAATGTCTCAATGGGTAAAATGAGGTAATACTGATACTCACCTCATGGGATTGTTGAGTGGATTAAGTAAATCCTTAAAGCACATCTGGGCCAAGTGTAGCGGCTCACACCTGTAATCCCAACACTTTGGAAGTCCGAGGTGGGCACATTGCTTGAGCCTAGAAGTTTGAGACAAGCCTGGGCAAGAAAGTAAGACCCTGTCTCTACAAAAAATTAGACAAGCATGGTGGCACAAGCCTGTAGTCCCAGCTACTCAGAGGGCTGAGGTGAGAGGATCACTCGAGCCTGGGAGGTGGAGGTTGCAGTGAGCTGTGATTGTGCCATTGCTCTCCAGCCTGGGCAACAGAGTGAGACTCTGTCTCAAAACAAAACAAAACAACCCCCCACAACAAACAAACAAATACACAAAAACAGTGTCTGGCTCATCAGCGCAATCAGCTGGCCCCCACTACTTAAACTGCCCCGGGAAACAAGGCTCTCACCCACAAAGCTGACATGCGTGTGCCTCCTCATCTGCCAAAGGAGAGGTTTTGGAGCCAGGGCCAATGTCATCACAGTACAATTTCCATCCCCTCTTGGAGCCTCAACGTCCTCACCCGTGCAGTGGCATTGATTATCATTCTGGCCTGGCAGAGCAGAGGATGAAATAGGCCACTGCAGGGGAGGGAAACTGATAAACTGTTGTGTGTCATATGCAGTGAACAGCTTGGCCTCCTCTTCTCTGCCCTTCTTGTTCTGACCTCCCTTTGGGCCCTTGAGCCATAGCTCTCCTCCCATCTCCAGCCTGCTTCAGGGAGCACGGAGACAGGGCCAACACAGTGGGACCCCTTTGTGTCTGTCGCCTGGCGGGGATGTTAGGTTGCTTGTCCTGGTAGTGACGGCCTGGTGTAGACAGCACCGTGTGGAGCTGGGGTGCCCAGGATGATTTCACCACGGCCAGCCTCTTTCTGGTGTGGATTTTTGAAATGAGTGCCAGCCTCTGGCATATGCCAGCTGGACAGTAGGCAGGGTGTGCTGAGGATAAGCCACCAGGGAGGTGATATGCCCTCTGCCTGCTCCAGGAGGGCCCACCTTGGAGGGAGAGTGGCTGGAAAAGAACTTGGGGTCCAGGACCTCACTTGAAGCCAGCTCCCCCTTTCGCTATCTGCCACAGTCACTGGGGCTTCCACAGGCGGGTGAGCCCAGAGCATGAGCCTTTTGTGTGCACACACACTGGTGCATGCTCAAACCTCCATGTACCCGTAGGCACAAATATGGGCAAGAGCCAGAACATACCAGATAAGCTCCTGGAGTCTCACATGCAAACCCAAAGGGACCCACCTGGAGACATGGTCAAGTACAGGCATGCCCACAGAGACACAGCTGGATCCCAGCACATCACATGTAGAAGAGCATGCTCACTAGACATGCACAACTGTGTGCACACATGCAAGGGACATGCGTAGCACCGAGCCACACCACTGCTGGGCCTTTCATTGCTTCAGAGACATGCCACTTCGCCTCCTGTCCCATGTAATCCCCACAACCATCCTGTCACCTCTGTCTTATGAGGGGCTCACAGAAACCAGTGGACTGTGCAAAGCCATGTCACTCTTGCATAGTCCAGCTGGGTGGGCTCCCAGGCCAGTACTCTTTGCGGCTTCTCAGGAGAAGAGGCCTCCTGGCTCCCCTCCCCTGGTCCCCTGCAGAGGCCGAGCCACCAGGGATGGCTGGAGAAGGGGGTGCCTCTGAGAAGAAACCGCCACTTTCGAAGGATGTTTTAAACATGGATCGTGCCCTGGTTGCCTCCCCCATCACCCCAGACTCTGAGCTATGCAAAGGCAGCTCCTGAATATTCAGGACCCCACAGACACTCTTCTCTGGTTCTTCCTCCACTCCTCATTTTGTGCTGAGTCTTAAGTGAAATTGATCTTTTTTTTCCTAGGAAAAAGAAATCTGTCTTTTGTTCCCCTACTCCCCTAGGGGCCTCTCAGAAGAGGAGGCTCCCCGCCAGTTTGAGGGGCACGCCTCAGAACCAATCGCTGCCTGGCACGGCTCCCCGGGTGAGGGGCTTGGGCGCAGTGCCATGTGAGCAGATGGCCGTGATTGCTGGCAACCCGGAGACCCTGCAGGAGAGTCGCGTATGGGTGTTTACAGCATCCTGGTCCCGCCGCGAGCATCAAAATGGCAGACCAAGTGGTGCCCTGCTCGCCCAGGGTGGGGTAGGAGCAGCATGCATTCCTGAGAAAGGGGAGGGAGGTCCCCTTCTTCTCCCAAGGAGAGTCCTGCCCAGGGCCCAGTGCCCAGTGTGGGGTCACATGTAGGGAAGAGCAAACCCTTGATTCTGGGGTAACACCCTCCCTAGTCCTCCATCTTCCTACCCTCCTGTCTTCGAGCACTGTTCCTGCAGCTCCCCAAGGTCCCTTGTTCTCTGAACTAGCCCCCAAGAGAGCCCTGCATTCATTCACTAATTCACTTGGAAAATAGATATGAGCACCTACTGTGTGTTCAATGAATGAAGAGCAAGCTAGAGGCTTGCAAAGCCTCTCTCCTTTCCTCCCAAGCCCCCATTGACCTGTATTTAGAATGTGTGTGTTCAGTGGTCAAATGCCTATCACTATTACCAGACTGAACTCTAAGGGCAGGGGCCTGGCACATTGTAGGTGCTCAATAAATATTTGTTGAATGATGTAGGGGACCTTGCCCCAAAGAGATTACAGGCTGGTGGGAATGTGCTCCCTCTTCCTCTCTTCCCTCCCTCTCCCTGTTTCATCCTGTGCTCTATTCTCTGCCCAATTAAACAGAAGCTCCCTAAGGGCAGAAGCCATGGCTGTTGCACCCACCCCCTAGATTGCTGACCACATGGTGGCTGCCTGTTATATAGATCATGAGGCTGATGTGGAAATGAGGTGCCTAAAGGGGCCATAGAACTGCCTGGAATGCTGTTCCCAGAGAAATTGTCAGGAAAGCAAATCTGACCCATTCCTCTCCTGTCCGTAGCTCATGGAAAGGTTCCATTCCTGCTCCTTAGACTGACATTCAAGGCTCCTTCGTTGTCTAGAGCCTCACATCCTTCCTTTTTCCCCTTTCATTCGTTCCAAAGTATGCATTGAACACTGCTGTGTACCAAGTCCTACCCAGGGGTTGAGGACAAGACAATGAATAAAACACACAAAGTTACAGTTCTCAGGGAGCTGACGTTCTATCGGAGCTATTCCTTCGGGGTGGACTGGAGACAAAGGGTGAATAAACGGATGAATGTGTTCTATGCCCTGAGGAAATTAGCGCTTTGGAGAAGGATGAGGCAGGGTAAGCCGGAGGGGGAAATAATGGGTGTGGGCAGGAACAGCTTATAGGACATTTGAGCAGAAATCTGAATGAAATGTGCGGCAAACTATGTGGCCATCCAGGAGAAGAGCATTCTGAGTGGCGGGAATGGCCGGGTGTGGTGGCTCAGGCCTGTTATCCTAGTACTTTGGGAGGCTGAGATGGGAAGATCGCTTGAGGCCGGGAGTTCAAAACCAGCCTGAGCAACACAGGGAGACTCCTATCTCTATTAAAACAAAACATAGGTGAAGGGAACAGCAAGCGCAAAAGCTCTAAGGTGCAAATGGGCTGGCTTTTCTGGCCCTCAGTCACTGCAACAAGCCAGGGTCATGAATTCCAACACCCATGGCTTCAGGCAATAAGTAGAACTGTGATGACAAAGGCACCCTACACTCAATGCCTGTGAGGGAGGTGATAGGGAGTGGTGGGGACTGTGGGTGACAAGGCAGGTCTGTAGCAGGCAACTGGCTGGTGACATGGGAATGCCAGCCTGGAGTAGCCAGAGCTTCTAACATTTCAAGCCAAGCTACAAACCTCTATCTTTTAAAACGTGAAATCCTCCAACTTTGAAATGTTGACACCTAATTTAAAGAATGATATTAAAAAACCTCTGCTATGGCTAGACAAAACTCAATGACAGATCAGAGCCAGCCTGTGAAGAGTTCATGGCTTTTGGTATCAGCTCTGAGGTCCCTGCAGGGCATGATTCTGAACTGTTGGTTCCATTCCCAGGGGACAGCCAGAGGGGGGGGCATGAAGTCTTCAGTGGTGGGAATTTGGGCAGAGCTGAGGGATCTGAAATCTAGTTCTAACTTTAGAGCCTCAGGGGCCTTGAGGGCTGGTCCAAACTCCTCTCTCGCAGGAGCCTCCTCTCCAGGCCTGTCCCAGTGAGAGCGAAGGCTGATACAGAGGGTGCGGAAGCTGTGCCCCACTCCCAGGGCAGCACCAGTGCTTCTTTTTTTTTGGCAGGATCCAGCAGGCAGCTGGATGCAGCCCTGTCTGAGGGTCTGAGGATGGAGAGCCTTCTACTCCAGCCTTTTTGAGGACCCCAGTGGGTCCCCCCACATCACAGCCCCACCTGCTCTTGGCAAACTCAGGCAGACAAGGCCGGAATTGCCCTCATAGCCCCCCTGCCCTGCAGACCAACTCTCTAAGCAGCTTCATCAGGAATGATTTTCACGTCTGCCACACACACCCAGGCCCCCAGGCACCCCCAGCCGAAGCCCTCTGCCCAGAGCCCCCCATTAATGCTAATGGAAGTCCCGTGGCTCAGACAGGGCGCCCTGCTGGAAAGAGGCCTCGGGACACCCGCCTGCAAACATGACCTTTTCCTGTGTAAGAGACAAGATTTCAAAATCAATTCGACCTGCGAGGCCTGCCCATCCCTGCCACATGGTGCTACTCAGGGAAGAGGCCACGTGCCCCATGACAAGCAGGGGTCAATACTGAGTCTAAGGGAGCCCAGCTGCTGGGCCAGGACATCTGGGAGGTTGCTGTCTGGCCCCTCTGCTGGGGTGTCTCTGCAAAGGCCACAGGAATATTTCCGGATTGTACTGAATCCTCCCACGCCCGCGTGGAACCAATGCGGCAATGGTGGCAAACACTCGTGCATAGAGCCGTGTGTCCAGACCAGCTGCACAAACCCTGAATGCTCACCAGACTGGTGAGTTAGGCACTATTATTTATTTACTTATTTATTGAGACAGTCTCGCTCTTGTCTCCCAGACTGAAGTGCAATGGCACAATCTCCGCTCACTGCGACTTCCGCCTTCTGGGTTCAAGCAATTCTCCTGCCTTAGCCTCCAGAGTAGCTGGGATTACAGGTGCACTCCACAAAGCCCGGCTAATATTTATATTTTTAGTAGCAACGGGGTTTCACCATGTTGGCTAGGCTGGTCTCGAACTCTTGACCTCAGGTGATCTGCCCACCTTGGCCTCCCAAAGTGCTGAGATTACAGGCGTGAGCCACTGTGTCCAGCCAACACTGTTATTATCCCTATATCACATGTGGGGAAACTGAGGACAGAGAGGTTTGAGCTACGTGCTCAAGTCATACAGCAAGTAGTAGCCATACAGGGATTTGAACCGAGGAAGCCTAATATCTGTGATGCTGCTTAATTTTCTCCTGTGCACTTAAAAAACACGGTGGCTTGCACGGTGGCTCACGCCTGTAATCCCAGCACTTTGGGAGGCTGAGGCGGGCGGATCATGAGATCAGGAGATTGAGACCATCCTGGCTGACACGGTGAAACCCTGTCTCTAAAAATACAAAAAATTAGGTGGGCGTGGTGGTGCACGCCTGTAGTCCCAGCTACTCGGAGGCTGAGGCAGAAGAATGGCGTGAACCCGGGAGGCGGAGCTTGCAGTGAGCCGAGATCGGGCCACTGCACTCCAGCCTGGGTAACAAAGCAAGACTCTGTCTCAAAAACAAAAAAACAAACAAACAAACAAAACACTTGCAGGCACTTGCTCTGTGCCAAGCCTGTGTTGGAGGCACAGAGGTGAGTCATATACAGTTCCTCCACACCAGAGCCACTGTCCCCAGGTAAGGGATGCCACAGGTCAGTGTGAGGTATGATGAAGGCCTGGAGAGAGGGAGGGTTAGATCTAGCATGCAGAATGAGGGAGTGTAGTCAGGGAGGACTTCCTGGAGAAGGGGATCTATGAATAGAGCAGAAGGTGCCCAAAAGCACCTCAGTATGCCTTTGGGGGCAGGTGCTTGGGTGCACACAGCCATGTCCTGTGTCTGTGCACACATGTGCAGGCCTGGGTGTTGGCCCTGGGGGTATAAGGTTGCCAGGTGCTGACCCCAGGGACCCAGCTCAGGCTATGAAGGCAGCAACAGCAGTAGGGAAGGGACTCTGCTTCCTCTGAAGAGTTGGGCTGCCAGGCTCTTAGGGTGCATGAAGGATGCAGATGGAGCTGGAGCTGTGACCTGGGGCCTGGATGTCCCCATGCTGCACATGAAGGCAGTACTCTGGCAGGCCTCTCGCTAGACTTGGAGGGAGACAGGATTCAGGAACCATGCCTGGGAGGCCCTGAGTGGGACAGGCCTTCAGATGGACATGGCCCTCAGATGGCCTCTTGTTGGCTGTAGAAGTGGTGCTTAGTTTTTGCAGTTTGAATGTCTTTAGGTGCAAAAAGCCCTCTCTGTTTGCCCATAGTCCCCACACATCCCTCTTGGTCAACACCTGTGCCCATCCCCATTTCCATCACCTGCCTGGCCTCTGAAGGCATTTGTTTTTGAGCACCCGGCTTTAGCAATTTCAAGTTCTTCACAGAAGAAAAACAAACAAACCTTGTCAATGGCCTCTCCTAGGAAAATTCCTGTGTGCAGTAGGCTAATAACGTCTCTATTTCTTTACCTTACCAAACAGCCACCTTTCTGCCAGGGTGAGGCTCATTCATTCATTCAACAAATGTGTACAGAGCACCTCATCCTTGTCAGACCTTGTTCCAGGTGCTGGCATGGATCAATGAACCAAGCAATCAAAAGCCCTGTCTTCTTGGCTCTTCCATTCATGTGGTCCGGGATAGTGAGAGGAAGTTATAAAGAGCATGGGGACTGGGTCCTATATGGTCAGTTCCTGGGGCCAACTGGCTCCCAGGAACCTGACTACAAGTTCAGTCTTTGCCTCGTGTCCTTCCCCCACCAGCTCAGCCTAAGGCCCAAGTTCATGGGTCCAGTGGGATTCAAAGGAGGAAACAGCCAACAAGTCCCTCCTCAAGCAGCAGCTTGGTCCATCAGGCACCCTGGTGCCAGCAGGGTGCATCATCAGCTCCTGGAAGGTTAATGCCAGCCCAGGTGCTAGGCTCTAGGACTGGGAGGGGGGAATGAGTCGAGCAGCTTAGAATAGCCATCCGATAGCCAGAGAAAAGGGCACCATTATTATCCTTACTCTACAGTTAGAGGAACTGAGGCTCAGGCAGGCAAAGTCACACAGCTAGGGAAGGATAGATAGGGACCCAGTTGTGCCTGACCCCAAAGCCAGGAGTCAGGTCCAGACTCTCAAGGGAGTGGTTTCCTATTGTTCAGCAAGAGACTTCACCTTCCTCCTCCTTTCTCCATTCCTACCTGATCTTCGGGCCCTCCTCTGTAAAGCAGATGCTGCTGTTTGTCCGTAGTGAAGCTCCCATTCCATGGCTATTGGCACCCCAGACCCAGCATCTTTGTTATGCTGATGGGTGGTCCTATGTGAGGGGAGCTGGTTTCTTAATCCTAGGATGCCCCATCTTCAAAGGGTTGTGCCAGACGCTGACCCAAAGCTGGGTGCAATCCTATGTGCTCAATAACAGTTTGCGGATAACTTTTGTGGACTAATTTACTTGACCAGAAGCCAGCATTTGAGAGGAGCCTGGCATAGTGAGCAAATCTCTGAAATCAGCTACATGTAGCCTCACCACTTAACGGTGATGGGACCTTGGACCTGTGAGCCCATTCTTTATCCATAAAATGGGGGTGCTCCTTCCTCCCCTGCAGATGGCTGTGAGGATGCATCCAGTAGGAGCCCCATAAGCGCCTGTGTAGGGCTTCTTCTCACAGAGACCTGGCATTAGCATGAGTAGCCAAGAGGGTGAGAAGTCAAGAAGGCCTGACATAGGAGAAGGATCCATTTGTGAAACTCGATCCTGAACAGGAAGCTGAGAACAGGGCCTTGAAACAGCCCTGTGGACCAAACGGACCCTCTTTGCTTGGCTCAGGTGGAGAGGTGATTTGTTTTGAGATCTTATCTTATTGGACAAGTCAGTCATACGCCTGCCCTGAACAGCCATGGCCATGGGGATGTGAAGTGCTGACTGGCACGGTCATGTGTTCCTCCTGGTGCAGCCCAGATCCCGTTGTCTGAAATGGGGACAGGGGACCCCCAGCCAACTATGGGGGACTACTGTCTCTCGGCAGAGAGGCACCGTGACAACCAACCAAAGTGAGCTAATCAGGCCTCTGCTCTGATTTATTTGGAGTCATCCTTCCTCCTCTTGCAACTCATATTCATCCTTAAAAACTCAGCTTAAACACTGCTGCTGGAAGCGTCCTTGTGCAACTTCATCCTTCTCTGAGACTCTGTGGTGCGGGCAGCCTCTGCCACATAATGTATCAAGCTCCAGATCGTCACTGCTCCAGCATAACTGAAATCTCGCCTACGGTTTGCCAAGTGTGGGCACGTTATCCTCATAACAACCGAGAAAGGGGAGAGCCCTCTGACAGCCTGGGCTGGCCTGGCCCTCACAGCCAGGCCACAGTGTTCTGTTGGACATGAACAGTTCTACAGCCCAGAAACATCAGACAAGACTGCTCGGTAACCATGAAGGATCAGACAAAGATGAGACCACTCTGTAGTCCTGCCTGAATGCAGACGAAAACATGAACATTGTCCAAATGACAAAACTGCCCAAACATTCCCCCTCCTGGCTCAAATGTTGCTTAACTAATTACAGCTGTAGCTTTGCTCTATTCCTCCTGCCGTCTAGAAAAGAATCATGGACATACCCAATCACAGAATTACCCTTGCTTCCTGACAGCATCCAGCCCAGAGAAACAGCCTGCAAAATCACTTAACGCAAGCCCCAATCCCATGATCTGTGCTGCTAACATCCCCTCCCCAAGACATCCAGGGGTGCGCATTCCCCTCCAGTGCAATGAGTCAATAAAGCCAACTTTGTTCAACTGAAAGGTATGTTCCTGGTAGCCTTTGGCTGGAGGGCATTGCACAATCCTGCAAAAGAGATATTATTGTTCTTATGTCACGGGTAAGGGAACTGAGGTTCAGAGATGTTAGGAAGTTGCCTAAGGTCACACAGCAGGGAGGTGGGGAAGCTAGAGTTCTCAGAGCTCTTCCCGTGAAAGCTTGTTCACATTTGTCCTTTCTTGTTTTACTTTACTATGTGTGTGCGTCTGTGTGCGTGTGTGTGTGGGTGTGCGTGTGCGTGTGTACGTGCGTGTGTGTGTATACATGTGCGTGTGCGTGTGTGTGTATTGTGTAGTCATCAGTGCTGTTTGGGATGCAAATGACAGAACTCAAACCAGCTCAAGCAAAAACAGACTTTGGCTCAAAGGCCCTGTGGTGACTGGTGGAGGTTAAAAGCAGGACTGTGTTGATCTCAAGAACAGGAGCTAGGCGCCCAGACCCTGTTGGAAGTCTATCTCCTGCCCTTACTCCTTTCTCTCTGATGATCAGGCTTTTCTACTTCTTGGTTGATGCAGCAGAAAATACCCGCTGCCAACAACCCGCAGTTCAGCTCCCAACCTCTCAACACCGATTGGAGTGAAGAACTCCGATTGTCCTCCCTGGGGTGCTGCACACCCCTGAACTATCCCCGGAGGTTGGGAGGTGGGGCCCCTGGCCCATGTGGGCTCTTGCAGTAATTGCACGTAAGAGCTGGGGACTCCCTGAAGGGGGAGAGGAGTTTCTCGGCTGCCGTGTGCACAGCCGCCTGCAGCAGGACCCTCGTGCTGCTGTCTGGCGCCTCTGCTCCTTGTAGGTGGATCCCAGCTCTCCCCACCTCACACAGCCGGGTGCAGGGAAGCTCACAGAGGCCGCCGGGGCCCTCACATCCCGGGGCTTTTTTCTTCTAACAAGACCCAGGTGTGAGGTGGCCATCATCGTTAAGGGACCAGCCACAGCCCCGCCGGTCGCCACTCCTGGGTCCGGCCCCACCTCCCCGGCACCCCAGGGTCTCTGGGGTCTGGCACTGTCTGGGTCAGTGTCAGAACCCGGGACAGCAGGGCGCGGCCAGACCAGACTCCCAGCCCGCAGCCGAGGGAACCCCGCGCTCAGGCTGCCCCGGGGCTTTTCAGCCCTCTCCGCCTCCCCGCAGTCCGCCCCGCCTGCCACCTCGCAGCCTGATGCCAGTGCCCCTCTCGCCCGCAGCCCTCACCCTCACCGGGCGCTCGTCACAGCGCCACCTACTGGGCCCCGGGGCCTTTCAGCGTTTCCAGAGCTCTTCACCTGTGTCTCAACATCCCCCTCTTTTCTGAACACTCTACGTGCTTCAGCAATGAACTGACAAGTGTGTGCGTGTGTACCCAAGTGTGTCCCTGTGAGTGTCTCTGCCTGTGTCCCTGTGTGGCTCTGTGTGTCCTGCTCTGTGTATTTGCTCTTCCTTTCTTCCCCTTCCCGTTTTAGGCGTTTCTCCACCCTTCTTGCTCCACCCCAGGATCTTTGCTTCTATGCCAGGTGAATGGGGTGGGAGTGCGGGGTCCCAAGCATTGAAAGGAGGGGATCTTGTTTTGCATTGTACATCTCTTTCCATCTTCCAAGCATTACCCCTCTGTCGCCTTGAAACAGCCCTGTGGACCAAACGGGGCAGGTGAACCCTCTTTGCTTGGCACAGGTGGAGAGGGTGATTTGTTTTGTGCCACTCAGGGCAAATTCAACACCCCAAAATAGACAGGTCTGAAAGAGAACTCAGGGATCCTTTTACCCAGCCCCTCATTTCTTTGTATTAAATGGATCTACTGTATGGTTCAACCCTATTATCATGGTCCCTGCAAAGTCTGATTATTAGAATTATTGTGTAGGTGGAACCATATGAAATTGCCTATATTTGACTGTTTTTTATCCACAAGAAATCAATTTCACATGGTTCAATAGAATGCTAATTTTTAATTATATGACACCTGCCACACCCCATCCAATCCCAGGGCCAGAGTGTTCCCAGGGACTTACCCTACTTATGTGCCGGCCCCCACCCCCACCTTCTACAGACAGGAAAACCAAGGCACAGGGAGGTCAGGGGGTCTTCCAGGCTGCACAGGCAGTGACAGAGGGCTGAGATCCTGTTGGCTTGTCCCCTAGGGTTGAGGCTTCTTGCCTGGAACTTTCCCTTTGACTTCTAAATCTTTTCTTCTTTTTTGAGATGGAGTCTCACTCTGTCACCCAGGCTGGAGTGCAATGGCGCGATCTTGGCTCACTGCAACTTCCACCTCCCTGGTTCAAATGATTCACCTGCCTCAGCCTCCCGAGTAGCTGGGATTATAGGTGCCCACCACCACATTCAGCTGACTTTTCCCCTTTCTAGAACCCATCTGCTCATCTGTTGCAAGCTGCCCTGTTAGCCAGAATTAATACACGTTTCGTTTCGGAAAATACTGCAAGGGCATCTCCACCGCCAGATTCAGAGCATCAAGACTGAACAAACTAGATGTGCTTCCCACCCACAATCTTGTCAGGGCAGATAGAAAGCCAGGTGTGCCATGAAATGCATGCGTTACCCTGGTGACGTCCAGAGAAGAAGGGGAGGGGGCCCCTCGGGGAGTGTGGCCAGGGAAGGCCTCTCTGAGGGAGTGACATTGCAGCCACCATCTCCCTGCAGGTCCCTTAGCCGCCCTCCCTTGCCTTTATGAATCTTGTACTTTTGAGCCATCCTGACCTCTTGGCCTTTCCTCAGCCTTGGGTCCGGAGGTTTTAATCACGAGGTTAACAACTCTCTTGTAACTGGAGCATTGAAATCCCTGAATGAAAGCAGCTCATAGGTTTAGTGAGGCCCACACGCTCTGCACTCTCCCCCTACCTTGCCATCCCTCCCTGCTGCCAGTTAATGTACCACTTTTATTTTTTTAAGGGGAGAAATACGATTTTTGACATTTATGTTCCTGGCTTTTGAGGGGTTGGAGCTGTGGGGTGTGTCGTGGGCTGCACTGGTGGCTGTCCTTGGGAGGAGGTCTCCTGCAGGGAGAGCACAAGTCCTGGGGAGAGTTCACTGAGGTGAGACCCCCTCTGGAGGCCTTTGGTTGTTGCTTGCAGTGGGCAGGTGTCCGTCAGAGTGGAAAGAGCGGCAGCTGATCTGGTGCCTCCCTTGCTTCCTGGCAGGCACAGGGGAGGGCTGGAGAGGATCCTACTGGAAAGACAGAGAAGAGAAGGAGAAAGGGCGGCCAAAGACCATGGGGGTGAGGGCCCATGTTCACGAGGCCTGGCCAGTACTGAGCCTCATCCAGGGAGGCACACGGCGACCCCATTTCACAGATGAGGAAACTGAGGCTCAGAGACTGAGCTAAGGGGCACTCAGCTGGTTTTCCACCCAGGCAGTCTGGCCCCAGAGCCTATGCTCCTGGCTGCAGTGCCTTCTGTTTCCAATCTCACTGGAGCCCAGGACTCATAGTCCAGTGCTCTGTGACCCTGGAGGTAGTGAGCGCCGTGCCTGGGTCCCTTGACTGGATGCAGGCACGGAGGGATGGATGGGCACTGAGCGTGAGTGTTTGTTGCTCCCTGGACCTTTGTCCCTGTGAGTGTGTGTATTGTGGGGTGGAGCAGGGGGCTTGGCATTCTGTCTGAATCCTTCCCTCTCTCTGGGTTTCTGGGACTTGCTCTCACTCTTACCTCTCTGTCTTTCTCTCTTCGTTGTTGTGGTCTCCATCTCGTTCCTCTGTCCATGTCTCTTTCTGTCTCAGTTTCCCTTTGTCTCTTTACATCTTGTGCCCTCTCTCTGTCTTCCTCTCATCTTTGATTCTCTGTCTAGCTCTGCCTCTCTCTCTCTGTCTCTGCTCCGTCTTTGATCTCCCCCAACTGCATCTCCTTTACGTCTCCCGCTTTGTCTCCGTTTAGATTCTCTGTCTTGTTGACTGTGTGTCTCTGGCTCCATATTTCCTGGGTTCTTGCTCTCTCTTTCTCAGTTCTTCCCCCCCTTTTTTTTTTTTTGAGACAGGGTCTCACTCTGTCACCCAGGCTGCAGTGCAATGGAGCAGTCGTGGATCACTGTAACCTCTGCCTCCTGAGTTCAAGCAGTTCTCGTGCCTCAGCCTCCCACGTAACTAAGATGACAGGTGTGCGACACCGCGCGCAGCTAATTTTTGTGTTTTTAGTAGAGGCGGGGTTTCGCCATGTTGGCCAGGACTGGCCTCAAACTCCTGGCCTCGAGTGATCTGCCCACCTTGGCCTCCCAAAATACTGGGATTAAAGTGTGAGCCACCGTGCCCAGCCCCTGTTTCTAATTTTTTGTCCATCTCTGTCTCTCCCCTTTCCCCCTCCCTCAATTCTCAAAACATGCAGTTTGTGGCCCCTTCCCAGGCTCAGCAAGCCCCGCACATCATGACCCTCATGTCATCGTCCCACACAGCAGGCAGGGCAAGGGCCTGGTCCCTGCCCAGGCTGGGGAAGCTGAGCTGGGACGTGCGAGGTGAGGTGTGCCTTATCCCCCCGTCAGGCGGACCTGGATGAGAGCCCCAGCCTCTGTGGTCCGTGTGAGCATGGGCCCATGTCTGTGTGCTTGTGGCTGAGTTTGCCCTGAGGTACCTGCCACACCCCCTAATCCCTGTGGCCCCCACCTCCACCCCACCTGTGTCCTCCAGGTCCTCCCTGATCTGCATCACAGGCTAGGCCCAGAGTGGCCGCTGTTGGCATACAGTGGGCCCTGTGGATTTATCTCTGTGCTGAGATAAAGGGAGGCTTAGCAAACATGTCAGCCATTACAGCCAAAGGTTGTGCAAACCCCTACTGATCCCCCTGGCCCTCTGGGAGGACTGGGCCTCTCTGAGTCCTTAAGCCTTGAGGCCTGGAGGCTGCCATCTGCCCTTCTCCTACCCTACACCCTGACCTCTGCCTTCTGCTGTGTGGCATGGCGAATTTCTTCTTTACAAATGTTATTCAGCAAATCCACACAGGATGCCTGCTCGAAGTTAGAACTGTTCTGGCCACTCGTCTTGCCATCTACACCTTAGGGGTCTGAGGACAAGAAAGGCCCTGCTAAAGCTCCTTCATCATGGCAGATAATGTGACTCTGGCCAGAGGCGTCCCACCAGGCTAGTGCTTCATCACCTTGCTGAAGAATTAACTTTCCTGGGGCAGGGACAGAAAAGCACCCGATCTCCCTGTGCAGGGCTGAGAAGTCAGAGATGGGTGCCATTTGAATTCCTGTCTGTGCCTTGAAAGGGCTCCAAGTTTCCTGAGTTTAAAGGGAAAGGAATAAGTTTTAAGTTGGAAAACTTAATGGGTGTCCAGCCTCTCTACACCGTCCTCTAGCCTCACGGTCCTGGCAGGGGGGTAACATGAAAGGTGCCCATGGAGGACAGAGGCGCCAGCTCGCCCAAGCCCCGGCTGGGGACAGCCCCGCCCTCACCCACTTTAGAAGCCCCCTTGGAAGCCCCCAGGTAAAACCCCCACTTCCTTTATCCCAAGCCTCTTTTTTGAGGTTTGCCTGCATTTTTGATCTTAACAAGTTTCCTTTTTTTTTTTGTCATCTTTGCCAGAGCTTTTATGCGATTTCCTTTTATTTTAAAAATGGTGGCTTTCAAGCCTCGTCTCATCTACGATTGTTTCATGTTTGCAGGTTTCTAGAAGGTTTGGAGCTGGTCCCTGGGTGGGCAACTTCCCATCTGCTCCTTGCTCTGCTTGTCTGCTTAGAAGGGGCACACGAAGTGACAGCCCCTTTTCAGGGATTGGGGCGGGCCTTGAAGCGACAACCTCCTTTTCAGCTCCCCTCCAGCTGGGCTGGTGCTGATGGAGAAAGAGGCAGGGGGGTCCTCATCTTCCTGCCTCCCCCAAACCTCCCCTTCTCCACGCAGCAGCAGTAGACCTCATGGTTGCAGGCAGGCTGCCTGCATTCCAGCTTCTAGCCACATGACTTAGGGCAGCTACTTGTACCCTTTAAGCCTCAGTTGCCCCATCTGTACAGTGGAGAAAGTAATGCTTTACCGTAAGATAACAGTAATAAGTACTTATGAATCGTATAAGTAATTATGCTATAAGATGACAAATGGAAAGTGTTTGATATAGTGCCTGGCAAGGAGTGAAGACTTAATAAATACAACCTATTAGGACAAGTCTTTGGGCTCTCAGACCCCTGTGAGCTGGCCATTCTCTCTCTATCCATCCTCATCAGCTGCTTAGCCCATCTGGAATCTTCTTTGCTCACAAAGTGCCATCCCAGTAGTGCCACCACTCACCTGGCACCTTTGCAACACTGGATCTTTGCTGACACTGGTCCCTCTTCCTGGCACCCTTCTCATGCTACCTTACGCGGGAAGACTCCTCCATCCTTCAGGTTCAGCTCAATGCCACCCTCTCCGGGAGACCTTTACCTCCCCAACCCAAGTAAGAATTAACCTGGCCTTCTGCCTGTATAAGTGAATTTGATTTTTATGTCACTTAATAATGGAGCAAGTACTGGGTTGGTCTGTCTTTAGAATCTGAGAGATTTGCATTTTAATCTAATTTTTGGCAGGTGCTAGCTTTTCCATTTCATATTTGTGCAACCACGAGCATTCTCCTTAATCCCTCTTAGCCTCAGTTTCCTTCATTTGAAGATGGAGGTGGTGATACCTTCTATAGCGTAAGTTCTTGAGACTGGCTGGAAATGCACTGTGTATTTCCAGCATGGGAACACTGTGGGCACTCAATAAACACCTGATCATAGATGATCACTGAGCATTCTTAACTCCTTGGCATATAAATAGTGCTCAATAAATGGCAACTTCCTTTATATCATGTCCATTTTTGCTGAGGAACTCATTCATTCACTTATTTGTCAACAGATGCAAATATTGAGTAACTGCTATGTGCAGACTCAAGGAGACCTCCCAGAGGAATGAGAGGTATCTCTGCCCTTGCAGAGGTACACTGACAAGCTGATGCAGGCAGAGTGATGACGTCCTGTGATGTGGTAGTGATGAGCCTAGCTCAAGGTTCAGAGGCCATATGGCACTTCTCTTGACCATTTGCTCTGTACTGCACAGCCCATAGGCCTGCACATGCTAGATGCCTACTAAATGCCCCCGGACTGAATTATGTCTGATCCTTGGAAACTCAACCCGTCAGAGTTGCCCCGGGTTGGGCTGCCCCACACTTTAGCCAGTCCCCAGTGCCTTGGGACCAGCTCTCTGTTATGTCCTGATGCTTTCCTTGAGGGATCCTCTACCTCAGAAAACCCAAAGTAGGCATAGATTTGGAGACAGAGCAACTCCTCAGCTCCACCTTCAGCCCTACGATTGATGTTTCTGCTGCTTCCTCTTCTCTTTTGCTAGTTTGTGTGTGTGTGTGTACCTTTATTTACCCTAGAAAGCAGACATAGGCTAACACATCATTTTGGTGTCCCCCAAAGCAAGGATTTTCAGATACTTCTTTCCACAGCCAGCCCAGGCCCTTCAGGACTCTACAGCACCATGGGGCCCCGGAGCACCTCAGGCCATGTGCCAATGATGGCTACACATGGAGACTGAGGATCTGGGTTTTGGAACCCTCCTCCGTCATCAGTCCAGCTCCACCAGTCCTACTCAACACATGTCATTCTTTTCCCATCTCCAGGACATTGTTTGCCCAGCCCATAGAACTTTAAAACTTCCCCTGTCCTTCTCACTATTCAGTTTTATGGTGGACATCTCCTCTTGGTCATGCAGCCTCCATTTCCCTTTATTAGAGCAAATACGTTCTGTTTGTTCATCTTGCTTTAGGAACCACACGCTCTCTTACTTGCCATCCTTGGGCAGCAGGTGGATGAACACTACCCTGCTCCCAGGAGAAGAACGTGTGACCAAGAGCTGAGTCATTCAAGTCGTAAGTCCCTCCGACCATATGATTGGCTCATGGATGCCCATGTGGCCAAAGAGGAGCCAAGCAGGCTCAATCACTGCCAGTCTGGTACTTTTGCTCCCTGGACTAGAAAAGGTACTCTTGGCCATTGGCCATGGAGTGGGGAGGGTCGAGGTTGGTTGCTGGCAGAGGCACCATTTGCAGACAGTCTGCCTGTAAGATACGGAGGAGAGATGGGGAATAAGTTATTTGTTCAAGTCGCTGTATTTTGCCACTTCTACCAACCCCCAGACTTCTTGGTTACATATACCAATAAATTCTGCTTGTCTGCACATGCTCACATACACACACACATACCTGCCTTTTTTTCCTTAAGCCACTTGGAATTGGGTTTTCAGTTACCTTGCAATAAAAATATCTAGCCATTTGCTGGAGTCTCTGATGGATCTGAAATTCTAAGCCCTGGAAGCAGGAAGATAGGTAAAATGCACCCCCAAGGCCACTTCCGTGGTGGGATTGCAGGTGCAGCTGCCTTTTTTACCAACCCCCCTCTGCTTTTCCCTTTGGCCTTGCCTGTTGGAGAGAGAAGGCTTTTCCCCTTATTTGAGCTGAGAGAGGGACACTATAGAACAAGGAAGCCCAAAGGATCTTCCCTTCTGCTCCAGGGGTTAGAGGCCACTCTCCTTGGGTTTTTATTTTGTTTTACCTTTTATTTTTTGCAGATTTACCTTCCTAATTAGGTTCTGCTCAGGCAAATATATTAGGATTAGTCTGTAATCCTTGAGCTCACAGAAAGTGAGGGTGGGATGGCCCAGGAGTGGGCTGGGAGCCAGGAGGAGGAGGTGTTTGCTGTGGAAAATCCACAGAGCGGGAGATGCACGTGGATAACAAGGTGTGTCTGCACATTAAATGGGTTTCAGATGTATCATTTATTCATTGTTTGATCCAAAGCTATGAATTATTAATTATGTACTAGGTGTTGGGGAGACAGAAGAGAACAGGACAAGACACCTGTCTTCACAGGTCTCTAGTGGAGGTTGAGAGGTAATGAGCAGGACCAATGGTGGTAACATGTTGCGCAGGCTCCTGGGCCACTGCCTGTCGTGCTGTGGATGACTTGGGTCCCTGTCTGCTGAGGCTGAGGCTGTGGCTGCTCCAGCCCCAGCAGGTGGAAGAGGCTCTTTAAAGAAGGGTGTTCCTACTTGCCTTTGTACATGTTTAGTCTCCTCTGGTTCCAGCTTTTTTTTCTGAGACAGGGTCTCACTAACTCACCCAGGCTGAAGTGCAATGGCATGATCGGAACTCATTGCAGCCTTGGCCTCCCTGGGCTCAGGTGACCCTCCTGACTCAGTCTTCTGAGTAGCTGGGATTGCAAACATGCATCACCATACCTGACTAATTTTTGAATTTTTTTGTAGAGATGGGGTCTTGCCACATTGCCCCAGGCTGATCTCTAACTCCCGGGCTCAAGCAAGCTGGCTGCCTCGGCCTCCTGTGCTCACCCTCAGCCAGGCTTCCTGAAACCCATCCTCCAAGCCATGCATCTGGGTCAGGAGTAGGCCCCAAGCTGTGTCAGAACCGACGTCCTCCCATCCTAGCCATTCAGACAGTTTGTACTTCCCCTTTCTTTGTGGTGAGCCTCCTCTGGGTATTTGGGGTCCTCGGGGTCCCTTCCAGTAAGGAGGCATTGCTTTGGGAAGGAAGAAGGCAAGTGTCAATTCTCTCCCCTTCAGGCTTGTTGGCCCCAGAACAGTTGTGTCACAGCTTGGCAAGTAGAGAGTGTGGAAGGATGGGGTTAGCCCCAGTCAGGTTCCCAAAGTTGGGGCCACATCCTTCCCTTAGCCATGGTTGCTAACATGTGTCCACTAAAGCAAAGGCCCTTTCCTGAACAGAGAAGACCATTCCAAAATGGCCAGCGGCTCTACCTCAACAGACAAGCAATGGTGAAGCTTGCAAATGGCTCCTTCTTCAAGCACTGCCCGAGCGGCCCCTTGAGCCCCTTGAGTCCCTCAGGGAGCAAGCATCTTGGGGCACAGCTCGGGGGATTCTAGGCATCCCAAGGACCCCCACTTCTCCCGTGGGGAAAAGACAGATTCTACTCCAGGGAGTTGCATGTCACCGTCACTGCCCTGGGACCAGGAAGCCTGCTGAGCCTAGGGCTGCTGCCATGTATGGGGGAGGCCCTGGTGCAGGTTGGTGAAGGGCACTGAGACCGTCGTGGGGTGGAAGGGAGCCTCTCGATCGGGGATGCCTCTCACAAGGAGAGCATCGAGGCTGCCTGCCCTCCATTTTGCCTGTCATCATCTCCTGCAAATGGCCATTACAGGGCCCAGAGCTCTCCAGAAGGTCGTCCGCCCTGAAATGAAAGCCCAGTCTCCTTGGAGTGCATCAGAAGCAGGGTGCTGATGGCCCATCTCTCTCTCATTGAGGGGGATTTACATCTGTTAGTAAATTTAAACGATGAGTTAAATGGGGTTTAGATGGCACCGTGAGCAGGTATGTCCTCTGCCTAATGACCACGCAGGCCCATTAGCAGTTTTTAAGCTCCCGTATGGGCACACTAGGGGCAATTCCTCCCCCGGTGGGGGACATCCTACCACTCTACCCCCACCCTCCCACCCAAAGCCTGTCCATTGCAGAGGACTCAGCCTTGGCAGAGAAGAGGGCATGAGCAGTGGCTGTGATGCGAGCTGGGAGGAGGGGGTTCTGCAGTCCTTGTCCCTGCCACCCCCTTCCTGCCTCCCTCTCCCCACCCTTCTTCCTCTTTCTCAGTTTGGGGAAGTCTCATGCTCTCCAACTCTTCACGGTGCAGCAGAGCCAGGTGGGTCCTGGGAAGCTGCTGAGCCCAACATCCCATATTAGAGCTGGAGAAGTTGAGAGTCCCTGGTTGGGGAGGAGGTTGGGGTTCTGTCTCGCCTCCCACTGAGGTGGACAGAATGCACCACAACAGAATGGGTGTCAACTCAGCCTGTGTGGCATCTCCTGGGCAGCTTCAAACAAATAGGAGCCTGGGTTCTGCCTAGAGCTCCTGATTTCACTGGTAGGGGTGGGGCCTGGGCATGGCTGTCTCTCACAGGCCCCCAGGTGACGTGGCTCTGAGGTACGCCAGGATTGGGAACCAAGGGGTGGTTCAAAGGAGTAGCTGTGGACTGAACTGCCGTCAAAGCAACCTCTGTTTGCCTGGCCACACCAACCTAGGGCCACAGAGGGGGCATCCACAGCAGTGACATATATTTGTATTGTTTTGCTTTCACTATATATTGCAAGACTCCCAGAAACCCCCTCAAACTGTCACCCAATTATTTTGGGGACACTCCAGGCTTGCCTCCTGTAGACTCACAAACGTGTCTGTCAGCTACCAAGGGGCATCTATGTCTGCTGCCTAAGCAGTTGCTGGGGTCCCCTGGCTCCTGTCCCCATGCTCTGCGGGATCCCGCACCTGTTTCAGGCACCGTGATGTCAGCTAGACACACCTTGGGCCCCCTGGCTGTCTCCTTTGGGCCATCCTCCCCGCTGACCCTAGTGGCCTCTGAGTGCCTCGCCCCCAGTGCTGGTGGGCTGACACTCCCACACTTTGGAGCTGCAGTGGGCTTCCCGTCACTGCTGCTCTCTGTTAGAGGCTGCTTGGTCTCACTGTCTTTTGAATCTCCATGAAAACCAAAATTTCAATTTTTGCAGAGACGCTCTTCTCACTCCCAAGGACTTAGAGTGAGCATGAATCCAGGAGGTGTGGTCAGAAGACGAATCTATACCTGCCAGACACTAGAGTCCTGGCTTCTCCCTGCCCTGAGCTCAGACCTTTGTTAAAGCTAAGCTGGTGTTCCCAGCTTTCCCTTTAGAAGGCACTGTATTCCAGGGGGCTTCCCAACCCGTCATGCTAGGAGACTCCTGGTGGCCCTGTCCTGCTCCTTCCACCCCCAATACCTGGATATATTCTGTTTCCATCAGGAGACATGCTTCAGGCTTAGGTTGTCCCGTCAGGGACCCCAGTGTCTTGTATGAGAGTTTCACCTTTAGGAAGCATTTTCCTATATTCTACGTTGGTGGGCAGTTTGCAGTTGAGATTAGGCTCTGGCTTGTATCATAACCTGTTGCTGCCCCACCTTCTGCAGGCCTTTCCATCACTCCCTTTCACCCTCATGCTCAGGCCAGCCGTGTGGGCACACAGGTACAGCCTAGGGCACACAGCTCTAGGAAGGAAGAGGGGCCATTTTTCCCCTAGGGCACCTTCCCCTCCCCTCTCATTGGCTAAAATGGGGTCACATGCCCACCCTTAAGCCAATCACTGGTGAGGGACCTGAGACAACCGTGATAGGCTGAGACTTGCGGGAGCCTGTCCTCAAGGTGGGGAGGGGCTGAGCCATCACCCAGCACCAGGTTCCAGTAAGGACCATAGCATCTCCTTTCTGCACTTTGCATACTTACATTGGTTTCCTGAAGGTAGATTGTCACTAGCTTGCTGGCTTAAAGTAACAGAAGACCGGAAATCCAAAATCAAGGTATCCACGAGGCTGCACTCCCTCTGAAGCCTCTGGGGACAATCTGGCCCTTGCCTCTTCCGGCTTCTGGTGGCACCAGGTATTCCTTGGCTCATGGGCACATCCCTCCAATCTCTGCCTCTGTCTTTGTGTCTCTTCACTGTGTGTCTCTTATAAGGATACTTGTCATTGAATGTAGTCCGGGATGATCTCAAGATCCTTAAATAATTACACCTACAAAGACCCTTTTCCCTATAAGGTAACATTCACAGATTCCGGGAGTTAGAATGGGGACATACTTTTTTGAGGGCCACCATGTAACTCACTTCAATATTCGTTACCTCTGTCGGCGGAGACAAGGGTGGCACACAGTCTACTCTTGCTGGACAAACACCAGCATAGCTGAGGATCCAACACGGCAGGGCCACATGAGAGTTTGACCTGCGGTGCTGCCTGGCCTGGTCATATGGGGCCTGCTTGGAGGAAGAGGAGGAGGAAAAGTTGTGTCTGCTTTTGAATTTACTTCTGACCCTCTCCGTGGTTTATTTTCCCCACGGTCCCATTTGGTCTTGACTTCCTGAATTTTTCTGTGATTGCAAAATTCTCCCATTGTGCCTTGCCCGACATCTGAGAGCAGTGAGTGGTCTGCCTGGCAATGAAAAGGAAAAAGTTTCTGGAAGACCCACCTGGGGCTAGAAGCCTTGAAGTTGCTGTGGGTCTGGGGCTTGTGAAGGGAAGCTGGAATGGGGGAGGGCTGCGTGGAGGCAGGGGACTGGCCCTGAAGGCCAGAGACGATCTCCTGGTCTCCAGCTCCCAGGCCCCTGGGGTGGGATGGTGTGTGTGTTGGGGGCACTTGAGTTGCCCACCTCAGGGGGACTTGGGGGTCCTCCAGGGCCCCAACTGGGAAGCCCCTATTGCTGTTTTTCCTAAGCCCCCAGGCCTAAAAGCTAGAGTCCCAGGGAGAATAAAACAGCCTGAGCAAAAAGGCTCCAAGGCAGTTCAAAGACAGAGAGAGACTGAGGATGAAGTTTTCAAGCCACATCCAAGGGGAGGGCTTTTCATCTGCCAGGCTTTGAATTGGGAATCAAGGCGGGCAAAGTTACTACCAGGTTAAAGTTTAAATGGCACAGAAAGGGGAGACAGGAAGATGAAACGACGGCCGTCTGGCCAGGGGAACAAAGCCGGAGCCCAGCCTGGGCACCTGGCTGCAGAGGCGCTGAGTGGTAGCAGTCCCAGCCAGGAGGGGCTGCGACGCTGCCATTGTTCAGCTGAAGAACGAAAGTAATTGAAAGGAAAGGTGAGCCAAGGAGAGGCAGCCGGCGCGTGTGACTGCCTGGATCGTTAGAAAATAATTTAAAGGGAACAGGCCTATCAAGCAGTTTCTCTTATGGAAATGCCATCATTGAAGAGAAAGGAAGAGGAGGGTGGGGGAACCTTTCATTCTTTGAAAAAGAGTGAGGTTTTTTTCCCCTCACCAAATACAGACTTGAATATTATTCGAAATTCCGTCATTTTGAAAACTTGCTTTACTCCCTAACTACCTAGGCTGGAGGGCCTCCACAAAACCTTGAGGCTTTGGGAACCCCGATGTTTAGGGGGAAGCGGGGATGACATGGCTACATAGCCACAGGATTTTCATTATGAGACTGGGAAGCTCCCTACATCCTAAGGAAGCCCAGCCCTTGTTTAACCTCCTCCCTGGTTCTGCCTGCAATCCTTACCTCAGTATCGCCCCTAGCGCACTGCTCCTTGACTACCTACCAGCTGTGATTTCTGGGGTCTTGAAGACACAAACAGGTGAGTTAGCATCCTGCCCCAGGGGGTTCAGGTGCCCCTTACACCCCTACCTTTCTAGACGAAACTTCCCTGTTCCCCCAGTATTTGACTGTACACAGGGGGAAAAACCCTGATAACATTGTTTTAATCTTCTAGAGCTAAAAGACATGTTCAAAATCGTCAGCATTAGTCAAGCACTTATTATGTGCCAGCCAGAGTCCAGTGAACAAGACACAGACCTCTATGTTTGGGAGCCTTCAGTCTAGTTGAGGAAGTGGACAAATAAATAAGCAATAACAATATAGACGAATAAGAACTGTGATAGGTGAAGCATTGTGGCTGTGGGGGATCCATAGCAGGAACACTTAACCTGGTCTGTAGGCCATGAGGGAAGGCTGTCTGGAGGAGGTGACACATGGGCTGAATTGTGAAGATTCATGAGCTATTAGTGAGGGAACTTCTACTTCCAGCCAAGGTGGAATAACATGAGCCAGACTTACTTTTCTTCCTGAAAAAACTGAATGAAATGTATGAAATGGCGGTTTGTAAGACACTGGACATTAAGGAATGCAGGACAGTGTTCCCTGAGAGAAGAGAGGCAAATGATGCGAGCCCTGTGATTGCTCCAGCTTACTGCCTTGAGAGGGCTTCTGAGCCATGGCACAAAGAGGGGGAACCAAAGAGGAAGACTGGCAGGCCTCCTGAGTTGAGGGGACAGAGCTGAGAGTCAGGACCAAGGTGGTGAGAGTCTGCAGGCAGGAAGGTCTGAGAAAGAACTGCACTCAGAAAGAGCTCTGGAGATTCTGCTCGAGTATTCAGCAGAAAATCAGTCAGCATGTGCATGTGAGGGAACTACCTGGAGCTTGGGAATTAATCATTCCGAAGATCAGAGTGAAGAGTATCTGGTGCTCACACAAAGAATAGTGCCTGTTCTGGCCAGCCAGACTAGAGGACCTAATAATTCACAGGGATTGAGTAGAGCGTCAGGAAACTCTTGCCTCAGTAGTGGGAAATGATTAGCCTTAGACTGAGCCCTATTCTGGCCCCACTTGGCAAATCTAGAAAATAAGACCCCAAAGGATCAAACTGTCTCCAAGTGCTTTAACTGCATCCAGAACGAAACTCAGGAATACTTATAGGAATACAAATGTGCCCAGCACCTAGAAAGGTAAAATTCATTATGTCTGGCATCCATTTACAAATTACCAGCTGTGCAAAGAAGTGAGAAAATATCCATGATGAAGAGGAAAATCATTCCATCAAAACTGATCTAGAACTGATGTAAACGTTAGACTTAGCAGACAAGGACATTAAAACAAGTCTTATGATTGTATCCTGCATGTTCAAGAAGTTAATTAGAGATATAGAAGATATGAAAAAGATGCAATCAGACTACTAGTAATGAAGACTACAATGTCTGATACTGAAAAGTGCACTGCATGGAATTAATAGGAGATGACACATTGCAGAGAAAAAACCTGGTGAACTTGAAGACATAGCAATAGAAACTATCCAACATGAAATAAAGAGAGCAAACATAATTTAAAAAAATACATTGAAAGAGCATACATGAGCCATGGCACAACATTCAGTGGTCTAATATACGTGGAATTGGGGTGGCCCAAAGGGGACAGGGCAGGAATAGAGGCCAACATTTTTCCAAACTTTATGAGACCTGTAAACCCACAGATCCATGAAGCTCAATGAACTCCAAACACAAAAAACATGAAGAAAATGGTGGCACATCAACTTTAAGTATCAAAGAACTGTCAACCCAGAATTCTATTCCTAGTGAAAATATTTTTCAAAAATGAAGCAAAATACAGATTTGTTCAGACACACAAAAGCTTAAGGACTCCGTTTTAAATGGAAATACCCAAATAGGGTTAAAAGTAAAATAATGGAAAAAGGTATAACATGCTAACAGTCATCAAAAGAAAGCAGACAAAGTAGATTTCAGACCAAAGAATATTGCTAGGGTAAAAAGGTCACTTTATAAAAATAAAGGGGTAAGTACATTGAGAGGATATAACAATTCTAAATTTTTATATACCTGTTAACAGCGTTTTGGATAATGAAGGAAAAAATAATAAGACTGCAAGGGAAACAGACAAACCTGCAATTATGGACAGAGGTCTTAATACCCACTCTCAATAATTAACAGACAGAAAATCAGTAGAAGTATAGCAGACTTAAAAAACTCTATTAACCAACTTGACCAAATTGACATTTGTATAACATTCCACCCAACAATAGCAGAATACACATTCTTTGCAAGTACACACGGAATACACATTGGCCAAGATAGACCATATTATTGGCCATAAAATGAGTCTTAATACATTTAAAAGGATTTAAACCATACAGTATGTTCTCTGACCATAATGAAATTACATTAGAAATGAATAACAGAAGGATCTTTGGAAAAACTCTAAATATTTGGAAACAAGGTGACACTTTCTATATAAACTATGGTTCAAAAAAGAAATCAAAAGGAGAAAAGAAAGAGAGGAGATATATATATATATATGTTTTGTTTTTGTTTTTGTTTTTTGGTTTTTGAGACAGAATCTCACTGAGACGCCCAGGCTGGAGCGCAGTGGCATAATCTCAGCTCACTGCAACCTCCGCCTCCTGGGTTCAAGCAATTCTCCTGTCTCAGCCTCCCAAGTAGCTGGGACTACAGGCGTGTACCACCATGCCTGGCTAATTTTTGTATTTTTAGTACAGACGGGGTTTCACCGTATTGGCCAGGCTGGTCTCGAACTCCTGACCTCAAGTGATCTGCCTGCCTCAGCCTCCCAAAGTGCTGGGATTACAGGCGTGAGCCACCGCGCCCGATAGAAAGAGAATATCTTTAACTGAATGGAAGTGATAATACATTGTATCTCCAAAGCAGTGCTGACAGGGAAATTTATAGTACTGAATTCCTATATTAGAAAGGAATAAGGGTCTCAAATCAGTTATCTCATCTTTTGCCTTAAAAAATGGAAAATACAAGAGCAAATTAAGCTTAAAATAAGCAGAATAAAGAAAATAAAGATCAGAGTAGAAACTAACGAAATAGAGCATATAGAGAATAGAAAACCAGTAAAACCAAAAGCTAGTTCTTTTAGATCAGTAAAAATAGTAAGCCTCTAGTCAAACTGATCAAGAAAAAGAGAAGACAGAAATTACCAAATATCGGCCAGTTGTGGTGGCTAACGTCTAAAATCCCAGCACTTTGAGAGGCTGAGGTGGGTGGATCACTTGAGGTCAGGAGTTTGAGACAAGCCTGGCCAACATGGTGAAACCCCGTCTCTGCTAAAAATACAAAAATTCGCTGGGCATGGTGGTGGGTGCCTGTAATCCCAGCTACTTAGGAGGCTGAGACAGAAGAATTGCTTGAAGGTGGGAGGCAGAGGTTGTAGTGAGCCAAGATCACGCCACTGCGCTCCAGCCTGGACAACAGAGTGAGACTCCATCTCAAAAAAAAAAAAAAAAAAAAAAAAAAGACCAAATATCCAAATATCAACAATGAGATAGTTGACATCATTACAGAATATATAGATATTAAAAGGATAATAAGGGAAATAAGGGAGTATTATGAACATCTCTCTACCTTAGATGAAATGGACAAAATCCTTAAACATTACAAACTACCAAATCTCATCCAAGAAGAAATAGATAACCTGAATGGCTCCATGTTTATTAAAATAATTGAATTCGTAGTTTTAAACTTTCTGATAAAGTAAGCCGTTGGCTTCACTTGTGAATTCTGTCAAACATTTAAAAAAGCAATAATACCAATTATACATAAACTCTTCCAGTAAATTGAAGAAGAGGGAATATTTCTGTCTTATCCTATGAGGTCTGCATTATCCTGTCTTCAAAACCATACAAAGCCATCACAAGAAAAGAGAGATACAGACCAATATCCTTTATGCACATAGATGCAAAAAACCTAAGTAAAATTCTAGGAAATTGAATTCAGTGATAACATATCATGACCAAGGTGGTTTAGTATTTGGATTGATCAGTGCAATTCATTTTATTCATAAACTAGGGAAAAATTGTATGATCACTTTAGTAGTCACAGAAAAAAACATTCAATGAAATTCAATATCCAGTGATGATTTTAAGAAAAAATCTCAACAAATTAGGAATAGAAGAAAACTTCTTTAACTGGAAAAAACTACAGGTAACATCATACATAATGAAAAACTGAACGTATTCCTCTTAAGGAACAAGACAAGAATGTCATCATCTCTCACTGCTTCTATTCAATATTGTACTAGAGGCTCTAGCCAGTGAAATAGGGGGAAGACAAAGAAAGAGAGAAAGAAGTAAAAACGTCTGCATTTGCAGATAATATGGTTGTCTATACAGAAAATCTGATGACACCTATAAAACAACCACTAGGACTAATAAAGATATTTAGCAGGGTTGCAGAATACAAGATTAATATACGTAAGCAGTTGTATTTTTAGACACTAACAGGGAGCCATCAGAATTGAAAATTTAAAATACCATTTACCGTAGTATCAAAAACCATGAAACACTTAGAGATAAGTCTGAGAAGAGACATATAACATCTGTACACTGGAAACTCTAAAACAATGCTGAGAGAAATTAAGGAAGATCTAAAGAAACAGAGACATGCCTTGTTCATGGGTCAGAAAGCTCAATATGTTTAAGATGTCAATTCTTCCCAAAGTTATCTATAGATTCAGAGCAACCCTAATCAAAATTCCTGTAGCCTATTTTGAAGATTCTCAAATTGATTTGGAAATGTAAAGGGAGCTAGAATAGCCAAAACAATTTTGAAAAAGAGAAAGTTGGCACCAATGTTATCTGATTTTGAGACTGAGAATAAGGCCATAGTAATCAAGAGCCTGTAGTACTGGAGTAAAGATGGAGAAAGAGGTGAATAGAACAGAATAGGGAACCCAGAAATAGAGCTCTGTCTCTACATGTGGACAGCTGACTTTTGACAAAGGTGCAAAGGTGATTCAGTGAGAAAAGATAGTCATTTCAACAAATAGTGTTGAAACAACAGGATATCAATACACAAAATACATCGACTCTGATTTATACCTTACACATACAGACTTTGACACAAAATATATCATAAGCCTAAATGTAAAATATAAAGCCATACAAATTCTTTAAGAAAACAGGAGAAGGTCTTTGTGACCTTGGATTAGGCAAAAGTTTCTTGGAGACAACACAAAAATCATGACTCCTAAAAGAAAAAAAAGATATATTAGACTTCATTAAAATGAAAAACTGATGCTCTTTAGAAGCTGCCACCAGAAGAATGAAAGGACAAACTACAAAATTTGATAAAATATTTTCAACCATATGTTTGATAACAGGTTTGTTTCTAGAATACATAAAGACCTTTCAAAATTTAATATAAGAAAACAAACCAATGGAAAATGGCAAATGATTTGAACAGAAACTTCACAAAAGAAGATACATGGATAGCAATAAACACAGGAAAAGCTGCTCAGTATCTTTAGCTATTAGAGAAATGCAAATTCATATCACTAGGAGCTACCACTGATCATCTATTAGACTGGTTAAGATTAACGAGACTGACCAATTGTTGGTCAGGGCGTGGAAAAACTGGAACTCTTTTATTCTGCTGATTTGAAAACAATTTGGTGGTTTCTTCGAAATTTGAACATACACCTGTCATACAATCCAGCCATTCCACTCCTAGGGTATATCAAGATGAATTAAAGCAGGTGTACCTCCAAAAACTTGTACATGAGTGTTCATAGCAGCTTTATTTTTAATAGCTACAAACTGTCAACGACCTACATATTCATGAACAGGTGAATGGATAAGCAAATTGCACGGCATTTGTACAATGGAATATCACTTAACAAAAGAAAGGCATGAGCTACTGACATACACAAGAATGTGGATGGATCTCAAAATAAATGCTTAGTGAAAGAAGCCAGGGATAAAAAGAGTGTATAGCATATGATTCAACGTACATAAAACGCTAGAAACTGCAAATTAGTCTACACCGAGAGAAAGCCCATCAGTGGTTGCTTAGCTATGGAGACAAGGGGTGAGTGGGAGGGATTACCGAGCCAGGATGAAACTTTGGTGGTGATGGACCGGCTTCCTACCTTGATTGTGGTGATGGTTTCATGGATGTATACATGTATCAAAACTTGTCACATTGAACACTTTAAAAGTCTGCAATTTATTGTGTGTAAATACAGCCTCACTAGAGCTGTTAACAAAAGTAGAAAGCAGAGGGGCAGAGAGGAGTGGAGGTGCTCAGGCAGAGGTCACAGCTTCTGCAAAGGCCTGGACGTGAGAAGGAACAGGGCGTCTTGGCTCGGCTGGAGAATAGGTCATGAAATGGGGAGGTGGGAGACAGGAAGGAAGCTGATTATCCTACCCTGTGTTCTATGCCTCATTCGGAAGTCTCCAGGGAGCTTCAGACAGTGTCCGGGCCTGGCCCAATTCTATCTTGTTTTTCTTTCTCTTGTAGGTACCTGTAACACTCAGCCTCTCCTTGCAGTTGTTCAAATGAGCCAGAGTCTGCACGTCAGGGCTCAGGGACTGCAGAAAAGAGGCTGTCAGCTGGAAGGAGAAGGTGTCAGGATCCCAGGGCCACAAGGCCAGATGCTGGAGGTGGAGGCTTTAGGGGCCAGGGAGATGGACCCTCGAGCCTCCTTCAGAGAGAGAAAAAGGCAGAGGGGGAGAGAGAGAGAGGGAGAGGGAGGGAGGGAGAGAGAGAGAGAGAGAGAGAGAGAGAAATAAAGAGCCATGCAGGGTTTTCCATAAGGATGAGAAGACAGAAGGGTCAACACTCCAGCCCAGGAGGAGAACTAGGTCAATTCACGAAGTCAATGTGCAGAAAACTTGTTGAGCAGAGTCCACTTTGTTGAGTGAACTGTCAGACACACATCTTAGCCTCCATCCAGCAGAGTCCTCTGGAGCCATTGTAAGTCCAAAAGCCAGGTGCAGAGGCAGAGTTTTGGGACAACTTGTGTATTTGCATGAGAAACGGCAGAAGTAGGGGCAGAGACTGGGGTGAGAGAACAAAAACTTTCCAAACTATCCCACAGTAGCCTGGTCAGCCAGTCGTCTGGTGAACTGAATTTCTACAGATTGGCTTTTGGCAAAGGGATTTCTGCAAAGCAGTTTTCCACTTCTCTTCCTGTCTCCCACCTCCCCATTTCAGGCCCCGTTCTCCAGCCACTTGGAAGGACAAGTGTCGTCGTAATCCCTACGGGAGGGCAGAAGTCGTTCATGGCACTCTACGGAAGCCAGAAGATGTGCTTATGGGCGGTGTTGGGTGTTGTCCGGAGCCCACAGTGGGCCTAAGCTGTACTAGGGATGTTCGATGAAGGCAGAGAGAGAAATAAAAGGTCATGCAGGACCTTCCATGAGGATAGGAAGACAAGAAAGGTCAACACACAGCGTGGCCAACAAACAAGACAGTCTAAGAATGAACATGGTGACTTAAAAGATGACATGGGGACTGTGGGGAGGGAAAAACAAGTGGAAAAGGAAGCACAGGACCCTGTGAGTGTCTTTTTGGAGAGACAGGACTAAGATGGGTCTGCAAGATAAATTTAGATTTGGATCAGGACAGGAAAAGAGAGAAAGGCCCTGATCTGAAGGTAAGGATGAGATGTACAAAGAGCAGCACGTTCTGTAACATGTCAGTAGTGAGTAGAGCTTGCTCTGAAATGATCCTGCATCATATTAAAATCACCCTTGATAAAAGATATGCAGCCAGTCTGGAAATGCCAACAGTGATTGAGAGTATAGGTGATGGGGTTTGCATGTTTGTTAATTTATCTGGTTTTTTTTGTTTTTGTTTTTTTTTACCTTTCCACTATGAATATGCAGTACTTGTGCATTTAAAAAATGTTATAAATCTGCAAGTTAACAAATCTAATGCATTTCCCTTCAATCTCATAATCCCAAGACTAGACCTTTTTTGGACAGTGGCTTGAAGACAGACAGGCTCTCCTGAGAGATGGAAGCCCAGGGTGTTCAGCCACTACTGTCTAAGGCCCCCCCAGGATCCCGGTATGTTCCTACCAGGCCATAGGCTTAACTGGATGTAGGCCAGGGGCAGGAGAATGTGCTCTGCTTGGCATTGCAAGGTGCCAGGCGCACCTGAGCAGCTGGACAGGTGTGACAGATGCCCTGGATTGCATGGAGCTGGCTGTGCCTGTGCACACACACCCGTCCGCACCCCATCCTCCCCTCCCTACACCTCCCTGTCTTCCCGGCTAGCTCAGGTGTGGTGCATCTGTGGCCCATTGGCAGCTCTCTTGCCCGCAGTGCACAGGGAGCTGTCAGGTTAAAAGCTGGCTTGCTCGATTTGATCCCACATGCGAGCTGTTTTATTTCCCTCTCTCTCCCTTACACGGCTTCGGTGTGCTTTTATAAATATTTCACCAGCCTTGCTAAAGTCTATTTCATCTCTCTCTTAAATTTATTAAATATAAATGCAGCAACAACTCTACCATAAGTCTCTCTTTGCTGTCAAAATCTCAGGCTCCCATGGAAGTAAATATAATTTGCTTTGTTTACCGTAGGTAACTTGGAGCCCTATCTGCTATATCAACACCCCTGAGCAGCCCAAATCTACCTGTTTTTGTTAGCAGGACTCTGTCCCATCCCAACGTAGTGCATAGGGACATTGGTCACGCTTTGAAGAGGGCATGACAAAGGGGCTGTTCTCCGACACTCGCATGGCAGGGAATTTCTTGGTCCACTGGTCCCTCAATGACACCATCAATGAGTAAAGGGGGATACGTTTACTCATCACCTCAGACCTGAGCAGGCCCTGGGCCCCATTTGGGCAGAGCTTTGCTCTTTGCTTTGCTTTTAAAGGAAAGGGCCCATCTGCTGCAGCTGGTGACCTGGCCAAAAAAAGACACAGACCGCTGTGAAATGATTGAGGGCAGTGACTCCCCTCCCACCCCAGGAGCCGGAGCCGACAGAGCCAAGAGCAAGGCAGGAATTCAGGTCCCCAAAAGCAAGCCAGAAGCACCACCTCCAAGCGCCCTGCCACTTCCTTTGTTCTTTGTTAATTGCAAAATAAACACAACCCTGCCCACCGACTGTGGAGAAAGATTTCTGCCAACTGGGGGACCCCGCAGGCAGTGGGCAGGCATTTGCCCTCCATCAACCGCATGTGATTTCCTGGAGGAGAAGGGGCAGTAGAGAATCGCAGAGTGGCAGGGCTGGGATGGACCTAGCTTAGGGCTTGTAGGTCAGGGAAATGAGGGAAGTGGATGTCAAGATGGAAGACACAGGCATGCTTTGCTTGCATCTGAAATCGGTGAGAATCGTTTTCTCTTCCACAAAGAACTGGGTCTCTTTCATGCAGGTGAAAGGCACTATTTCCTGCTCTTATTTCTTAATGAAAATGGCCCTCTCAGTCTGTCCTGTTTTTCTCTAGTTTTGGTGGTGACATTGGAGCAGAATGATGGCATTTCCATTTTCTATAAGAAAGACAGAGGGCCAGGCTTGTCTAAGAACCCCCACCCCTAACTTCTAGCCTGGAGACTTCCATTAAACTTGCAGAGATGAACCAGGTGACTGACAGCTTGGGTTGGGGGGACAGAAGTTTAGAATTAGCTCCTGGATGCATCCAAGAATTCAGATCTGTGCTAAAACTCTGTAGCTCCAGAAGACTGGCTTTCGCTGTGGCTGTGCCCTGGAGTCTCAGAGACTGTCCTGCGGATTCAGGAAGAGAAGTGTTGTACGGACTTGCAGATTTTCTTTCTCACTGTTCCATTTAGACACAGCAGGACAAGAGAAAGTTACCTCTAGGAGGTGAAAGGAGTAAGTTTTTTTGGGGGGTCAACTGAAGATCTCTGTGAGACCCTTTTCCACACTACAGCAATAGACTAAAAAAAAATCGACTCAGCTTACATAGAATGCAATTGTTTTGTACAATTATTTTGCTTAAAAAGTGAAAAGGGTTTTAGAATTGTGGTTTTGAACTTGTTAATTTATTTTGATTTTTCACTTTTATTTTTATATTTTAGAGTCACAATTATTATTATTATTATTTTCTTTTTAGATCTCAAGCATGTTTAATGGCCCCTGAAAAGAATCTATAGACCCCACACTGTTTATGGGGTAAATCAAGCCCCTGGGTCTGGGATGGAAGAACCAGAGTGTGGGGTTTCAGAGAAGGGTAGTGGGGAAAAAGCCACTTGCCCTGGAGCAACTAATCATTGGGCCTTCCCTGGGATGTCCCCAGGAAGCACGCCTCTGGCCGACCTCCACCGGCTTCCCAACCCAGGCTGCGGGGGCGGCTGCGAGTCCCCCGAAGGTAAATGACGGGGCATCAGCGGGGTCCCTGTGTCAACTGCATGATGGCTTTCAGTCCTGGGGCTGGTGGCTTCCTGTCTCACTGCTGAGAACAAGGCTATTTCAGGATCTCGCTGCTTCCTTCTGTGCCGGGGAGGGCAGGATGGAGGGCAGGCAGTGGAGAGGAGGCGGAGGCCTGGGTCTACATCCACCAGGTGTTTCAGAGGCAAACTTTTTTTTTTCCTCCTGTTTCTGCTGCCCACTGCTGGTGGAATGGATTTGTCAAGTTGGCATTACTTTCTTTGAAATGCTTTTTATTCACTGTTTTTGGAGTAAAAAACAAAACTCAGTCATATCCCTACTCAAGGTATGGACAGTTGCCCAATACGGCAACATCTTCTGTAGTAAAATTCACCTTCAAAAGTCCTGATGGGTTCTGAGAATTTCACTTATTTTGTTCGTTTGCCTCTTGGGTATTTTAGCTGTGGCTTCCCCATCCCTGGGGCGGTGGGGATGAGAGAAGAGCGACAGGGTCAATACATGGGCCTCTGCCTGCCTATCTCTCTCCCTCTCTTTGTCTGCATTCTCTTAGCTGAATATGGGTAAGATGGTTGTTTGTGGGAGTCAACCCCATTGTACTTCTGCACAGCACGTTTACTGCTGTTGGAATGCTTTCACACGCGACACACTAAGAATTGCTGTCTCCATTTCCCGTCTCAGGATGCTGAGGCTGGGAGAAGGGGACCGGTTTGTGCGGGGTGCAGGATGAGTGGCTGGGGTTTGAAGCAGTGCCCCCACCCCCATGCGTGGGTTCTTGCCGTTGCCCCACGTTTCCCCTTGGCCTTACTTGAGATTCCTGGATCCCTGTGGAGGGGCCTAGGAAGGGCCCTGATTGACTTTTGGCCCCAAACCGTGACTCTCTCCCAGCAGTGGCTCAGGGAACTTTAATGATTTAGGGCAGCGCTGCTTAGCCGGGGGCAATTTTGTTTCTCAGGGGACATTTGGCAGTGTCTAGAAACATTTTTGGTTTTCACAATTGGGGGTTGCTACTGGCATCTAGTGGGTAGAGGCTGTTAAACACCCTGTAGCCCACAGGACAAGCCCCTCCTCCCCTGCAACAAGCAATTATCTGGCCCAGAATGTCAACAGTGCCAAGGGTGAGAAGCTCTGGTTTAGGGGAGTGAACTCCAGGTGGCTGGGAGCTATTGCCACATATTTCTTGCCTTCTTCTAAGCACTCGGTCCACGATGTTCAGCAAGGTATCACTGAGCACTTCCCATACGCGTGGCACACTCCCAGCTAGGCTGCCTGCCTGCATCATCTCCTTACATCCTCAAAGGCATGATAAGGTGGGTGAATCTCTCCATAGGACACATGAGAACATGAGGGTTTAGAGGGTGTCACCGTTCGGTGTCCTGGGAGGTAGGCTCTGGGGTGGATATTTGTATGCAGAACTAGCCTCTGTAGGGAGAGAGGGACTCAGGATGGGACAGAGAAGGAGTTGGGCCATGATGCAGTCACAGCAAAGGCCCCTGGGAGCCCTGGCATGGCTGTGATCATTCAGAGATGTTCCAAATTGGGGTGAAGAATCCAGGCTTTTCTACCAGCCCCCAACATTAACCATTAGATGTGGCCACCCCAGGGTAGGGGGGTGTCAGTGTGTGAAGTGTCTCTCGGCTGAGGGTAAGGCTCTGAGAGGGGCTCAGCCAGGAGCAGAGCCATCAGCATGCCTAAAGCCCCTGGAGGGGAGTTGGGAAGAGCATGGTGTCCCCTGTAAGGGGCTCGAGTGCTTGCCCAGCTTTGCTCCCTAGCTGGGCTGCCATCCCTCCCTCATGGTGGCACTGGGAGTCTGTGGAAACAGAGGCCTCCTAACCCAGGGCTGTTATCTCTGGCAGAGTACCATCAGCATTTCTTAACCCCAAAAGCCACACACTGGCAGCACCGATTCATGCTTTGCGTAGCACTATTTTTAGTGAGTTACCACTGTTCTAAAATAAGGAGATTTTTACATAAACTTCTGAATTCCTAGGTTTCATGGAAATATTGGGAGACCTGGCCGTGCTGGGACACTTTCTGGCTGTGCGGGAGCGGTCCCTTTTGCAAAGTAGGTGTGTGTGTTGGGGGGTGTCTCACCACTCCATTGTACGCCTGACCCACCACCCTCATTTACTCATCCATGTCATGAGTCTTACTCCCTGCAGGGGCTACTGTTGGAGCCTAGTTCTTCTGTGCTAAGCATTGGTGTTTCTCTCTTCAACCAACAGGGTTTTGCCTGTTCTTTGACCTTAGGGCATTTCCCTTTGCCCTATTTCCCACTGTGTCCTTTAAAGAAAATCTCAAGAATCATAGAGATAGCTTCTCAATGAAAACCAACGGGAACAAATCCGGCCTTTGTTCCAGGACATCCTGCTCTTCCCGCTGGCTCTGAGGCTGCAGGTATGAAAACTGTCCCTGCTCAATCCTCCCTCTCGGAGTGGGCTTTGGTTTTTGTGGGCAACTCCATTGTTAAAAGCCAGCCCTACAATGGGACGAGGACAGTTGACAGGTTTCTGTGCAAGTGTGTTTCCGATCGCGCAAGGTAACAGCTTCATTACTCGGTGATGAGTGACCCATATTTCCTAACATGATTTCCCTGCTGTAACTCAAATTGAGTTCATGTTATTCTAATGATATCAGTTGACCTTGAGAATTAGACCAAGAAGCCTGGGGTTATTCTTCCAACTTCCACTGCAGATTCTTGTGATGTGTTTGGAAACACAATCTACTCCTCATCGCCCTGAAGTGGGCAGGGGGAAAATAGAAAACAAAGATCCCGACCTGCTCTGATTTTTAGAAAATACATCTGGGCAATTTCCGGCGATGGGAGGCTCTTTCCCTCTCAGTTCTGCTCCCCCATCCCTGCCTCTCCCCCAAGATCCTGGATCTCTCCTGTCAGGAATAGTCCTCCTCTAGGTCCTATGGGATCTCCTTGCTGCAGTCTCCCCTTGTCCCACCACCTTGCTGGGTCAAGCTCCCAAAACAAGAGCAGACAGCACTTCTCTAGTTCCCTCATTGGCTCCTCATTACCTGCTGGTAAAGCCCAAACTCCTAAGCCTGACATTCAAGGCCCATAATTCAAGATCATCTTCATCCTCAAATACAGGATCGGAGCTGACGGATCTTTCCTGCCAGCACAATCCCTGAAAGTGCGTGGCACAGAGGGACTGCACCCCTTGGTACACATCACGTTTTTTTTGTTTGTTCTTGAGACAGAGTGTCTCTCCGTCACCCAGGCTGGAGTGCAGTGCTGCAGTCTTGGCTCATTGCAACCTCCCCCTCCTGGACTCAAGTGATTCTCCTGCCTCAGCCCTTCAGTAGCTGGGATTAAAGGTGTCTGCCACCACACCTGGCTAATTTTTGTATTTTTAGTAGAGACGGGGTTTCACCATGTTGGCCAGGCTAGTTTCAAACTCCTGACCTCAAGTGATCCTCCTGTCTCGGACTCCCAGAGTGCTGGGATTATAGGTGTGAGCCACCTTGCCCATCCCACATCCGTTTGTGTACTTCTATGCCTCTGCTCAACCATCCTTTCCTCCTGAAACATCCCTGACCACCTCACTCCTCTGAGCTGTGCCAGCTCCATTTACTTCCATTTACTAGTTTACTAGACCTTTCTGCAGCTTGGATTCTGTTCTGTTGGGATTATTGCTAGGAACAAGACAGATCAGGTCTCTATCTGTAGTAAGCTTCCATTCCAGGAAAGGAAAAAGGTAGTAACAAAGAAAACAGATAAAAACTAGCAGGGACATGCCAACGTGATAAACTTTGAAGGAAATAAGTAGTGATGTCTTGGGGAACTTGGGGTAGGGGGCTGTTTTCCTTGGGGGGTCTCAGGGAAGGCCCCTGAGAATGATGTTTGAGCTGAGACCCGAAGGGTGAGAGGCAACAAGCCCTGCAGAAAAGTGGGGGAAAGGAAGCTTAGTCCCAAAGCTCTGGGGAGCGAAGGGCTTGGTTGTTCTAGGAACCGAGGCGGGGAGGGCACTGTGCCCACCAGAAGGACTGTACTGCAGGCCACGGGAAGGCAGCAGAGGGAGGCACTTCTGACTGGAGCCCCAGGATGGATGACTGGGCTCAAATCCACACTGGTTGGCTGTGTGACCTCGGCAAGTTATCTAACCTCTCTGTGTGTCAATTTCCTCATCTGAAAAATAGGAGTACATTATAAAGAGTACATGAGTTCATATCGTACAGTGTTTAGAATTATGTGTGTATGTATTCATCTGAATTGTCCAGGAACCTGTACACATTTTATTTAGGTCTTCATTTTTGCAAAGTATAACTAGAGCTAACAACAATTGGAAGCCAGCAAGCACTTGTTCTTGGGATGGAATAGAACAAAATAAAGAGCCTGGATGTGAACCTCAGGAAATCCAAGCTGGCTGAACCTTGCCCAAGTCCCAGGCCCACTCTCTGGATACCGAGTGGGAGAGGATCCTGCCTGGAATTTCTGGGGACAAAAACCATTGAAAAGAGCCCTGCAACATACCCCCTTCTCAGGAGGAACAGCCAAGCACCCGTTTGGGGAGGAGAAGAGGGTGATTTCACCAGGGCCAGTGGGGAGTGTGTGATAAGTCAGGATACAATGTGGCTTGAATCTTTGCCCTTGTTGAACGGGAATATGAAATTAAGCATTCAGACCCGGAAACCCTGTGTGTCCCGGGATTCCGCCCCTTTGGAAGACAGCACCTCTCCTAGCACAAACGGAGAGGAAGCAGCTGATGGAGCTGAAAGAAAAGGCATTCTTGGGATGAAGGAATATATAAGATTGGTAGGGGGAGAGACGAGAGGAGACACGTGGAGGGAGAGAGAGACCAAGAAACAGAGGAATGGAGAGTCCCAAAGAAGTGTGTGTGTGTGTGTGTGTGTGTGTGTGTGTGTGTGTGGAGAGAGAGAGAGAGAGAGAGAAACAGGAGACAGGGACACACAGATGGACAGACAGTGAGAAGTAGAGACAGAGAAAGATGGATACATTGATACAGGCAGAGACAAACATAAAGAAACTGAGAATAAAAGACCTTGGGGCACAGAAAGAGAGACAGGAGAGAAGAAAACTAGACACAGAGACAGAGCAAGGGAGAAGGTCAAGCATGAAAAGTCTCAACTGGACCCCTTTGTCTGCAGCCATTTGCCTGAAATAAAGCTCACACTGTCTTCCAAGGTTGTGTTGGGAAAAAGTTTTCTTTTGCGGCCACTTCCAGCACACACTCTCCAGCAACTCCTCCTTCCCCCAAGCATGCACTGGTACCTTCATGTGCACGAACAGGTGCACACACTCACCATGCCCTAAGGCACATGTCTGCGCCCACAAAACCCAGGATCATTGATCCCCCTGGGTTTCGTGCTCTTTTCTGTCGCATCTGTATTTGAAACTGTTTTGCTCGAGTCTAGAGAGTATGTGCCCTCACCTTAACAAGGCTTGGAATGTTATCTTTGATTTTAACAAACAGTAAGCACGTGGATCCTGGATTCTTTCCATTTGCCTTCAGTCCAGTTTTGAACCTAGTGGCTGGGACTGTCCTCTTCAGTAGGTGTCCCCTGTTGCTGGTGGGCTCAGCTGCCACCACCAGCACTTCTCTGTTTCTGGCTTCTGGAATTTTTGCAGAAGATTTAACCTGAGGTTTGTTCCATGGGAAGCCCAGAACCTGGGTTACCATAGTAAGGCTAGGCCAGATGGGGAGCAGCCCAGGTTCTCTAGAAGCTAAGAACTTGAAATCATCCCCTTTCTTCCGCTTTCTCACAAAGGTTGCCCGGGCACCCTTCTGACCTTCGCTCACCTCTGTCCTGACTCCTGATGTTGACTGTGACACTGAGGGGCAGGGGACAAGGAGCACTGTGGTAGTTCTGGAGTGGTGACTCTGCCAGCTTTAGAAATGTCAGATCTGGGGGAAACTGGATCATAATACCAATTGCCAGTATCAATGAGGCCTTAGTTTCCTAGATACATCACATGCACCCTTTTATGTAATCTTCACCAGTGCTCCATGAAGTGGGCACTCTTACCATCTCCATTTTACAGGTGCAGAAATGGAGTTTCAGAAAGGTAGAGGCACCGGCCCAGTGTTACCTTGCTCTGATTGTAAAACCCATGTTCCTAAGCAGTCTACGTCATAGTGACTTTTGATTCCCTTGAGGATTTCTTTCCTCAGAGGATATTTGCAGGAAGATTTGGGAGCCCCAGTCACTGAAGGACTGTGCTTTCCTTATTCCAGCTGTTGGGCTGTTTTTCAAAAATGTGCTTTTGTAAAGTGTGTTCATGACTATTATCTTATCTGGCCCCCAGGAAATACCTGTGGAGTAGGTCAGGCTGCTATGTCCATTTGAGGGATGGGGAAATCAAGGCCCAGAAAGGGCTGCCCTCTGAGTGGAAGGAAAAGCCTGAGCTTGATAAAGAATTTCTGTGTCTAATCCTCTAAGAAGACCCTGGGATCAAGTGATGGTCCCCACACTGTGCTGTGGGCATCTAACTGCTCTGCCCAAAACCTTTTTAATTTTTTTTTTTTTTGAGACGGAGTCTCACTCTGTTGCCCAAACTGGAGTGCAGTGGCCGGATCTTGGCTCACTGCAAGCTCCGCCTCCCGGGTTCACGCCATTCTCCTGCCTCAGCCTCCCGAGTAGCTGGGACTACAGGCGCCTGCCACCTCGCCCAGCTAGTTTTTTGTATGTTTTAGTAGAGACGGGGTTTCACCGGGTTAGCCAGGATGGTCTCGATCTCCTGACCTTGTGATCTGTCCGTCTTGGCCTCCCAAAGTGCTGGGATTACAGGCTTGAGCCACCGCACCCGGCCTTTAATTTTTTTTTTTTTTTTAAGGAACATGCTTCTAAGAGTCTCAGTGGGATTGTACTGAGGCTGGGCCTTGACATCCAGGCCAACTGTGGGCCTCCGTGCCGGTGGTGGAAGCTGGAACCTGTGCTTGGGCTGGACTTGAACTCATTTTCTCTTCTTGGTAGGCTGTCGGCTCCAGTAGGGCAGGGGACATGTCTGCCTTGTTCAACAAATTCTCTTCTCAGGGCTTTGCATATGCTGTTCTCTTCTGGGACTTGTCCCCACCCCTCTCTGGTCTCGCCTTGTTCATTCCCACTGGGCTTTGACATCTCCGATGAAAAGCTGCCTCCCCTAAGCCCTGGTCTACACTAGGCCTCTGTAATAAGCTCCACTAGCACCTTCATCTATTTCTTCACACTCTTCTGGGTTGAAATGATGCATATGTGTGAGCATTTGCTTAGTATCTAGCTTTCCTGTCAAAGTACAGCCTCGTGAGGTCAGAGGCCGTGACCGTGACCTCAGCATGATGGGGCTTGGTTATCATAGGTCCCATGGAAGCCCTTCAGTAAGGACTTGTTGGCAGAATGAACTACAGTCCCTCCAGCCACTGATGAGTGGAGGTGGGTGGCATGAAGGTGGGGGACGGGGAGGGGATGGCATCCCATGGGAGGTCAGTGAGTTTGGGGCATCTATAGCTTGGAAAGCCAGTGCCCCATATTTCTAGCTGTCGGGCCATTTTTAAAAAATGCATTATTATTACTTTGTTGGAGATGGGGTCTCACTCTGTGGTCCAGGCTGGAGTGCAGAGTGGCACAATCATAGCTCACTGCAACCTGAAATTCCTGGTCTCAAGCAATCCTCCCATCTCAGCCTCCTGAGTAGCTGGGACAACAAGCACATACTACTATGCTCAGCTAATTCTTGTATTTTTTGTAGAGACGGGATCTTGCTATGTTGCCCAGGCTGGTCCCGAACTCCTGGGCTCACTCAATCCTCCTACCTTGGCCTCCCAAGTAACTAGGACTACAGGCATGGGCCGCTGTGCCTGGATATGGTGCTATTTTAAAGGGAGAAAATGAAGATATTTGGTGAACTATGTGTAGCCGTTCAATCTGCCTTCCACTTTCATCTTCTCTAGATCTTATCCTGGGGCTGCACCCAAGCCTGGCCCAGCTCTAGGATGTTCTGCTCTGTGAAGCCCCTGGTGAACAACACCCTCCAGTCCTGTTCTATGTCTCCTAGAATAAATCCCAGCTCCCCAGCATGCCTGTAGGGTCCTCACCCTCACTGATATCATCTTGTGCTCCCCACCCCACTTTATTCTAGAAAGGAGCCTACTTTCTGCTCCTCAAATATGTAGAACTTGTTCCTGTCCCAGGACCTTTGCACTTACTGGAGCCTCTGCCCCCATCTTTGCTTGGCATGACCAATCTCTTATTCTGTAAGAGATCACGTTTTACTTCCTCAGAGGGGCCTTCTCTGACCACTCACTGTGGAGCAGCCTCCCTCTCCCCACCACACGCCGCTCTATCCTGTCTCTCCATTTATTGCCTATGCTACCCTCTGGAGCTCAGCTTGCTTATCAATTCACTTGCTTGTACTCTCACGAGAATGTGAGCACCATGAAGGCAGGGCCTCTATCTGTGCTGTTTGCTGCTGCATCCCCAGAGACTAGAAAAAGACCCGGAATATAGTAGGTGCTCCAAGAACACTTGTAGGATGCGGATAAATGAATGAACAAGATCTGATTCTAAAGGGGCAGTGTAAGATCTTGAGGTTTACACCCGTTGGAGGCACCCACAGGTTAAATTCACCACCCCTCCCTTCTCTTCCTTTTGGTGTTCCTCTTTGAGTTTCCCTTGTCTGTATCACCCGTGAGAGATGACTTCCTCAAGAGAAGGTGGTGGGGCCACCAATCATTTAGCTCACCCTCCTGCAGTGGGTCATGCATAGAGGAGATGTCTGAACTGGGGATCTGATAGCCCGGTTGGTGAGATTTCCTTGAGAGGAGCCCTTTTTAGGGGAACCAGAGTTCAGCAGCCTGCTGGTAGGTCCCTCACTGGGTAACCAGTGCCCTCTGCCCAGAAGCAGCTCCTTCTCAAGGGCCCTGAAGCCCTGAGTGGCAGTAGGCCTGGGCATGAGAAGTTCTCAGCCTTGCGAGCCCTTGTCATTGAAAATAATCACCCATCAAGGCTGTGAGCTTGCACTGGAGGTGAGGTCCTTCGGGGGTGCAGAGATCGGGAGAGCATGATTCCTGCCTTCAAGAAGCAGTTACAAAACAACACCACACCAATGAAATATCCAGACAAGCAAATGTATTCACAGAACAAAGGACTGGAAGGTTAGACATCAAATTGTTCATATTAACAGGTGAGTTTTTGTTGTTGTTGCTTACCTACATGTAATAAAATGAAGACACATGATCTGGGCTACCCGAAACAGGCTTTGTTTGTGTGTTTGTTTGCACATAGCATAGCCTGTGGTATAGGGCAGCGTAGTCCCCTCCTAAGAGACTGGTCATACCATGCGTGCAGTGAGCCAAACATTCAGTGGAGGAGGACTCATGGGGGCGACAGAGTCCCTGGCGGGCTCCTAGGGCAGGCGGGCTTGGAAGGAGGAGGGTTCTTTGTGTAGAGTGGGGAGGAAGCATCAGCAAGGAGAGAAGCAGAGCTATGGGGAGTGTGTTCTTGTCAGGGCACAGTGTGCATGCCATGCTGGTCAGAACCGTGCTGCCACTGGGCAAGATGGGGCTGCGTCTTTTCTGTTGTGGTGCGTGCTGCGTTTTTATTTGTTTGACTTCTCTCTGAATGGTGAGCTTCTTGGGGAAAAAGCCCAGTTTTATTTGCTAGTGAATCCTTAGTGCAAGGCACAGAGTAGGGCTGATCAAATATCTTGCATGAGTGGATTAAACAAACACACAAAAATAGCTGGTTCCAGTTGAACAGCTGGTTAGCACCTGGTTAGCACCTGGTTACCGACTCAGCTCCACCGGTTCTTCCACATTGTGACCCATTTGTGAGGGAAGGCATCCTCGGAGCACTGGTGGCTGGCACCCGGCAGCCCGACACCTGGTCTGACGGAACTGATGAGATACTCTGGCATCCAGTGCAGGTTGCCCCTATGATGCCGAAACAATCAATCACTTCAGCCGAGAAAGACACTGAAATGGCCAAGTCCATTTGCAGTGCAGGGTAGATGGAACAACTGGTGCTTTCCTCTTGCCATTTGGCTGGTTGTGTTGGGTTGTTCCCTAGACAGCCCCAGGGTGGCAGGGCACTGTGCCCCTGGCTTTTCTCCAGTGGAAATGGATAGCGGAGGTTTCCCCAGGAGAACTCTGGGTGGGCAATGGGATGCCCCTGCTACCTCTGGGAATTCTTGCTCCAGCATCTGCGATACCACCCATCTTACAGAAGAGGAGCCGAGGGTCAGAGGGGTTAGTCACATGGATGGTGTAGTTGAACTGAGACTTGTAGCCAGTTCCTTCCACTGCAACCCATGTCTCAGGGTGCTGAATTTTCAGAAAAATAATATGGTCAGATATTAGGCCAAAATGATGGGGCAAGTCAAATCTGAATAACCAATCAGTCTATCCCAGACTCAAGCCCTTAGATGTTTCATGCTCGGTGGGATGTGGTTCAGAGCAAGCCCTGGAGGCTGACCTTGCCTACCTGGTTCAGAACCCAGTTAAACCCTTTAGAAGCTGTGTGCCCTGGGGAAACTTACTCACCTACCTGTGCTTCAGATTCCTAACTGTGAAAGGGACCTGTTCCAGCCGACCTGATGGATTGCTTCCGGATTAATGAGATAAGCACACAGCACTGGCACAGCAGCTCTCGCACACATGGTTCTAAATCAGAGCTGGGCGGCAGGCGTGTACCGGACATGCAGCCCCATAACGGAGTGGGTAGGACAGCTCACACGTGGGGGCCCTTGTGCGGGCAGTCACGGTGCTGCCGTGGGAGAGTGCTGGGAAGTGTTCTGTCTAGAGTGGTGACGTCAGGATTCGGGATGTCGAGGGCAGCACACCACTGTGAGAACGCCGACCTGGAGGATGGAAAGGGTGCTGTGTGGAGCTGGAACCTGGGATTCACAGACTGGCTGAAAACTGGACAAGGTTTATTGCTATTATTATTATTTTATTATTTTATTTTATTTTTTGAGGCAGGGTCTTGCTCTGTCACCCAGACTGGAGTGCAGTGGCTTGATCACGGCTCCCTGTGACATCCGGGTGTAATGAAGGGAGCAAAGACCACCTGGCAGCCATCGAGTAGGCCATCCAGACACACACGAAACTCCTGTTTGAGAGATCTGAAGTAAACGCATGCAGTCCTCGCTTGCCGAGCTGCCCTACTGCATGCTTCTGCATTGTTCTGCTTTTCTAATAAAACTTCCGTTTTTCTGCTAGGCGCGGTGGCTCATGCCTGTAATCCCAGCACTTTGGGAGGCTGAGGCAGCCAGATCACCTGAGGTCTGGAATTCAAGACCAGCCTGGCCAACATTGCGAAACCCCGTCTCTACTAAAGATATGAAAATTAGCCAGGCGTGGTGGTGGGCGCCTGTAAACTCAGCTATTCAGGAGGCTGAGATAGGAGAATTGCTTGAACCTGGGAGGCAGAGGTTGCAGTGAGCCAAGAATGCACCATTGCAATCCAACCTGGGCAACAAAAGTAAAACTCTGTCTCAAAAAAAAAAAAAAAAAAAAAGAAAAAGAAAAAAATCTTCCCTTTTTCAAAGCTGTACTGTTGTTGGTAAATTATTCTTACCAACCTGCGAGTCGACTGCCTCCTGATGTAGCCTCCTGATGTAGCCTCCTGATGAGGCTCTGACACCTCACCCAGCATCTGGGACTACAGGCACACACCACCATGCCAGGCTAATTTTTGTATTTTTGGGCAGAGATGGGGTTTCACCATGTTGCCCTGGCTGGTCTCAAACTCCTGGGCTCAAGTGATCCTCCTGCCTCAGTGCTAGGATGGCAGGCATGAGGCACCGTGCCTGGCCTGAATGGTTGCTGTTTTATTTGCCCTCACTCTCACTCAGACAGACATTTGACCAGCTCCACATGTTAGCTGTCACGGGGAAGACATGTTGTAAATGCCAGCCTGGCAGAGAAGTGCATCATCAGAGAGGAGAGAGGGACGTTAAACAGTGAAGTACATTTTAGTGGGACGACGACAGTGCTGGAGATTTGCATGGTGGGGACAGGCTTGGAGGGTGGGTGCTAATCCGCTGTGTGTGTATGTGTGTGTGGTGGTGGTAAGGGAGGGCTTCCTGGAAGAGATGACATCTGAGCTTAGTGTTAAAGAGTAAGTAGGACTTATTCAGGGCACACGGAGGGGATGGTGCGTGCTAGCCAGCTAGAGAGGCTGGCATTAGGGAGGCACAATGAGACAAGGGTCCTGGCTTGTGCAGATGTGTAGGCTGGGGTGGGTGAGTGAGGTTGGTAGGGATCCCACTGGTGGGGATCTTGCAGGCCTTGGTGAGGAGTTTGAGTTGTGTCTTGGGCGATGGGGAGCCTTGGTAGGTGCAAACACATCACCCTCGCCAGATGTATATTTTTGATAGTTCTCACGCACTGCCAAGATGAGCTATGGTCTGTACTGGGTGGCAGATGGAGGGAGTGGGAAACAAGTCTTGAGAGAAAAGTAAAGGTTTTCAGAGGCTGTAGCCATGGTTCAGGAAATAGTGGTTGGTAGCTGGAACTGAGAAAGTGGAGGCAGAATGAATAGGAGGGGAGTTGGGGGATGGATGTAGGATGTTGCATTCACTGAGTGGGATGTTCGGTTGCTGAGATGCTACTGAGGAAGAGTGACATGTCAAGGACAAAACAACTTGGTGAGCTAATGGACAAGGGGCCAACAATGGAGATCTGGAGTGCAGCAGTGGGGCAGGTCTTGTGGTACCCATGAAACATCCAGATGAATCACTCAGAAACAACTAAACATATGAGGTAGAAGCTTGAAGGATAGGTCTGGGCTGAAGATCTGGACCTGGGGATCATTGAGAGATAGTGAAACCAGGGAGCAACTGAGTGAGAAATAGCAGGCCAAACACAGAATAAGGGCAGCAACATTTGCAGGATGGGCGGAAAGAGAGGAACAGCAAGAGTGGCAGCCCAGAAACAAAGAAGAGTGGTGCAATGGAAACCATGGGAATTCTGCATCAGTCAGGGTCTGCTGTGTTGTGCTGCAGTGACAAACAGCCCCAAAATCTCAGAAACAGAGATCGAGTAACATAACCATGTCAAGACAGCTTCTGCCTTTTGCCAGGGCCCAGGCATGGTACAGCTGTAACCCAGAGTCTCTGGGTTTTGGTTTTTCGGGTACACACTGTGAAAAAAATACCCACTTGCAACTGTCACACCTTGACTTCTTGCTGTTTCAGAAAAGTTCCAGGAAGAAGCCCAGCCCTGGTAAAACAAAAACTGGTTGGATGCAGAAATGCCTGAGTTGGAGGTGATCTTTGAAGAATTACCCATATATCCATACTAAAAACCCTGCCCAGAAAGGAGCTTACTCACTGTTTTCTATACATGTGACTTATGTAGAAGCATGATCTGCAACTGCACCTGCGCTGACTTTACTCCACCTCTGCATATTATGACTCAGCTCTCCAGCCCAACACAGTCCAGTTTTTACCTGTGTTCCGGGAGGCACTGCTTTGCGAACTATCCCTTGTGTTCATCTTACTTGTTGTAAGTCATAAAATTCCCTTGTTAAGTTCTCCTTGGTTGTGGTCATTGGACTGTCACCTACCAAGTGAGAAAGAGCAGTCATTGTGTGGGTAACATAGCTTCTCCCTGTGATGCCATCTGTTTCATGGCAGAGGTAAAGTGGCAATCACAACCATGCACTGCTTCTTGAGACTTTTGCTCCAAAGTGGCAGATGTCACTCCTGCTCATATTTTATTGACCAAAGCCAGTCCCAGGTCAAACCTGGGGTCCACAAGACAGGGAATTATAATCCTTCCCAGAGTGGGGGCACATATGTCCTGCACAGACATACAATTGAGCACAGGTACAGAGAATGCAGAAGACAGGAGAGACCAGCAGAGCAAAATGTAGCCGAGACAGAGGGATGATAAAGATAGAAAAACCTTGTCCAGGGCTGCAATTGGCGGATCTCCACTGGATTCACTGAGACCAGGCTGGATAGGGTGGTGTCCCTACTGAATCTCCACCGGACTCACAGAGAGCAGGTTGGGTGGGGTGATGTCCCCACTGGATCTCCACCAGACTTATTGAGAGCAGGCTGGGTGGAGTGGTGTCCCCACTGCAGCAGAGACAGGCAAGTAGCCAGGGCAAAGACTGCAAGAGTCATCTGCTCTTTTGGGAAGTTTGCAAGGTGAAGAAAGATGGATAAGGAGGGTGGTAGCTGGGAAGAAATGCTGAACAGGAGAGGGATTTGAATGATTCTCTTACTTCTGTGTTTTCTTTCCAACCAGACACATCTATGTGGCAGAGGGTTAAAGTGGCCCCAAATTCTTCCCCATTCTGTATTTGTAGCCATCCAAAAAGACCTTGGAGCTCCTACTGAGAAGGAGAGTCGTTCTCCACCTCTTTAACCAGCTGGCCCTTTGATTTGCTTTCACCAGTGGGCCTGGGTGAACCTGACCCAAGAACCTGAATAGAGCTTGTGCTTGGGGCTTGCCCACTCCCTGCTGTTGGAACCGTGAGACAGCCTGTGGTCGAGCCTGGGCTAGTTTGCTGGGTGATGGCAGACCTGTGTGCCAGGGACTCCTTTCCAGCCCTACCTTGCCCCAGTCGACAGCCAGCCGACTCTACAAGTGGAGCCGCCTTACCAACCTGTGGCCTGTAGCTGACCATAGAGGCAGCCCAGCCAAGCCCAAAAGACCTGCCCTGTTGAGTCCAGCCCAATGAGCCAACCTCTGGAATCGGGAGCTAAATAAATACTTGTTTCAGGCTACCGCGTTTTGGGATACTTCATTTTGCAGAAAAAGCTAAGTGATATAGCCTGCGTAATCCAGGTGTTTCATGATGAAAGATTATCTGTGAATTTTTACTGGAGGCCTGAGCTCACCAAATTTTCCTTTTTGATGTCTACTATGGTAACTACTTTAGGGTAGGAGCTGCCTGTTACTTCTGTTTCTTCAGTCCCTGACCTGGAGTGTGGCCTGTAGTAAGTACTCAGTAAATGTCTGTTGAAAGAATGAGTGTTTGAATTCCATTTACAAAACACTACCAGACTATGGACTTTGGGTGATGATGTGTCAGTGTAGGTCCATCCATTGTAAGAAATGTATGGCTGTGGTGTGGGTGTCAATAGTGGGAGGCTGTGTGAAGGTGGGGCAAGAGGCATACGGGCACTCTTGTTGTACTTTCTGCTCAATTCTGCTGTGAATCTACAATTGCTTTGAAGGATAAAGTTTATTAATTTTAAAAAAAAAAGACGAGAAAACCACCAGCAGAGTTTTCAGCTGAGTTTGGGAGCTGGGTGGGGGAAGTGATTGGCACAGGCTCTGCAATGCTCATGGACAACAACAGGGCCATTCTTCTGTCCCAGTGCAGAGCCCTGGTCACCCTCCAAAGTCTCTATCCCATACATAACTTTCACCCAAGGGCACCAAGATGGCCCTGCAGTCACATTAAAAAGATGATGGATATGAATATTTTATCTTTTCTCCCTTCTTGTCAAAACCCACAATATTGCTTTCCATAAATCAATTTCACTCGCGCACTCTGTCCGGGGTGCAGCATACCTTTATGTATTTAGTCTTTGATTTGGTCTCTGGCCTGCCTTTATGAACAGCCTGACTCTCAGAGACTCCTCAGAGCAGGGACATTCTGATGGTGAGTGGGTGGCTCCCTAAGTTGAGCGACTTCTCATCAACTTCATTGCTTTTACATTAAAATAATCACTTCAGCTGGGGAAGTGGGGGCTGAATGTTAGCTGCTTAATTGCACCCATCTTTCAGCCCTCTTCTCAGAGACTGATTCCAGGGCTTTCTTAGCATAATACATGCTGGGGTCTGTAAACGCAGAAAGCGGCGGCCTCTCAACCAGCACAGCAAAGCCGATTGATGCATTTCTCCTGTTAAATTTACTGGCTTTATTGAAAGGTCTTTTGGGAGTTGCTTGCTCATTAAATACACCAAATACAAAATCTCTCTTAATACAGTATTGTCTTGGTAATATAGAAGACTTTCCCAAAGTGAGCTCAGAGATATGGAACTGTCAAAGCTTTTAGGAGGCCACACTCTCAGAGGCTGCGCTTCCTCTCATAATCGGCTACTCTGCAGCTTTGTGATTTGGGGTGCCCTTCTGTCTAAATCTAGTCCAAAGCATCACCCTCCTACTGCCCCACCCCATCCCTTTCACTTTCCAGGTCAGCATGTGGCCAAAGATATGACAGCTCCCAGAATCATAGAAAATTTGACATCAGATTTCTCCACTGACTTTTACTTTTATGTGTTTATTCATTTATTTATCTATTAGAGGCAAGGTGTCATTCTGTTACCAAGGCTGGAGTGCAGTGGCATAATCATAGCTCACTGCAGTCTCAAACTCCTGGGCTCAAGTGATCCTCCCACCTCAACCTCCCAAGTAGCTGGGACTACAGGCACATGTCACTGTGCCCAGTTAATTTTTAAAATTTTTATTGTAAAGACGGTGTCTTGCTATGTAGCCCAGGCTTGTCTTGAACTCCTGGCCCCAAGTGATCCATCCACCTCAGCCTCCCAAAGTATTGAGATTACAGGTGTGAGCCACCGTGCCTGGCCTGCACTGATTGTTAGAATTGAGGAGTAGAAAGATTTAGAAACGCGTAATCCTTCAGCCAGGTGTTGGTTCTGATTTTGTGTGGTGGCAGGAGGATTAATCTGGTGGTGGAAGTGGGGAAGGGGACAGTGGCTGCTTCTTCCCACTCCCAGATACTTTGGGACCCCAAAGTAGCAGTGAGAACTTGGGACATGTGACCCTGAGTCACACCCTGGCCACACCGGCTGAATTCTGCTTCCAGCGGGACATGGCAGGGGTGGAGCGAGGGTGTGTCCCCCCAACCAGGGCAGTCGCAGAAGGAGCACTGAGCTCTGAGCACTCCTGCTTGATGTGACAGATTGATGAAGTCACTTCATAAGTTCTGACTGTCAGTTTCTCTCTAAGTAAAATCAGGTTAGAAATTCCATTCCCTCTGTTATAAGTTTGGTTAAAAAAAATAAAAGATTCCATTACATTCCTAAAAGGATATGGGTCAGCCAACAACGCAGGAAGTCTTGGATAATTTTAACAGAACAGAAATAGAAGGGAAAGCCCAGAGTGAAGGGGAGGAAAGGGAGCCTGCACACATTTAGCCAGACAAGGGATAACAAGCGCTATGGGATGCTCTGAGCAAAAAGCTGAGGACGTGCTGGTGCAATAGTGGCTACCCCATCTCTTCACTGCCAAGGTAGAGACCTTTGGCTGCTCAACCCCAACATCTTTCTCTCTGCCCCCTTCCTTCCAGAACCCCAGGTTTTTCAGGCCTATATGGTAGCTGCCAGGAGACCACCAGTGAGTGTAGCTGTCCCTGTGTGATTCCCTTCCTCACCCCTGACAACCTGGGCTGGGCCCCTGTCCTCAGTGGATATAAAACTTGGGATTCATCCTCCATGATTCTTTTTCCTTTGCCTGCCACCCATCCACACGTCCTGTAGGATTCGGTGATGAGAAAACCCAGCCTCAATCTTGCCCTAAGGAGCACACAGTTGTTGAGTGAGATGTGCCAGGCTGTTCTTCTGTCCCCAGTTATTGACTGCCTCCTGGAAGGAGATCAGAAGACCTTTGCCCACTAGGACTTTGCTTGGAATTTGCAGTGTCTCACACTGCAGGAGGGTGAGGCTTCCACTCCACCCTCTGACCAGGCCATGGATCTTGCTTTACCAATGGAAGGTGTGGCCACTGTGAACAGAAGGACCATCCCTTGGTTCTGCCATTGCTGTGTTCTCTCTGCCATGGCAAATGCATGTCTTGAGTGGAGATGCTCCTTCAGCCTTGATCCTGGAAGGAAAATGACATGCAGAACCAAGTCAGGGATGATGTGTGGCCAGAGCAGGAAGTAAATTCTTATTGTTGTAAGTTGGTGAGGTTTGTGGCTGGTTTGTTATCTAAGCATATCTTAGCTAAAGCTGACTAATACACACTGAGACCAGAATTATGTATTATAAATATGTCTAAATACAATGTGTAAAATATAACCACAGCAAGTGCTCTGATGAAAGGTCCCTGAAGCCATGACAGCACATGTCAGAAGGAGCTGGCCTAGTGAGGCAGCAGCAGGGGTTAAGGAGGTGAGGAGAAGGGGGAACAGCATTCTAGGCAGAGGGAACAGCACCTGCGAGGTCCCAAATTGGGAGGTGGGTGTACATCTGAGGAACAGAAAGTAGAGGGAGTGGAAGTGAGAGGGGAATGGGTGTGGGATGAGGCAGGGGCTCATGGAGCAGGCTGAGGATTTAGGTCTTTATCCTAAGAACAAGGACAGTGACGGAGCATTGGAAGGGGACTGGGGACATATGAGACAGGACTTTTTTTAATTTTTATTATTTATTTATTTATTTTTTTTTTTTGAGACGGAGTCTCCCTCTTTCGCCCAGGCTGGAGTGCAGTGGCGTGATCTTGGCTCAGTACAACTTCTGCCTCCCAGGTTCAAGCGATTCTTCTGCCTCAGCCTCCCGAGTAGCTGGGATTACAGGCACGCACCACCACACCTGGCTAATTTTGTATTTTTAGTAGAGATGAGATTTCACCATGTTGGCCAGGCTAGTCTTGAACTCCTGACCTCAAGTGATCTGCCTGCCTTGGCCTCCCAGAGTGCTGGGATGTTTTTAAAAGCTCACTAGGCTGTAATGTGGTAGGTGGTTTTGGAGGTGGGGTGGGGTTAGGGGAGGCAGAATAGAAGCAGGGAGACAAGGCAGCGGGTATAGGGAGGTCCAGGTGGCTTTCTTAGGGCTTGGGCTCTGCTGGGAGCTCAGCACCGAATGGTGGTCTGCACTGAGCTGGGAGGTGGGGTTGTGGTGTAGCCAGACCCCAGGCAGAGCCCTGAGTGGCAAGGGAGTGCTAGCAGAGGGAGTAGAGGCTCAGGTTGATCTGTAAGACTCAGTGAGTCTCCTCTGGGGCTCTCCAGGGTCCTCCAGAAGAGGAGCAGTCAGGTTATTCTTGGACTGAGCCACCATCTGTCTCTGTCACCCTGTGAAGGATGATGGGTGAACCATTCCTGGGTCCCTACCTTGCACCGGGCACTGCATTCACCCATCGTGGGGGATGGAGGTCTTAACCTTTATTGTGCCATGGAACACTTCGCAGTCTCAGAACAATGCTTTGAAATGCATAAAATAAAAGATATGGCATTGTAAATGAAGCCAATTTTATGGAAGCACAATTATGAAAATATTTTTTTAAATCGTGAAGTAGGAACAGGCTTCCTTGTTAGCACCTTACCTCGTGTCAAGTGACTATCATTTTGCAGCAGCGATAAGCATAAGTGCTGTCTAGAGGTATCTGCAACACCGTGGTATGATGAGGACAATATCTGTGCTTTCTTGCGGTGATGAAGTGGAAGGCACTGATCAGACTATTTTAATTTGTTACTACATTTGTAATTTAAGGGAATAGGAAATTTTAGTTAGAGGTGGGTGAAAATAAAGATGTCACCTTTTTTTTCTATCCTAGTTCACAGACTCCATGAAGCTGAGCCTGTTTTCTCGTATTGAAATGTGGGTCATAGTATCGTGTTAAGGGCTGTTAGGAGATTGGGGAACAAATATCATGTTTCATCTTGAAGGTCTGATATCACCTGTCCAAGACCCAGGTGAAGGCTCCAGTCGAGGTGCTCTGATTCGGAGTAACCCGGAGCTGAATTCCACTTCTCATGGCAAATCTTGCCTCCTTCCTGAACCTTGCCTTTCCAGCTGGCCCTCCCTGTCAGGGCCTCCCAGGCTGCTCCTTCCCATCCTTAGCATGTGACCCAGGGCACTGTCAGGAACATCCACCTGAAAGGCAGCCACCACTCCTAAGAGTCCAGGCCTCCTGAGGTACTCTCCTTGCCTTTGGCGAATCCATCTGGAGTGCGGAGCAGCTTCCTGAAATCCAAGCATCGATAGGAACAAACTCAGGTGCACACCCACTCTTGTGGCCAGGTTGGCTTTCCAGAAAATGCAATCGATGCCTGGACTGTGGGCGCCTCTCAGTGTAGATGCACTCAGTGGGCAACCTCAGCCATTCCAAATGGTGCTGATGGGAGCGGCAGGCATGGTCTCTGCTGCTGCTGGCCCATGTGGCCTTGACCCAAGCCCTCCAAGCCTCCATCTTTCCACCTATGGGTTGGGCTCCTCGTCTGTTCTGCTACCTTTCCCCCAGACCAGCAGCAACCTGCAGAGCACCATGATGAGGGTAAGGGCCTGTCCCTACCACGCGCTTGCTGAGCAACCGTGGCCTTCACCCCCGGAGCCCATGTTTTCTCACCCGTGAAATGGGCTCATGATCCATATTTCTCAAGGACTGTTTTGTGAATTAGAAATGTGCTTGATAGCTCATCCCGAATGCTTAATATTCATCAAAAATGTCATGTGCCCCACACAGGACTCTTGACAGACTCACCCTGCCTCTGTCCAATCACACTGCTTCTCTGTTGTGAACCTTATCATGATTCCCATCTCGTTCAGCTCCTTGCAGCAGTTTATAGAGTCCCCAGTGATCTGACCCTCTCTCTCTCCTACCCCTTCCCCACCCACGTTCACAGCCCCTCCAGCCACGTTTTCCAAGTGCTCACTAAGCCTATGCCGGAGCAGGGCCCTGGTGCTCGTTCTGCCTGGAGCATCTTCCCTGCTTGTGCCTCATGCCCTGCTCCTTCTCATCAATTAGTTCTGGGCCCAATGTCATCTCCCAGAGAGGCTTCTTGGACTGATCTGCTTGGAATGACCCCTCGCATCTCTCCACCTTCCATCTTGCTTTAGTTTTCTTCCTGATCCTCACTGGTCTCTGAAATAACAGTGTTTATTTATGTTCTTGTGTGTGATCTTCCTCCCCGACAGCCAAGGGCACCCCACGAGCACAGGGACTCTGTCTCTTGTTTGCTGCTCCTACAGGTGCCTGCTAGCGAGCCTTGCACATAGTTGGTGCTCCAAAATATTTGCTAACTGTAAGAAGACATTTTGGAGAGAATTGAGAAGAATAGAATAAGGACTAGGTGTTAGATAATATGAAGAAATTAATACTTTGGTTCAGTATAATAATGGCATTTGGGTTAGGATGAAAAAAGAAGCCTTCACTGTTTGTTACAAGCTGCAGTATTTACGGGTAAAATGGCATGTCTGGGATTTTCTTTTCTTTTTAAGTTTTGTTCTTGCGGTTGCTGCTGTTGTTGAGATAGTCTCTCTAAGTTGCCGAAGATTGTCTCAAACTCCTGGGCTCAAGTGGTCCTCCCGTCTCGGCCTCCCAAAATGCTGGGATTACAGGCATGAGCCACTGTGCCCAGCCAATGGAATTTTCTTTAAAATCGTCCAGTTTAAGAAAAAAGTAGGATGGGGGCAAGAGGAGACAAAACAGCAACGGCCAAATGTTGACAACAATGAAAGTTACGAGTACACTTGGGTTAATTCTATTATTCTCTTACCTTTGGTAGGTGTAAATATTTCCATATTAAAGAGTTAAAAACGTGTATTTGTAGAACTCATTGAAGACTGAGTGACTAGTGTATAAAATGCTTTTAGCACAGAATCAAACTCACAATAGACACGCTGGCACTGGGCTAAGCACTTTGCATGCATAACCTTACTGAATTCTCCTGATGATGCTATAAATTAGGTATTTTTATTATCCCCATTTTGAACATGGAGAAACTAAGCTTGCTGGAGGTGGAATAACTTTTCTTGGTAGAATCAAGACTTGACTCTAGAACCTGAGCTATTAGTCACTGGTTGTCTATCATCTGGGCTAAGTTACAAGGGAGACTCAGCCCGTAGGGGCCAACCCTACAGGAGCTTGGAAGGCTGACGGCAAAAAAGCAGCCAGTTTCACGCCTTGGACATGAAGCAGCCAGTGTCCGTGCCTTTTCCGTGGGGGCTGGAAAAAATAATGTTTTCCTAAGCATACACTGGTTTGTGATTGAACATCAGGCGATGCTGCTCCCTAGTGCCCTAGTAAGAGCAGAGTTAGGCATGGCTAGGGCCGGGTGGCATCCCAGGAGGAACGCTAGATTAGAAGTTCCAAGATCATCTCCCTGTTCTGATTCTTAGAGGCCTTCCAGAGCTCTGGCCAAAGTGATCAATGTGGAGGAGGCCTTGTCATCCAAGCCTAGCCAGTCAGAGTCAGTCAAGGGGCATTTGCGTGACCCGGAAGCAGCATTCTGGCTCCCTCCTGCTGGGCTTGAAGCCAGAAAGGGATAAATTCAGGGTGGCACTGCCCCCTTACTATCTGAGGGGAGACCTTGTCAAAGAAGAGAGCCTGCAAAGGAAGGAGAGCTGAGCTGATCTATTCAGCTCCTGGATCAAGCTGTATCTGATGTCAGGCTGTCCACGGACCTGTCAGTTAACAAGAGCTAGCACATTTCCCTCTTTGCTTAGCCACTTTGGGTTGTAGTTTTTGTCACTTGCAACCAAAGAGTTCTAACGGCTGTAATATATTGGCTGCTTGGGAGTTTGAAAAACCCATTTGTGGATGGGGAGCTGCTGCACTTTTTTGAGCTGAGTGGCCAGCCCTGAGCCTCACTCCAGACAACGTCTATGGTGCTTCTTGGAGGAGGAGTGAGCAGGCTGCCCACATGCACCCTGGCCTGGCTCTGCCACCTTGTCTCTGCCTGTTGCCTCTGTCTGCCATGGCAAGTGAGGCTCTGAGCTTCCACCCACCCTGGTGCCGGCTTCATTCACCAGCATCTTCTCTGTGAGAGAATGAACCTCACATCAAAGTGGCGTGGCAGCTTTCCTTAAACAAAACAGTCCTTCCCCTCCCTGCTGCCTTGCACAGGCAAGAAACTGCATTTAACCACCTGCAAGTTTCCTTTCACAGCCTCCTGTCATTATGGGAATGCTTTGATGGGGCGCTAGGACGCGGGAGAGGGGGAGGCGCACTCCACCATCACAATTAACTTGTTAGAGACAATGACTCCCAGCCAAGACGCCTGCCTGTGTGGGGTGTCGGGCGGGTGTGATGAGAGCCTGGGGCCCGTGGTGGGGGCCCTGGGCCTCTGGGGTAGAGACCATCTGAGAAGGGCCCCGGCTCTTTGCTGGCTCTGTGAAGGTGCCAGTTGGTGGTCTCAGTGCACAGGGCGGCCACAGTGGCTCCATGTATCCCCCGACACCAAATGCCATCTTGGTACTGTGCCACGCTGAGAAAGTCAAGAGCTCAGCCCCTGGCACCAGACAGTTTCAGTTTTTGAGGCTATCGTCAGCTCCCATCACTGCTCTAAGACTGTCCTTTATCTGTAAAATGGGGCTAAGAAGAGGATGCCCATAAGGGGTAATGGCATGTCTGGGCTCTGTGTGCATCATTTCTTTCCTTATCAACAAACAGTAGGCCTCCCCCCAGCAGTCCTAGAAGAACGGCATGGCAAATACTGCCACCACGGTGATCTTGGGTGTGAAAAACCTCAGCCAGGAGGGTTTTGGGGTTGTGTGAGCCACTGGCTTGGGCTCCTTCCCTTCTCAGAGCTGTCTCTGGCACCTGGAAGGGTGGTGACCATAGAGCCCCTTCCCTAGCAGTGAGAGTGGCTGTTCTAATCCATTCTCCCAGGCCCTTTGACCCCCAGACTCAGGGGAATCCTGGGACTTTAGGACTGGAAGGTCTCTCGGGGTCTCCAAGTTCCCCACTCCTTACTGCCAGCCACGGCTGACTCCTAGGATGGCTCACCCTTGCCTCAAAACTCACACAGCTGAGACCACAGAAAGCCCAGCCCCTGGGATTCCTGAAGACTTGAGGTGGTGGCTATGGTCTGGTTGCTCTGGGAGTCTTGCCTGTCTCCCCTTCACTGCCGCCTCCTCCAGGAAGGCGTTTGAAAGGATCAGTGAAGCCTCAACTACCCCACAGGTCCTGCCCTCTGCCTCCCTCACCATGGCCAAGACGGGATGGGTTTTGAGGTACCCTGCTCTTTGGTCCTGTGTGCAGCTCTCCTGGCAGCGTGGAGAGTTGGTGGTAATTGGTAGGGAAGTGATTGGGTATTCTTGTGTCTCTGGCCTTAGTAAAATCAGCGTAGCCCTCAGTGCCTACTTTTCTCCCTTCCCCTGCCACCCCTGGGTTCTCTACGGATGGTAGCTCTGGTGAGCCCATGGTACTTTCCTGCTAAGTCTCTCTGTTCCCTGCCTTGTTTCTCTCCACATGGTGGCCCTGATTAGCTGTAAGAAATGCCAAGCTGAACCTGCCAGTCTTCTGTAATTTTATTTTATTTTATTTTATTTATTTAGAGACAGGGTATTGCTCTGTTGCCCAGACTGGAGTGCATTCTGGGCAATCATAGCTCACTGCAGCTTCAACTTCCTGGGCTTAAACCATCCTCCTACCTTAGCCTTCCAAGTGGCTGAAACTACAGGTGTGTGCCACCACATTCAACTATTTAATTTAATTTTTTTTTTGAAATGGGGTCTCACTGTGTTGCCCAGTCTGGTCTCAAACTCCTGGGCTCAAGCGATCCTACTGCCTCAGCCTCCCAAATTGCTGAGATTATAGGCCTGTGCCACTGGGCCTGGTCATTCCTTTGTTTTAAGCTACAAAACTCCTGACTAGTCTGGTTTCTGCCTGGGTCTCCACCTCATACCCCGAACCCATTCTTCATATCTCTCACTGGGGCCTTTGCACCTGCTGCTCCCTCTGCTGGGAGCCTCTCTTCCCCTGCTTCAACTCCCCCAGGTTGAAATGCCTCTTCCTGACCTGCCTCTCCCAGTGGGGGTCTGAAGCCACGGCCTCTGCAGCCACTCACGGGCCACCCCGCACTATCCCCTCCCAGCACTTTTTCTCTCCTTCTCCTTCTCTTTTTCCTTCTCCTTCTCCTTCTCCTTCTCCTTCTCCTTCTCCTTCTCCTTCTCCTTCTTCTTCTTCTCCTCCTCCTCCTCCTCCTTCTCCTTCTTATTCTTCTTCCTCTTCATGGAGTTTCACTCTTGTCACCCAGGCTGGAGTGCAACGGCACGATCTCAGCTCACTGCAACCTCCATCTCCCGGGTTCAAGTGATTCTGCCACTTCCAAGTGATTCTCCCGCCTCCAAGTGATTCTCCTGCCTCAGCCTCCCAAGTAGCTGGGACTACAGGCGTGTGCCAACACGCCCAGCTAATTTTTGTATTTTTAGTAAAGATGGGGTTTCACCATGGTGGCCAGGCTGGTCTTGAACTCCTGACCTCAGGTGATCTGCCTGCCTCGGCCTCCCAAAGTGCTGAGATTACAGGCGTGAGCCACTGCGCCAACCACACCTTTTCTCTTCTTATCTGTGTGGCCATATCTCCCCCGCTTCCCTCTCTGTTGTGCGACTGCCCACCCCATAAGGGCAGGGAGGGTCTGCGCTGCTCCCCACTATACCCCTGGCTTCCAGGGTAAGACCTGGTTTACGGAGGCCCTTCCCCACCTGACACGGGTCCTGTCCTGCCAGGTAACCCAGGAGACCCCCGAGCCGAGGCCTGGTATCTGAGTGAACCATCCTGGTTCCATCGCAGCACACAATGGCAGCTGAATAATTAACTCTCCAATTATAGGCCCATAATAGAGGCTTAATCTGGGGCTCGTTGGTAATGAGCCTGTTCACAGAAGGCCTTTCATCTGGGCCCCAGCCCTGTGCCGCTCATAGAGCCCCCACCTTGGCTGTGTGTCAGAGCCCACCCTCCTGCTCACCAGGGCCTCGGCCCTGCACCCCTAGCCCGGCTGCGGCCCACCCCCCAGCCTGTGAGGTGTGCTGGGCTGTGTCTGCGGTCCCAGGTAAACCCTGGGAGAAACGAGCCTGCTCCGACCTCTCCTCCCAGGGCTGGGTGGGCAGCAGAGTTCAGAGCCTGCAGCAGATGCCTCTCCGCCAGGCCAGGATGAGCCTGGAAACTACCGGGAAAATGTGCCCCCGGAGCAGAAGGCCCCCCTCGTTATGGAGACACACCAATTGGCTCGGCCCATGAAAGCCTTCAGGTTTGAGAACGTGAAGACTTAATTGCCTTATGGACATGGAAAGAATGGAGGGGCTTCTCCAGGGAGCGGTTCCTCGCCTCGTGCTTTCTCTCTCCCCCACTGGATAATGACAGGACTTGTGACTGATTAAAGGGGGAAGACAAACTCCCCTCTGGGGGGCCAGTGACAGGTTCCACCTACATTTAAAGCATGCCCCCTCCTCAACTCCACTCCTCCTCCCTCCGACTTTTCAGAGGTGATTTTTAATTGCTTTTTCCCAGGTGGAGAAAGGGAGTGGAGATGAGGGGTGCGCGGGGAATTTCACATTCGGCAGCAGCCCCTGTATCTTGGTTCTTACTGGGGCACGCTGTTCCTGTGGGGCTTGTAATCGCAGTAAATTTGTGGTCCAGGGCAGCATGGAGAGCAAACAGGCACACAAAACTCCCCTCTCTCATCTCTGGGCTCAAGGTTCGTGGTTCTGTCCCTGGGCCCTCTGGCCTCCCCTCCCTCTGCACCCCACCCTGCTCCCTCTGCTCTGGCCGCACAGGCCTCTCATGCTCCTTCGGGCTACCCAGCTCCTCTGGCCTCTGCGCCTCTGCCCTGAGCGGTGCCCTCTAGTTGGAAAACACAACTTCCTTCATCTTTGTAGAGCATCCTCCTTATTACTTGGGTGTGGCTGCAAAGGGCCCTGACTACTTACCCTGCAGAATGTCCAGTGCATCCTTTGGAGGCCTCTCCCATCATTTTGCTCTCACGCTCTCAGTATATTTATTTGCATTTTTATCAATGGTCGGTCTCCCCTAACTGAAATGCAAGCTCTGTGAGAGCAGCCTTGTCTGCTTGGTGGTTACTCATGATCTAGGGCAGTGCCTGGTAGGTAAATATTTGTAGAAAAATAGAAGGGAGCTTCTCCTTATGGATCCACAAGTGCTCTTTGGGCCCCATGGGCTTGGTGGAAAGCCTTGCCTCACTGGCAATGGGCCCCTTCTAGGACTTTGCCATTGACAATGGCGCTATCTGGAAGTCACCTCCATTTCCAAGCTGGCCCGGTGGGGCCCAGATAACGAAGCTGCTTTAACATAAATAATTTGCTTCTGAGGTGTAAGAAGTGGGGAATATTTTTAGAAGGCCTGCCCTCCTAGGGGAAGTAAATGACTTATGAAAACGGGATTTTTCAAAGTGGCCTTCAAGAGAAAAGGGAGCCGTGTGTGATGGCCAAAATGGAATTCTATGAATTAGTGCGACTCATTATTCTGGCCGTACGCACACAGAAACACGCACACACACACACGCACTCACTCACTTTTCCTCCTGCCTTCCATTTCATGGTCTTAGCTCGAATCTGAAATAAAACCCTGGCAGCCCTCCTCCCCTGGCCCTCAGCGGCGGCCTGTCTGATTGGATGCCTCCCACAGCCCTGAAGACCAGAGCTTCAAGGAGGAAGCCGCCAGGGACACGCTGAGTCCTCGCTTCTTAAAGTGCGCCCGTAAGTTACCTTGAAATGTTATTAAAAAAAAAAAAAGTATTTTAGGTTCAACAGACACTTGGGTTCCTGTTAACAACTCATTTAAGGAGAAAGTGGGGGGAAGGCATTCAGATCAAGGCTTCTTTGACAACGTGAACCTCCTTACTTTGAATCCTTACATTGTCGATGGGATGAAAGATTTCGTGGAGACGCAGATGGGTAAATGCGCAGGTGAGAAAGGACAGATGTTCGCTACAACGGAGACGCAGGGATCTTGGGATGAGCTTTGTCTGGCCAATAATGGAGAATAGATATTGGGGGGGGGGAGTGGGAGACCCAGAAAACCAAGACACAAAAACCACTTTTGTGGCCATTGTGTTTCCACTGGAGTCTTGATCTAGGGAAGATGTGCTGTTTGGAGAACTAACAAGACGACTGACTGCTTTGATGGGGCATGTTCTGAAAACCAAGGTCTACAGAAGTCATCTGTGGCTGGCTCCCTGGGGCCTTTCTCCCCTTTTCTACAAAATCTGGTTGCCAAGGAGGCACAGATATGTTTTCTGCCCATCACCCCTCAAAGCCCCAGACAATCAGCTCAGACTGTCTTTTCTTGAAGGTTCATGGTTGCATCCTGGTGCCCACAGGCTCAACTTTGAACTTCTCGGCCAGCAGCCAAGGGCTGCCATAAGCTAGCTCCACCTCGCCTTCTCTTGCCAGTCCCCACACCTCCCCAAGACCCTACTCCCACCAGACCAATCTTCTCCCTGATCCCACATTATTATTTCCTCCTTCATGGAGGTCCCCTTCTCCAAAGATTCTCCTGTCTGCTTGTGTGAGGTTTACTCGTCCTGGACAACCTGACTTCCAGGAGCCTTCTGAGCCCATCTTCACTGAGCTCTTGTGAGTTCTGATTCTAGGTGCCTTTGATCCATCTCATTGACTGTCTTTCTAGTCTACTCTCCTAAGAGGACTTTTTAACTCTTTCAAAAGAAGGGTTCTGGCTGGGAGGTGCCAGCACATGGCACAAGACCAACAGAGTGGGCACAATAAGAAAGTAATGGCCTCTTCCAAACAGCATGAAGTGGCCAGGCTGTGGACCAGAGGGTGCACATGATGTGGTTCACCACCCTGTCTTGGAGATCTTCCATCTCTGAGGGTGGAGGGAAGAACTCAAGAGAAACTGCCACCATAGTGCTGTCACCCTCTGCTGACCACCCCGAAACCTGGAGGGCCCCTTATCCCCTGGGGCAAAACCCAAACTATCAGCCTCTCTGTGTTGTCGCAACTCTTTTATTTTTCCAGAATAGTTCATTCGTTCAATAAAATTGTTGAGTGGCCCACTGTGTGCCAGGCACTGGGGATCTGGGGTTGAGTATCCTATACCCAGCTCCATTGTCTTGGGACTTACAGACAATGAATTAAGAGCCACAGAAATGTCTGATTACCGTCAGAATAAGTGCAATGACAGTTTAAGTGCAGGCTGCTCTGAATATTTAGAAAGACCTAACAATTGCTTCTCAAGGATGCTCTTTTACATCTGGTGGGTTTTGAGCAGGTTGCCCTACACCAGTGGCAAAAGGAGCCATAAGCTGCCTTGATGGGCCACTTAATGGGATGCTGAGCCTAGGGGGACTGTTGGAAGAAACTCAGTCCTCACGGTGGATCTGAGGCGAGGCTGGTGCTCTGAGCGCTAGTGGAGAAGTATCTCCAGGCAGAGACTGTGCCTGGAATTGTTAGGAATGTGGAGGAGGTCAGAGCAGCAACCAGCTGTCCCCCCAACTTAGGCCATAGACAGAAATGTCTCAACCTCCTCTGGTGCTAAGTGCCTTCTCCTCTTTAGAAGGAGGGCCTTCTTTTCAACAAGCTCCCATGTCCCAAGCAAAGAGTCCTCCAAGCCTTGCTAGCATCACCCTATCGGGTACCAGTTACTCCCTCACTGGTTGTATTTTACTTCCTTGATTTTTCTATTAATGAAACCAGTGAGCTGCTTTGTATTATGGCTTCTTCTGCTAATGTTTATCTACTCTACATCATGGTGAGTTCCAGGAGAATTAAAATTATGTCTAGCTCTTTTTGATATCAAGGATCCTAGTGAGGGCATAAACTTGATAAACAAGTGTCTGCCATGCATGCCACCACTTCTGAATCCACTGGCCATGGCAGACATTATTAATCAATCCTGATTCTCATTTCTGCTGTGCCTTGATATGGTTTCAAAATATCTCCTCAGAACACTCTTTTCTGGTTACCCTCTGGGGGAAGTCATTCCTCCTCCAATTTTGTTTTTAATAACTTAAATAATCATTCTTTTCTTCACGGTGCTCTTTCACTTGCCATTATGTACTTTTAAAGGCTTATTTAAGAACCACTTCCCCAACTAAGCTGTAACCTTATGGAACCATGTCTGTCTTTGCTTATCACTGCAGTGGGGTGGTGAGCCCATCCCTCGACCTGTGGTAAGAGCTCAGTGCATGTTTGCTGCAAGTTGACTGAATGCTTGAGTAAATGAGTGATTTAAAAAGAGGACCCAGGTTTCGTCAAAATGCCTGGCTTAATGCTGGCTCGGCAGCTTCCTGACTGTGCACTTGAACAGGTCCCTCCCCTTCTCTGGGCATCAGCTTCCCCATTAGTAAAACGAGGATGAAATTGTTCCTTCTGCAGAGTTGCAGTGGGTGTCTGATGGTGGAAAATAAGTGAAAACATTTTGTAACTCAGAGGCAAATGCTGGCAGTGGTGATTTTTGGTGTGGTTTCTCCCCTTTTCTCTGCTCCAGAGCTGGGAGCTGTTCAAGCAGAGGTTTCACTCTTCCGGAGCTTTTGGAGGATCTGGGACAAAGACTGCCCTCCTGAGCTTGGAGGACGTGGGGAATTTTATCTTGGATTCGAGTTGGTTTGGGGGCAGTGCTAGCAGGCTGGTGTTCAGTGCGGGGGCCCAGAGGGTGCATGCCGGGAGCAGGCAGCTGCTCCTCCCCTCCTGCCTGGTTCCAGGGTGGCAGGCTCTCTGCTGCTGGGGCCCTGTGGGGAGGGGGCCTGAGAGGTCCTGGGTACTGAGCCCTGCCCATGGGAGGCATGGACGTGACTCTGGCCTTGACCATTTAGGATGCAGCATGGCCTCACTGCCCGCCTGAACGAGGAGGGAGGGGCCGCTGTGTGCTGCACCCCTTTGTTGCACAGCTGGGGCCGGGCAGCCCCTTCCCTTTGGGGATTTGAACCCCTGGAGCCTGTTTCCCTACAGGCTGATCCTTCTTTGGCCAGTGAAGCCTGCCTAATGCACCCTGGGGAGGGTGATGCCTTAAGCAAAGTGTCTCGAGCTGGCCCTGCTGAAGCTGATCCCAGCTGGCCTGGAGCAAGTGGGAATTCATGTGTGTGTTGTAGCAGCAGGTGGGGAGAGCTCGGGAATGGCCAAGTGCAATGGCAGGACCCTGACTGGCTGTTATCAATCCCAGAAAGGGGCATGGAATGGTGGGGCTGGCCAGGGCCCAGTGACTCCGGGAAGCAAAGAGCTCCACTCCCCTGTCCCCTGCCTCTCAGCTGGGGTGGGTGGCAGGACCCAGCAGGAGTCAGGCCTTTCTCCCAGAAGGGCAGGGCCTGTAACTTGTCCTCCTAGAGGGCCACTTCACTGGGGGTAATGGGTCCTGGCTGCAGAGAAACCAGGCCCATTCTCCCTTGGCAGTCAGAGATCTTGAGTTCTGGGGGCAGGAAGCAGAGGAGGGCCTGGGAGCAGGTCTCGCACAGGCAGATGGGGCTTGGGAGGCTTGAAAGTCTTTTTCTGCCCACTCTCGTGTGCTAGCCCCATTCAACCACTCAGCAAAGCTAGACTCCACCCACTTCCCATCTCCTGCCTTTGCCTGGGGTGCCCTCATCCCATCTTCTATTTCCCTACAAGGTCCAATGCAAATGTCACCACCTCTGCAAGGACCCCCGTGACTCCTCCAGACAAGGTCAGTTGCTGCCCCTTCTTGGGTCCTACCCTTTTTTTTCTTTTTCCCATTACTAGGGTGTTCTCAGCTGAGTAATTATGAATTACCGATGGCAGTGTTATCTTCTGTCTTCCTCTAGACTGTGAGCTCCAAAGACATCATCACTGTGGTCAGCATCTGTCATTCCTGCCTGCCTTGCCTCCAGATCCACTTCCTTCTGTAATAGCACCTGTGGTCTCCAGTCCCCACCATGCCCCCCAGTGATGCTTGGCTCCTGGTCTCCATACCCTTGTGTTGTTCCCTCCCACACTGACCTGGGCTGAGTTGTGTCACCAATAGGACATTACAGAAGAGACGCAATGCAGCAGGGTGTGTGACTTCCCAGGGGACAGCAGCAAGGGCCCTCTAGCTTCTGCCCTGTTCCCTTTTGGGCTGGTTGCTTGGATGAAGCCAACCGCCATGTTGTCAGGACACTCAAGGAGCCCCGTGAAGAGGCCCATGTGGAGAGGTGCTGAAACCTCCAGCCAACAGCCAGCACCAGCTGGCCAGCTGTGAGATTAAGCTACCTGGAAAACGGATCATCCAGCCCAGCCAGGCCTTTGGATGACTGCAGCTTGGCTGACAGCTTGATGCCAACCTCATCACAGGCCCAGCTATACCACTGTGTTCCTGATCCACAGGAACCATGTGGGATGATATGTATTTATTATTGTTTGGGGAGAAATTATTAACCAGCAAAAGAACCAATAAGTATCTCAGTTCCCCTTAGGAACTATCCTTCTTCCACTGTGTGTGGCCTTGGTGGAACTGGCACTTTCGGTGTTCCATCTTCCTTGGGCCAAGGGATGGGGGCCTTGACCCTAGAGAGGACAATGAGACCCTGTCTCTGGAATTTGTATCTTGAGCCAGAGAGACTAGATCAGGAAATGATTGGACTGATTTCCAGAAGCTACTTGACATCATGCACACACATGTAGAAACACACATGCATATATATGTATAGACACATATACATATATACATATAAACACAAATATTTATGCACACCACATGCACATGCACGCATACATATATAAACATACATACGTATACACATGCACATATATTTTCCTTTTTTTGCCAAAGTTACGTGCAGCCATCGCTAGCATCATCTTCACGGTGTCATCAGCAACCACACCACTCATATTAGGCCCTGGAACACATGTCATTCAGTAAGTGCCCAATCAGTGCATGTCAGATAAATTAAAATCCTAGAAATATGAATGAAGTCAGGGCTGCTTCTTGTGATTTTAACTTGTGTTTTGTTCATCGTCTTGGAGAAGATTTTGAAAGCCTGAGAATTGATGACCTTTGTTCTCTGTCTCCCTCCCTTGCCCACCTTACCAGAGGAGAGTAGCTTTGCGCTCAGTTACCTGCCACAGAAAGGTTCTGCTGCCAGGCAGGGAGTTGAAGGGGTCCGCAGACAGCCTGCCTGCATTGGTCTGGAAGCCCATGCTCCTTGAGCTGAGAACTGGGGTGAGAGGAAGGCATAAGCCTCAGAAGATAATGTGGCAGCGGCGGGATTAGAGGGTAGAGAAGTGGTTGTTGTGAGTGGAGACTTTTTGAGCTTTTTGGGCTGTGACCTGCAGTAATTCAGCAGTGACCAGTGTAGGTTGGCACCAGACTCTGGGAATCCTACACACCCCAAGGTATTGCTCTGTCCAGGACCTTGGGAGTATAAGAGAGGGAGCCCCACTAAGGGATGGAAATTGAATTTCCACCAGTCCAGCTCAGCAGGGACCTGAAATCAGATTTTTAGTGATTTGATTTAGGGGGTGTGCCTTTTCTCCTATACTCAAGTTTGTGGAATAAGTCTCAAAGTTACTACAAGGGCAGGAATTTTCATTTTTTGGTCTTTGTTCATTACTGTTTTACGAAGCCTGGTACATTGCCTAAAACACAGTAGGCACTCAATAAATGTTAGTGCTTAAAGGCACATGTAGAAAATGAAAATTTCCTGGGTGCCTGCTAAGTGCTAGAGACTCTTGAAACTTCACTTGGATTCTTCTTTTCACACCAACACTTGAAACTTGGTATTTTCTTTCACATTTTATTTCTCCTCCTTTCCTTCCTTCATTTCTTCCTTCTTCCCTTCCTAATCCTTTTCCAGTTGTCTGAATGTATTTGCATGTGTTCTTGTAAGCAGTGTATTGTTATATGTGTGTATTTTCCATTTGTATTAAGACTAGAGTGTCACTTCTCATCCTGTTTCCCATCTTTTTCACTCACCTCGTTTTGCCATCCACCAGCACCCAGACACTCCTGCCAGTGCTGGGGTCCTTAAATAGATCTCCTGGATTAGAACTTTGGAATATACGTCCAGGAGTGGGGCTGCTTGCTAGGTCCCTGCAGTGTCCATGTGTAATTTAACCCAGAGCGACTCCAGTGGCCCACACTCCCTACCGCAAGGCATGAAGCTTCCTTCGTTTCCACATCTGTGCCAACATTGGCCTTCCCTAGCTTTCTAACATGTTTCAGTTTTATAGAGTGATACCTCGTGGTTATTTTAACTTGTATTTCTTGCCCTGATTTGGAGGAAAAGAATTGAAGTCTCAGAAAAGTGATGTTAGTGAGTAGCTGGGTTTGTGTCCACCCACCCGAGGCTTAGGCTGGAGGGCCTGGATGGGCTGATGGCTCGCCAGCAGCCGGGCCAGACTGTGTGGGCACCGTCAGGAGAGTAGCCTTCTGCTGTGATCGAGCCCCACCTGGTGGCGCGGGAAGGGAAGGGGAAGGGGAAGAGGAGGGAAAGAAATGGAAGGGGAGAAATTTACCCCAGCAGCTGCACAAGGCCACGCCCAGCCAGTCATTGCACACATGGAGGACATGGGCCAGGCCTTAAGGGACTTAAGTTTAGCCTCTGCCTCTGGAAGGTGAAAGGAACTAGAATAGCTTCACCATTGAGGAGCCTATTGTTTTTAGCAAATGAAACCAGAACTTTTTTTTAAACAAAAAACACTTAGTATATTTCTTTTTAAAATGTACTTTAAACTAAAGTACAATATACACATCTAAAGGGCATAAATCCCAAGTGCACAGCTCAATGAATTTTCTAAGCTAACTGGCCTCCAGTCGGTCACATACCGCCTTTTCCAAGGATAGCCACCATCCTGACTTCCAACACTATAGATTAGGTCTAGGTCTTTTTGTTTGGCCTGGGTTGAAGGTTGTATAAATGGAACTCTACAGGTGTTCTGTTTTGTATTTTGCTGCTTTTGCACAATATGATGTGTATAATTCATCCATATTGTTTGGTCATTCTTGTTTTTATGCGGTATTCCATTGTATGATTATACTGCAAGATATGCTTTCTACTGTTGCCTGATGGATATTTGGGTTGATTCTAGTTCTTGGTTATATAGAATAAAATTACTGCAAAATTTAGCACATCTGTTGGTGCACATGTCTATTGGTGCACACATCCACTGGCACACACATCTACTGGTGCACACGTCCATTGGTGCATATGTCTATTGATGCACACGTCCATTGCTGCACACGTCCATTGGCGCACATGTCCATTGGTGCATACATCCATTGGTGCACACGTCCTTGGTGCATACGTCTATTGGTGCACACGTCCATTGGTGCACACGTCCATTGGTGCATACGTCCATTGGCGCACAAGTCTATTGGCACACACATCCATTGGCACACATGTCCATTGGTGCACACTTCTATTGGTGCACACGTCTACTGGTGCACACGTCCACTGGCACACACGTTTATTGGTGCACACATCCATTGGTGCATACGTCTATTGTTGCACACATCTATTGGTGCACGTGTGCATGCAGTTCTGTTCAGCATGTATGCATAGGAAATACCAGACCATAGAGGAGTGTATATTCGACTTTACTGGATGCTCCCAGTTTTCCTAAGTGGTTGTGCCAACCTGCAGGGGCAATGGCAGAGTGTGAGAGTTCTGATTGCTCCAGATTCTCACCAATGGGCATTGCCATTGCCAGTCTTTAGCCATTCTAGTGTGTGGGTAGTGATTCTGCATCGTGTTTTATAACTTGCATGTCCTGATGATTAATGACTTTTTTTATGTTTATTGGTCACTTGGCTATCCTCTTTTGTGAAGTTTCTATACTAATAGAAGACTTCTGCCTATTTTTTTCCCAGTGAGTGACCTACCTTTTTCTTACCAATATATAGGAGTTAAAAATATATCACCTGGATAGGAGTCCTTTGTCAGATATGTTGTCAGAAGACATATCTTCTCTTGCTTGTGTTGCTGGCCTTTTCACTCTCTTAGTGATGTCTTGGATAAGCAGAAATTCTTTTTTTTTACTGAGACAGGGTCTTGCTCTGTTGTCTAGGCTGGAGTGCAGTGGCATGATCATGGCTCACTGCAGCCTTAACCTCCTGGGCTCAAGTGATCCTCCCACCTCAGCCTCCTGAGCAGCTGGGACTACATGCATCCACCACCATCCCTGACTAATTAAATACAGTTTTCTTTTGTGTAGACAGGATCTCTCTATGTTGCCCAGGCTGGTTTTGAACTCCTGGCCTCAAGCATTCCTTCCACTTCAACCTCCTAAAGCGCTGGGATTACAAGTGTAAGTCACTGCACCTGGCCAGAAATAATTCTGAATTCTAATATAATACAATTTATTAAATTTTTCTTTTATTATTGGAGCTTGTTGTGTTGTGTTCAAAATCTTTTTGCCTACCCCAAGGTCATGGAGATTGTCATCTACCAGTCTTCTAAAAACTTCCACAGTCTGCATCCATCTGGAATTGATTTTTGCATATGGTGGGAAGCAGAGGGTCAATATTTTTTCCATATGGATATTTAATTAACCAGCCTGATTTATTGGAAAGACCATCATTTCTCCACTGCACCACAGTGTCACCTTTGCCATAAACCAGGGGATAGTACACGCATGAATCTGTTCCTGGTGTATGTGTTTGTTTGTTTCTGTATCTGGTGGTAACTGTTTTAGAGAGTGCAATAGAATTATACTATTCATAAGGCAATTTCAGAGTCTGTAAAACACCAGTTTAGAGTGTGCTGCAGGTGGTGCTGTCTGCTGATGGATGCTGGCTTGGGGTTGTCTGATAAAAATTCCTTTCTCAATGCGACCTGTGAATCTTAGGGCTCACTGTGGGCTCGCCTAGCCAGGATGTCAGGAACATGAATCTGAGGCTGCTTATGTTTGTGCCGTCCAAGAATGAAAGGACTCTGCACCCACAGAGGGAGCCGTGTAGCCTCAGCTGTTTTGAGCGGGGCAAGGTCTCCTCTCTGCTTTCATTTTCTTTCCCTTTTCCAGTTCATGCCGAACCCCAGAAAAGCCTTCAGTCCGGTGCTACAGGTGCATCTGGCATCTGAGAGGTGGGCTTCCCACAGCAGTTCCTCCTTGGAGGTTCTGGAGGCACCAGTCAGTTTCTTGAGGATGTGGCATTCAGCTCTGCAGGGGCTGGGCTAGATCTCTTGCTAACATTACTTCATGACCAGGGTTTTCGTGTTGATGTACAGGTCCCCAAACAGGGGCCTTGAAGTTGCAGGGGGAGAAGCTCCCCAGGCCTGGCTCTCAATGTACCACTGGAGGGGCAGTGGGATGGGCCTGCCTTGCAGGGCCATCAGCCTGGGGCTCAAGCTCTGGCACTTTCACTGGGCACAGATGGGCAGCAGGGTGTGGCTCTGGGGGCAGGTCGAGGACAGCGTTAAGCATGTGGCTTCCAGCAGCGACTCTACCATGAACTCAGGGAATCACAAGGGCATGCTCCACCCGTCTCTGGGCCTCTAACTCCACCTTTGGTCTCTGTATTATGGGTTGGGTTGTGTTCTTCCAATTGATATGTGGAAGTTCTATCCCCTGATACCTGGGAATAATCTTATCTGGCAACAGGGTCTTTACAGATATAACCATGTTAATAGAGTGGGCTCTAATGTAATAGGACTGGTGCCCTTAAAAAGAGACAGAGGCACATGGAGAAGAGGGACTTGTGAAGGTGGGGGCAGAGACTGGAGTTGTGCTGCCACAAGCCAAGGAATGCTTAGGGCTGCAAGAAGCTAAAAAGATAAGAAAGACTCTCCCTGAGAGCTTTTGGAGGGAGCATAGTCCTGCCAACACCTGGACTTTGGACTTCTACTCTCCAGAACTGTGAGAAAAATGCCTGGGCTGGGTGTGGCGGCTCACACCTGTAATTCCAGCACTTTGAGAGGCCAGAGCTGGAGGATTGCTTGAGTCCAGGGGTTTGAGACCAACCTGGGCAATATGGTGAAACCCTGTCTCTACAAAAAATAGCTGGGTGTGGTGGTACATGCCTGTAGTATCAGCTACTTGGGAGGTGGAGGTTGGAGGATTGCATAAACCCAGGAAGTCAAGGCTGCAGTAAGCCATGATAATGCCACTGCACTCCAGCCTGGTGACAGAGTGAGACCTTATCTCATAAAAAAAAAAAAAAAAGAAGAAGAAATATCTGTTGTGTTAAGCTACCCAGTTGTCGTACTTCATTCTAGCAGCTCTGAGAAATGAATGTACCCTGTCTCCGGGCTTGCTTCTCCAATCTGTCCTTCACCACATCATTTCCTGCTCCAAACCCATTAGTGGTTCTTCACTAACCCCTGGAACATCATGGATGCTGGCAGCATCTCCCATCTAACCAATTCTAACCCAAATCCCAACTCATGCCTTTCTCTCTTTTGCTCTTTCCCACCGCATCTCATGGCACACCCGACAGTCATTCAGGCCAAAGGATGGCTCAAGGGTCATTCCTGAGTCCTCTCCCTCATGTCCACACTCAACCCAGTGACAAATTCTTCCAGCTCTACCTCCAAAATATATTCTCAGTAATTTGCTTCTACCATGGTCATCCTACTTTAAGCCTCCAACCTTCTCTTTCTTGAACTGCACACTAGCCTCTTGTGGTAGGCTGATTGCAGAATTGCCCACAGTCTTGGACTACTTCCTGCATCCAAGTTATTTGAAACTCTTTCCTTCTATAGGTACAGGTTATTTCTCCATCCTTGAATTTGACCTGACCTTGGGACTTGTGTTGGGCACTGAAGACTAGAGTGAGGTGAGAGTGATTGTGTGCCATTTCTGAGCCTAGTACTCAAGAGACCTTGTGCACTTCTTGGAATGCTGCTACCATGAGCACAAGCCCAGGCTAGCCTATTAGAGGAAGATCTGCATGGAAGAGAGGCCAGCCATCCCAGACAAGGCCACACTAGATCAGCCAGACCCAGTTAACCCACTAGCTGACTGCAGATGTGTAACTCCAGCCTTGCTCAGCTAAGCCTGGCCAATCAAGATCAGCAGAGATGCTCAAATGACCAGTGGAATCACGAGAATTTATGTTGTTTTAAACTGTATTTTGGAGGTTATTTGTTACACAGCTGTAGCTGACTGATACACCTCCACAATCATCTCCAGGCTTTCTCTTTCTTTCTCACAGAATATTTTCTTCTCTCAGAAGCCAGAGGGGCCTCTCCTGTACTTTTGCCCTCCAACATGATTTTCTGTTGCAACTAGAATTATCTTCAAACTCAGGGCCATAGCCTCCAAGGCCTGACTCGATCAGTTCTCCCAACTCTCTCCTTTGTTCACTCTGCTTCCACCACACTGACCTTCCTGCAAGTCCCATGAACATGTCTTGGCTTTTGCCATCCCCTCTGCTGCGGCTGTCCCTTCAGGTCTGCTCATAGTGGCTCCTTCTCATCTTTCAGGTACCAACCCAATCACTTCCTCCAGGAGGCCTGGCCTGACTACATTGACTAAAGCCATCCTCTCCTACCCTCCTCCCAGTCACTTTTCTTGCATCCCACCCTGTTTTTATTTTCTCATTACTTGCTAAAATCTTTGTCATTACTTGCAAAAAAAAAAAAAAAAAAAAAAAAAGGCCTTTGCTGAAGTGCATATTATTTGTGTCCCCAACTAGAATGTAAGCTCAAATCAAAGCACTGCTTTGATTCACTGCTGTGTCCTTAGTAGTTATAACAGTTTCTGGCACATAGTAGGTGTTCAATAAATATTTGCTAAATGAATGGATAACAAATGAATAACCTTCAGCAGTGAGGGGAGCCTTTGTCGTGAAGCTTGCAAACCCTTTGAGCATGTTAGCTCCTGCCACTGTGCTTTCTGTTAATCGTCCACTCCATTCAGACTGACCTACCTGCAGTTTTCCCGCCATGCCACGCTGTCTCTGGCCTCTGAGCCTTTGTACATTCTGTTCCCTCTGTCTGCTCTTCCCTCCTATACAAAGATCCTGGAAACTCCTATTTATCCGTAGAAGTGTTATGTTATACATCTCCTCCTTCGAGAAGCTTTTCCATCATCTGCTGCTCCCAGCCCATGGTGAAGGGCCTCCTCCCCCTGTTCTCTGAGGACATTGGATTCCCTTCACCTCACTCATCACACGGTGCTCTTAAATAGCTGGTTATTCCTCTGTCTTCAGGACTATAAACCCCATGTGGGCAGGACCAGGTCTTCTTAATATCGGCATCCCTGGACTCCCATAGGGGCAGGGATGACACACCCATAGGTGGGTGCTTAGTAGCTATGTAATGGCTGAGTGTCAGGATTGAGGAATATGACTGGAGGCCAATGGACTAGAGGAGCTCAAGGTTTGCCCTCTTTCTCTGACCGCACATGAATCGAAATCTGTGAAAATTCAGGGACAATGTGGGCCCTGGGTGGATTTGGAGAAGTGGAGAGTGGATGCAGTGTTTGGGATCACATACATCCTCCTGCTACTACCAACCTCAACACAGTGAGGAGAGCTCCTGATTGAGGCCAGAATGCTGGCATCTCCCTCAGCTTCTCTGTGACATCAGAAGGGCTGGGCTTCCCTTTTTTCTGAATACCTTTCTCCACATTGGGGCTCCTAGTGAGTTGTGGAGGAATGGAACTGATGTATGACTCCAGCTCTTCAGGAAATGATCCAGGGGTCTTAGTGGACCATAAGGGAAGTATAGCACATCAGCCATATAATACAGCTGGTAGAGGAGAAAAATGAATACATAAAATCTACATGTCATCTTGAAGTCAGTCCTTATTACAAAAAAGGAATCCAGCCACTGGCTTCATGCCTTATTCTGGCTCCATTTTTGGCTATTGCATTTTTAAAAGGGACACACTAAGGATACTGCAGAGATAATCAAACTGAATTGTATCACAGAAAACTGTGGAAAAAACAAGTCTGAAGATGAAATGGTTAAATGGTCACTGTCATATTACATCACTATGGTTAATATATCTGACATTTAACTTTTTAGGGCCATTTTATCTGTTGTTTAATTTGTTCCTCATCACTAGTCCTGCCTGAATGTGAATATTTACCAGACAATCAAGGCTAGGGTCCTCAATGCAGGATAGTGGTTGGCATTGCTTTCCCTGGCTGCCAGATCTGTGATACTGAAGTGAAGGCTTCTGAGGATGCTTTCAGGTTTGATTTTGGTTGAGGTAATATTGACGAAGTGCCTGACACTTGTGATGCTCAGAAAATTTGTTTCCTTTCCCCTTTTTGCAGCGCCATTTCTACCCAAGGGACTGGTATTTGCTGGAGAGAGGGAGTATCTCTTAATCCTTTGCAGCTGTTTCCTTGGATTCTGGCTTGGGTCTCACTGTAGTTCTGTCTAAACATGGATTGCTGGATCCCAAGTGTCCTACTTAGTAGCTGTGTGACTTTAGGCAAGTTACACGGGCTCACGCTTCTTTGGCCTGCTCGCTACTTGGAGGGGTGTTGTATTCCTTAGTGGTGACAGCAACCCTAGGGTGGGCTGGCATGGGGTGGGGAAGGATTGGTCTGGCAACCTCCAGGGCCTCTCTCTGAGCCCCAGTGGCAATGACTTTCAGTGGAGAGAACTACTTACCTTCAAGGGATCACTTTAGAACCTCAGAGTGGGATATGGAAATTTAAAAGTACATGGAAGGAAAATCCCTGCTATTTTAGTACACGGAGTCAAGGAGTAAAACCTGCTCACAAGACTGGCTGGAGTAGTGGCTGCCCAGCGGAGATTCTGTACGGGAGTCTCTCTGGGGTGTGTCCTAGCTCATGGAGACCCAGAGATCATTACATGTTTAGGTTTGCCATGAGCAGATATGGATTGGTATTAGCAGCTTTTCCATGGGGATTGACGTGCCTAGTTTTGGGGATCCCTCTCAGAAAAGCAGCGGCTGGAAAATCAGCTCCTCGTCTACCCCAGCGAACTAGGAAACAGCCCATATTTGTATGGAGTTCTCGGTTGTCACTGACTGTGCTCCCTGCTTCACATGCAAGCTCTCATGTGCTGTTCACAGCACCCCTGCTCAGCACATACTGTCATTAACCCCATTCTACAGGCGAGGAAACAGAGGCACAGAAAGGTAAAGGAACTTTCTTAAAGTCACACAGCTATTAAGTAGAACACTTGGGATTCAGACTTGCTTGAAACACTTGCAGGGACTGGAAGGGCCTGAGTTTGTGACCTTTTTTGGCCACCATACCCAGATGGGAAGGCTGTGTCTCAAAAGATTTCTGCAGGATTGGCCACAATCATGCAAGAGAGCAGGGCAGGAGACTTGGGGAAGATACTGTTTTCATTTCAACCCTGCCGTTTCTCATCTATGTGACTCTGAGCAAGTTTCTTGCCCTCTGCGGCTTCTTTTCTTAAAATGAATAAGGTCCTGGACTTGCTGATATTGAGGCACCTACCAGTTCTGAAAGGTTTTGGGCCTCTTTTGGGGTCTGTGGTTGTAAGCACCCAAAGGTCTCCTTCTTTGCCTCCATATGTTGATAGCATTTCCCTTTCTCACTGCCCCTGATCAGTCCCCCACTCTGCACACAAGGAGGCCAGGTCCCCACAAAGCCAAGTCCTGCATATGGGCGTGGGGCATGTGTGTGTGTTCTCAACCAGCTCCTTTACACTTTGTCCTTTCTAATTTCCCTCTGAGGACCCTGGACCCCCCCCCAACTTTTTTTTTTTTTTTTTTTTAATTCCTAAGCCTTCCTTCCTAAGAAGCCCTTTCTAAGGATTCTTCTTTTGGTCAGGAGAAAAACTACAGTTTCTCCTAAGCTGGTTCTGACTTGGATGTCAAGGACCAGTCTTACCGCAGCACAATGATCACACAACCGAGGCTTGTTTTCTGATTGCTTATTTTCTAAAGGGATGCACTAGGTTGGAAGGACCACTTGTAGTATGCCAGAGGATGGCATCTGGAGACAAAGGGTCCCATGACAGAAGGAGCCTGAAGGTGGCGGTGAGAGGAGCTATTTAGAGTGCCACACTGCGTATTCCGGTGAACACCTTTTTAGCGTCTATGTCCCCTTCGACCATGTGGGGGTGGATATCCACATTCATTCCTGCATCCTTGCACAGCTTGAGCAAGGTCCGAATGTTCTCCTTGGACAACCTCAGGTATCTGTTCAAGAGAAGGCAAAAGAGGTCAGTTGAAGGTGGAGTCACAGCAGCTTCTAACTTTATTGAAAAGAGCTTAGATTTAAGCAGCAGTAAGTGTGGGTGCTCTGCAAGGGGCTGGCTCTCCCAGTCATCCGTGGAGCTGATAGAGACTTTATAAGACAGTGGTACACCCCACAAAGGAGGTGGGAGTTTGCATTGGTGTAACTCTTTTGGCAGTCAGTTGCCTCCAAAGAAAAAAACATTCATTATCTTTGACTCAGTAACCCCACTCAGGTTCTCGATGTATCCTAAGAAGAGAAGTCAATGGAAAGAAAAGTTATATAAATAAAAGATGTTCATTTTGGGATTGTCAACAACAGGAAAATGAGTAAATCCACTAACAGAGAAATAGTCAATCTGATAATGGACTACCTCATGTCAAGGAGCTTAATTAAAAAGCCATAGTTAGAATGGCATTAAGAAGAAGATGATGCCACATGGCTGTGACAGTACCAAGTGGTGAGAAAAGGCAGAATGTGAATTGTTACGTGATTTGTCACTGTCATGCGCACATACACTGAGAGAGGCCACGGGCTGAGAAAGATACAGACAGTGGAAATAACTGCTGAGCAAAGTTGCAGGCATAGCGGAGAGCATTTGTTTTTTAATAATATCCACACAATTTAAAAATCAGACCATTGATCTAGAATATTAGCTAGAGCCCCAAAATTCTGATTGATACTGAAGAATGGGATCAATCCCATTTATACTGTGTGATCCAGAGAGCTTCTTATTCTACCAGCAACCCTGACCTTGGTCCCAGCTTTAGTATAGAGTGTAGGCCCCTACTCAGGCTGCCTGCTGGTTGCTTACTTTGCCACAGACTATGAGAGAGGCACTGTGCGTTAATATAATGTGATTTTCTGCCTGTTAGGAATGGCCACTGTTCTTTAAGGTCTTCCCAGAGCCTACCTGTTCTTATGGCCAGCTCAGACTCCCTCACCAGTCCCCACACTTGGACTACCTTTTCCCTGATCAGCCTCTGAGGGTCTCATGCATAAGTATATGGGGACACTCATTAAGATCTCATCCTGGCCAAGCGCTGTGGCTCACACCTGTAATCTAGCACTTTGGGAGGCCAAGGCAGGCAAACCACTTGAGAACAGGAGTTCACGACCAGCCTGGGAAACATGGCAAAACTCCATCTCTACTAAAAATACAAAAATTAGCTGGGTTTGTTGGTGCACGCTTATAATCCCAGCTACTCAGGAGGCTGAGGCATGAGAGTTGCTTGAACCTGGGAGCTGGAGGTTGCAGTGAGCCGAGATCGCATCACTGCACTCTAGCCTGGGCGACAGAGAGAGACTGTCTCAATAATAATAACAATAATAATAAATCTCACTCTGAACCACTCCATTCTTTTCTTGGTTGTTTCTCGAATGGTTTCGTATGCTATCTCTTCAAATATTCTTTCCGTCTCTTTGGAGGGCAGGAGTCCTGTCCAAATCTCTTTTCCCCCACCATGGAACCCAGGTAGACTGCCTGTTGCCCAGAGTCAATTAGAACCACATGGTCCATCTGAAAGCCATGGCCAAAGTCATCCAGTCATGGAACCAACCAGCAAGGGCAGTCTGCTGAGGTCTCTGCCTGTTCATCTTGAAGCCAGTTAACCTTCTGCCAGTCAGTGAGCAGAGCAGGACTTTGTGATGGGGTTATTAGATCACCAGACATTTGAGGCCATCTTAAACCTACAGATGAGTTTACTGATGTCAACCTTACAAGGATGATAACAACTACATTACTCTGTTGTCTTGTTTCCTTCTTTGCTAAAGTTTCCAAACTTTGTCAGTTACAACTTTACAGTAAAGGAAAACACTGGGCTAGGAAGAAGGATGCTTGTTTTTGGAGGGGGTGGGGGAATCTGGGCTCCACTGCTAAAACCCAGAAAGCCCTGATAAACAGGACAGAGAACAAGTGAGAAGGGAGACTCTTTGGGAAGAGCAGTAAATAGCAAATGGTTTCACACTTTGTTCATGATCCCTTAGACAGTCTAAAAGCCCAAACATGCAGCAGGTAGGTCACTGGGGATGGTGGCTACCATCACCAGCAACTCAACCCCACAGTGCAAAGGATCGTAGGGAAATCTTCCTGTTAAGACAAAGCCACATTCTTTCCTTTTTGAGTAATATTGAAACAAATGGAAATATGGGGAGGGTTGTTGAAAGGTGTGGCATCAAAATGGCAGCACCTAAATGACATGCCCATTCAGGTGATGGTCTACCAGCAGGTGAGCTGCTGAAGACCCATTGGCTTGAACCCCGGAGCAGTCCTTTGGGACCGAAGGGCAGAGCTCAGCCACGCTAAGCCCCTACTCCTAGATCTTCAGGTTAAGCCAAGGTGTTTGAGCCAGAGACAGGAGTAAGCAAAGCCTGTTCCGGGATCCCACCCCTCTGCCCAGGGGGTGGCAGCTCTCACCGGCAGCTCAGCACCTCCTCTGGCTTCAGCATCCTTATGGTTTCCATCTTAGGCTCGGTGCTTTTCTCCATGAGGCTCTTTAGCTTGCGTTCGTAAGCCGTGTCAGGCATCTTGTTGGACCAGTCTCTCATGAAGTTTGCCCTCCGGCTGCTAAAGGTACCGTCCTGTAACATGGGATCTAAGACAACGCTTTGTCGACTGAATGGGTTTGGCCGCTGAGTAGACTCTGGGTTGACTGCATCCTTGATATCTGTATCTGAAATTGGACAGATGTCATCAAAGAGTTAGATCATGGGAGACTTGAGAGGTGGGGTAGGCAAGAAGGGGATGAAGGCTGGAGGAATGCATGGACTTCAAACAATACCTGTTCTGAGATATGAGGTCTTTTCATGGCTTTCACAGGTTCTCTACACCCCTTCCCTACTTTCTTTTTTTGAGACTGAGTTTCCTCACTCTGTGGCCCAGGCTGGAACGCAGTAGCACAATCATACCTCACCTCAGCCTCTATCTCACAGGCTCAGTGATCCTCATGCTTCATCCTCCCATGTAGCTGGGCCTATAGGCACATGCCTCCACTCCTGATAAACTTTTATATTTTTGTAGAGATAGGGTTTTGCCATGTTGCCCAGGCTGGTCTTGAACTCCTGGGCTCAAATGGTCCACCTGCTTTAGCCTCCCAAAGTGTTGGGATTACTGGCGTGAGCTACCGTGCCTAACCCAGGTTCTCCTTCTTTGTTTGTTCAATCCTTTTTCCCCTCCCTCCTTTCTCCTTGCCTTGTTCCAACTCCCTTCCTTTCCCTCCTTCCCTCTTTCTGCTTCTTTCTGTCTGTTCTCTCCATCCTCCCCAGTAGGAGTTCCCCTAAGTGGAATGTGCATAGAGGAGGTAGCCTAGAGGATATCTTCTGATATCCCAGGGAAGGTATCAGAAGAGAAAAGCTTTGAGCTGGGTTTGCAAGGGCGAATAGTTGATCAGTTAGAAAAGGAAGGAAAGGATCACAGGCAGAGGAACAGAATGTGTGAAGGTGCAAATACACGAAATGAAATGGTGAGTGTCTGATGTGACCCAAATATGGGGTTTGTACCAAACAAAATGTTGTTGGACTTGCAGGGGTGCCCAACATTTTGGCTTCCCTGGGCCACATTAGAAGAAGAAGAATTTTCTTGGGCCACACCTAAAATACACTAACCCTAATGATAGCTGATGAGAAAAAAAAAAAATGCAAAAAAAACTCATGATGTTTTAAGAAAGTTTACAAATTTATGTTGAGCCACATTCAAATCCGTCCTGGGTCCCATGTGGCCAGTGTGAAGGTTGGACTAGAGCTTGGACACTTTAATATTTTTTTCTTGCTAAATTTCCTTCTAAGTGTTTTATGTATTTTTACTTACGAGGATGGAATATTTTGTACTCATTTCCATTTCTAACTGGTGTGACAAGTATATAGAGAAAAGTCTACCGTTTGTTTTTTTTTCTTGAGATGGAGTCTCGCTCTGTCACCCAGGCTGAAGTGCAGTGGTGTGATCTCAGCTCACTGCAAGCTCCACCTCCTGGGTTCACGCCATTCTCCTGCCTCAGCCTCTGAGCAGCTAGGACCACAGGTGCCCGCCACCATGCCTGGCTAATTTTTCTGTATTTTTAGTACAGATGGAGTTTCACCGTGTTAGCCAGGATTGTCTCGATCTCCTGACCTCGTGATCTGCCTGCCTCAACCTCCCAAAGTGCTGGGATTACAGGCGTGAGCCACCGTGCCTGGCCAAATATACTGTTTTTTAAAAACTATATTTGTCAGCTGGGCATGCTGGCTCATGTCTATAATTCCAGCACTTTGAGAGGCAGAGGCAGGTGGACCATTTGAGCCCAGGAGTTCAAGACTAACCTGGGCAGCATGGATTGAGGCCAAGAGTTCAAGACTAACCTGACAAGACTAACAAAGTGAGACCCCATCTCTACCAAAAAAAAAAAAAATTAAAAAAAAAATTAGGGGTGTGGTGGCACATGCCTGTCGTCCTAGCTACTTGTGAGGCTGACTTGGGAGGACTGCTTGAGCCCAGGAGGTCAAGGCTGCAGTGAGCTATGATCACACCACTGCACTTCAGCCTGGGTGACAGAGTGAGAGACCCTGTCTCAAACACAAACAAACAAACAAACAAAAAACTGTATTTGTCTAGTATACCAGCAACCACAGTAAATTTTATTACTTTTAAACTAGAATTTCATGAGTTTTGCAGATATACAATCATATTAGGGGGAAAAAATGAACATATCATTCCTCCAATATTTATCAAAATTACATATTCTTTTTAATATATATTACATTTGACAGACCCTCTAAAACATTGCCAATAATGATGATAGGGATTAAGGCTCATTTTGTTCCCGATTTTAAGTAATTTGGGCATTGCATCTTTTAGAATGATATTTACCCCTATTTGGGGTATATGTTTCATAATATTTTAGTGGTTTATCCCTGGTTAACATAGAGTTTTTACTGGTGATAATTGCTTGATTCTACTCATTGCATTTTTTTTTTGCCATCTACTGATATAATCACATTTTTTCCTTTAATATGTTGATGTAATAAATTGTGTTCTTAGATATCCTGATAATGAACCACTTCTTACCTGCTGTAATAAAGCTCACTTGTTCATGGTGGAATTCATTTCAGACATTGTACATGTGATGTATTTTCATACATCGAGTATATTTGCTAAAAATTTCTAGATTTTCGCATTTATATTATTGTGAGATTGGCCAACTTTTTTGGTATAAGTTTTAATATTAAAGTTCTGCATTAATTTAATAGCTTGTTAAATTAGTGCAGAAATGTCTATATTTTATACAGTCTGTAATAGTTGAAGTAACGTTAAAATTATTTGCTCTTTAAATGTTAAAACCTTGCATGAAACCATTTGTCTTAGTGCCATTTTTTAGTGGGAAAATGTTAATTATTTTTCAAGCTTCACTGCAGAAATTGCCCTACTCAATTTTTCTGCTCTTTATTGTATCAATTTTGATAATATATAGTACAATAGAAAATCATTCATTTCCTTTAGGTTTTAAAATGTATTGTATATTGTATAGAGGTACAGTATTCTATTACAGTTCTTTTATTTACATCCTTTCTCATATACAATCTTGTGTATTTTTACTCTTCCTTTTAACAAGGCTTATGATTACTTCATAGCAATTGCTTTCATGTCACTTGCTTTTTCAAAAAGCCAAAAAGCTAGCTTTATACTTAGGCTTTTAACAACTTTTGATCTTGATATTATTCATTAACCCCAGCCAGTATTTAATATATTAATTTTCTCTTTTTCATAATTCTTCTACTTACTAAATTAATAAAAGTGTTGGCAATTTCTTTTATTATGTGTTTTATAAAGAATTATTACTTTTAGTTTTTACTGTACATTTTCTTCTGAGCATATATTTTGCCTTTGTCTCATAGGTTTTGGTATGAAACAGGCTTATTTCATTAGTTATTTTCTTTGACACAAGGGTAATTTGGATGTATGTTTTTTAATTTCCGATTTTTATAGTTGAGGGTTATTTCTAATTGTTGGTTTGGGATGATGTAGGTAGCCCTAAAATCTTTACTTTTGTGAATGTTAGTATTTTCTCCGTGATGAAGCACACAGGAGATTTTTGTAAATATTGTTTGGATATAAAAAAATACATGTTCTCTATTCAGATGTAAAGCTATAGTTTGTTAACTGCATAGTTACATTCTTCTATGTATTTTCTGTTATTGTCTGTATGATCTTCTATTTGTTTCTGAAGGAGATGTATTAAAATTTACCCCCATAGTGGGGAGAATGGGAGGGAGATATGGGTTAAAAGGCTACCTATCCAGTTACTATGCTGTGTTAGTCTGTTCTCATGCTGCTAATAAAAATGTACCTGAGACTGGGTAATTTATAAAGGAAAGAGGTTTCATTGACTCACAGTTCCACACGGCTGGGGAGGCCTCACAATCATGGCAGAAGAGCAAGGGAGGTCTTACATGGCAGCAGGCAGGAAGAACTTGTGCAGGGGAACTTCCATTTATAAAACCATTAGATCTCATAAGACTTATTCACTATCACGAGAACAGCATGGGAAAGACCCACCCCCATGATTCAATTACCTCCCACCAGTTTCTCCCACAACACTTGGGAACTGTGGGAACCACAATTCAAGATGAGGTTTGGGTGGGGACACAGCCAAACCACATCGCATGCTCACTACTTGGGTGATAGGATCATTTATACACCAGGCGTCAGCGACACAGAATTTACCCATGTAATAAACCCACACATGTACTCTTAGAACCTAAAAGTCAAAAAAGAAAAATAAAATAAAATGGACCACCATAACTGTATCTTTAACAGGTTCTCCCTGCATTTCTAAATATCTTGCTTTATTTATTTAGCTTCTACATTTTTTGATGCATGTAGGTTTATGGTTATTACTTATTCTAACATTTAAAAAGGTCTCTCTTTTATTCTATGTGTTTCTTTTAGCCTCAATTCTAACTCATCTACTTGCACTTCCTTGTTGTTTCTTTGCTTTTCCTTTTGTCATCAACCTTTCTATCTCACCTGGTTTTAAATGTTTATCTAGATATTGATTTTAAATTACTTGCCAATATGTTGTTTCTAGTCTCTCCTAGAGAATTTTCTGCAGATGAAAGACTGTATGGTTTATAAAAATCCCTAAATATTTCTGAATCTACAAATATAATTCATTCATTTGATAGTGACTTATGTGAATTGGGGCCAGTATTATGGGGGTTTTCATTCTTAGCAATGCATGTGTGCTATTCCACTTCCAGGTTGATGGCAGGTTGATTTTTTTCCCCCTTGTAAGTAAATTATTCTGTCTGTAAGCTTGTAAGATTTCATCAACAAAGTTTGGGAATTTTATCAGGATATTCCTAGTCGAAATGCATCTAGACCTCCTACAATTACATAAATGTGGAGACAGTGGCCTGAGGAGTGGGTGTGACCTGCCCAAGGTGTCCCAATGAGTTAGTGGCTGAATTAGGACTCTTTATGGGACATGGTGCTCTGGCATTGTAGCTGGTCCTTGACAGGGTGATAAGGTCAGGTGGCCTCAGCAGTCCGTTTGTACGTGCAGGAAATTGGTGCTATGCTATGGGAGGATCATGAGCTGCACATTCTCCTTGACACAAATAAGGAAATTCCTTGGAGAAAGGGCAATTGCCTTTCCTGAAACATCTGATCCTCTTCCGTGCAAGGTGGGTCTCATGAAGGAAAGAGCAGTAGCAATATAAAAAGTAATGACAATTACACAGATTAGCTGACATGTGTTGAGTGACTCACATACTAGGCAGTGTTCAAGGGCTTTCTGGCAGTGGGGGCACATTAGTCTCACAACCACGTCATGTCCATTTGACAAAGGAGAACACTAGGATCAGAGGGATTAGGTAATGTGCTCAAGATGCCACAGATTATCAGTGGTGAACTGAGGACCTGAGCCCACATTGTCAGAGCCTTTTTCTGGAAGCCTGTCCTGGCCACTTTGTTGGACAAAAGTGACCCACATTCCTCGGTTTGTGGCTGAAGAGATAGGTTATATTTCTAGTGAGCCATGTTCGGGACACCAGAAGCTCACTCTGTGCTCGTGGAGACAAAAGAGGGTATGGCCTTCTAGCCCTGTGCATTAGGGAATGTATCCTTGGCCTGGTGTCTACACAATATCCTGGACATAGGTGCCCAGGGAGGGAATTCCCTTTCCCAGTCTAGCTACTCAGACTTTACCAAGATTTACTTTGGCAAGGTATTACAGTTGTTTTCCCAGGATCTTTTCCTGGCTCATAGCCAGAGCAACCTTTCTAAAATTTAAATTCAACTTAGTAATTTCCTTCGTAAAACTTTTCAGTGACTTGTTACTGCATTTAATCAGGTTTATGTTGTGGAAAGGCCAATTTGAGACTTCTGCCTTCGGTCAAGATGGGGTAGCGGGGATTGGATTTATCCTTCCACCTTAAGCAATTAAAAAACTGGGCATGTCATATGAAATAGCAGTTTTTAGACATTGGACAACACGCGACACAGGGCAGTGATCCTTGAGTGAGGGGAAAGAAATGAGGGGAGCCTCATGATTGCCCCGGCCTTCAATTGGAAGATGCTTCCAGGTTGCAGCGTGGGGTAGCAGGGAAGCCTAGACAGAGCCTAGGAGTCCCCTTGAGTTGAGGAGAGAGACCAGATAGTTTAGGTAAACTGTAAGAGCTAGAACAACAGGAAAAAGCTGCGCCAAGAACTGCAGAGTTATGCAAAGATTCCTCTCAGCTGAGGACTAGCCGGAACAAGCCAGAAAAGAAAGTACTCCAGTGAAAGAATTGGTAGACAAGAATACGGCAACAGCTAGTATGGCATACTCCTGTTATGCCCTCCAAGGCAGGGTCACATTAAGAAGAGACACAAAAGATTTAAAATGACCCAAATTGAAATTCTAGAGATGAAAATGACAATGTTTGAAATGAAAAATTCTATTGGATGGGATTAACAGCAGATTCGGTATAGAAGAAGAAAGGATTAATGGACTTGAAAGTATAGCACAAGAAACTGTACGAGATGAAACTCAAAGAGAAAAGACTGAAAGATGAAGAAAAACACAAGATGAATTTTGGGACTTTAAATATGTGTAATTTGGGTGCCTGAAAGAGAGGGGAGAGAATGGAGAAATGAAATAAATTTGTGAAGAAATAATGGCCAACAAATTGGTAAAATTTGATGAAAACTGTAAACCAAGAATTTCAACAAACCCCAAATACAAACACAAGAAACATTAAGCAAATGACACTAAGGCACATCATAAGCTCCTTTCTTAAAAGAAAATCTTAGAAGCCAGAGGAAAAAACATACTTTACAGAGGAACAAAAATTAAGAAGAGAGCCAGCTTCCCATTGCAAACAAGCCAGAGGACTGTAGACCAAACTTTAAAGTATTGGATGAAGAAAGGTTGACAATCTAAAATTCTACACTCAGCAAAAGTGTCTCTCAGAAACGAAAGTGAAATAAAGACCTTTCTGGATATACAAAAGCTATACGAATTTATTACCAACAAAAGCCACACCACAAGATACATTAAAGGAAAATCTTCAGGTAGAAGAAAAATTCTTCCAGACAGAAATCTGGATCCAATGAAGAGCACTGGAAATATTAAATGTGTGAGTAAACACAAAAGTCTCTTGAAAACATAATTGCTTAGGGCAAAAATCATAACACTTGTGGGATTTATAATATGGAAAAATATAATGTGTGGCAACAACAGCATGTAGAAGGGGAGAGGAGAAATGGAAGTATACTCTCATAAGGTTCTTATGCTTTACATAAAATGAAGATAGACTGTGCTAGTTTAAAGATATATGCTATATACATTAACATCATCACTAAAATGATTTTGTGTTTTTTTAATATGGAGTCTTGCCCTGTCTCCCAGGCTGGAGTGCAGTGGGGTGCAATCTTGGCTCACTGCAATTTCCGCTTCCCAGGTCTAAGCGATTCTCCTGCCTCAGCCTCCTGAGTAGCTGGGATTACAGATGTGCGTCACCACACTTGGCTCATTTTTGTTTTTTGTTTTTTGTTTTTTTTTGAGACAGAGTCTCACTCTGTTGCCCAGGCTGGAGCACAGTGTCACGACCTGGGCTCACTGCAACCTCTGCCTCCTGGGTTCCAGTGATTCTCCTGCCTCAGCCTTCTGTAGCTAGAACTACAGGCATGCGCCACCATGCCTGCCTAATTTTTGTATTTTTAGTAGAGACGGGGTTTTGCCATGTTGGCCAGGCTGGTCTCGAACTCCTAACCTCAGGTAATCCACCCACCTCCGTCTCCCAAAGTGCTAGGATTACAGGCGTGAGCCACCACACCCGGCTGCAACAAAGAGTTATAAATAGGAAGCTAATGAAGGAGATGAAATGGAATCATAAACATTATTTGGTCTAAAAGAGGGCAGGAAAAGAAGAAAGATAAAGCAAAGAATAGATGGAACAAGCTAGAAACACATGTGAAGATATGTGTTGTTTAATTTCCACATATTTTTAAATTTTCTAATTGTTCTCATTTTATTGACTTTTTGTTTTATACCTTTGTGGTAAGAAAAGATAGTTAATATAATTCTAGTCTTCTTGAGTTTGTTAAGATGTGTTTTGTGCAGTGCGATAAAATTAGAAAAAAAGACCAAGAAAATCACTCAAAACCATACAATTTCGCTGGGCACAAGGGGTATGCCTGTAATTCCAGCACTTTGGAAGGCCAAGTCGGGCAGATCACTTGAGCTCAGGAGTTTAAGACCAGCCTGGGTAACATGTCAAAACCTCATCTCTACAAAAAAATACAAAAATTAGCTGGTCATGGTGGTGTGCACCCGTAATCCCAGCTACTTGAGGGGCTGAAGTGGGAGGACTGCTTGAGCATGAGATGTCGAGGCTGTAGTGAGTCACGATCCTGCCACTTCACTCCAGCCTGGGTAACAAAGTGAGACCTTATCTTAGGAAGAAAAACCCCTTACGATTTCATGGAAATTAAATAGCCTGCTCCTGAATAACTTTTGGGTAAATAATGAAATTAAGGCAGAAATCAAGAAGTTATTTCAAACAAATGAAAATAAAAATACAATATACCAGAATCTCTGGGACACAGCTAAGGCAGTATTTAGAGGGAAATTTATATCACTGATCACTCACATCAAAAAGTTAGAGAAATCTCAATTTACCAACCTAACATCACATCTAAAAGAACTAGAGAACCAAGAGCAAACCAACCCCAAAACTAGCAGAAAACAAGAAATAACCAAAATCAGAGCTGAACTGAAGGAGATTGGGACACACACACCCAAAAAATACATTTATAAGATCAAGGAATCCAGGAGTTGTGGGGTTTTTTTCTTTTTAATTTTTTTCTTAATACAGACAGGATCTCACTGTGTTGCCCAGGCTGGGCTCAAGGCATCTGCCCCTCTCGGCCTCCCAAACTGCTGGGATTACAGGTGTGAGCCACCACAGCCGGCCTGGTTTTTTGAAAGAATTAATAAAACAGATAGACTGCTAGCTAGACTAATAAAGAAGAAAAGAGACAGGATCCGAATAAACATAATTAAAAACTACAAAGGAGATATTACCACTGACCCCACAGAAATACAAATAACCATCAGAGAATATTATGAAAACCTCTCTGTACACAAGCTAGAAAATCTAGAAGAAATGGATAAATTATTGGACACATACACCCTCTCGAGAATGAACTGAACCAGGAAGAAACTGAATCCCTGAACAGACTAATAATGAGCTCCAAAATTGAATCAGTAATTAACCTACCAACAACAACAAAAGAAGCTCAGGACCAGATAGATTCACAGCCAAATTCTACAAGATGTACAAAGAAGAGCTGGTACCATTCCTACTGAAACTATTTCAAAAAATTGAGGAGGAGGGACTCCTCCCTAACTCTTTCTATGAGGCCAGCATCATGCTGATACCAAAATATGGCAGGGACACAACAAAAAAAGAATGTCAGGCCAATTCCTTGAACATTAATGCAAAAAGCCTCAACAAAATACTGACAAACCAAATCTGCACAAGAAAAGAAACTATCAACAGAGTAAACAGACAACCTACAGAATAGAAGAAAAAAATTAAACTATGCATCTGACAAAGGTCTAATATCCAGCACCTATAAAGAACTTTAACAAACTTACAAGAAAGAAAAACAAACAAAAAAAAGTGGGCAAAGGACATGAAAAGACACTTTTCAAAAGAAGACATACATGCAGCCAACAAGCATATGAAAAAAAACCTCAACATCACTGATCATTAGAAAAACGCAAATCAAAACCACAATGAGATACCATCTCACACCAGTCAGAATGGCTATTATTAAAAAGTCAAAAAATAACAGATGATGGTGAGGTTGTGGAGAAAAGGGAATACTTATGTACTGCTGATGAGAGTGTAAACTGGTTCAACCATTGTGGAAAGAAGTTTGGTGATTCCTCAAAGAATTAAAAATAGAACTACCATTTGACCCAGCAATCCCATTACTAGGTATATACCCAAAGGAATATAAATCATTTTACCATAAAGACACATGCACACATACATTCACTGCAGCATTATTCACGAAAGAAAAGCATGGAATTAACTTAAATGTCCATATATGGTAGGCTGAATAAAGAAAATATGGTACATATACAGCACAGAATACTATGCAGCCATAAAAAGAACAAGACCATATTTTCTGGAAGAACAGGGATGGAGCAGGAGGCCATTATCCTTAGCAAACTGATGCAGAAACAGAAAACCAAAGACTGCATGTTCTCACTAATAAGTGGGAGCCAAATGATGAGAACATGTGGCCACACAGAGGGGAACAAAGGAAACTGGGGCCTACCTGAGGGTGGAGGGTGGGAGGAGGAAGAGGATCAAGAAAAATAACTGGTGGGTACATCACCTGGACGATGAATAATCTCTACAACAAACCCCCATGACACAATTTACCTATGTAACAAATCTGCACATGTACTGCTGCACTTAAAAAAAATGACTTGTGGTCCAACATATGATCACTTCTGGAGAATATTCTACTTACATTTGAGAAGAATGTGTATTATGACGGGATGTGTAAACATATGTTAGGCCCATTTGGTCTACAGTTTTGTTCAAATCTGCTGTTTTCCTTATTAATTTTCTGCCTGCATGACCTACCCATTGTTGAGAGTGAAGTGTTAAAGTCCCCTACTTTTATTGTGTTGCTGTTTATTTCTCCTTTCAGTTCTGTTAATTTTTTAAACCTATTTAGGTACTCTGATGTTGAGTGAATAAATATTTCAATTGTTATGTCTCCTTGATAAATCAATCCTCTGTTATATGACAATCTTCTTTTTTTCTTGTGACAGTTTCTGACTTAAAATCTGATATTAGTATAGCCACTGATGCTCTCCTTAGGTTACCATTTGCGTGGAATATCTTTTCAGGTGTTCACTCTCAGACTCACACTAGTGCATGATTGGCATCTGAGAGTGAGTGCTTCCTTAAATTTGGTGGCCTCAACTCCCGGCTCACCTCGCCTTACCCAGTCTTGGAGTTGAGAAAAACATCAGGGGGCTACTTCCTGCAAAGACATGTAGCTAGGGAAAAATCTCCTGGTGGCAGGGTCTGATAAAGGACTTTGAAGAACAAGGGAGTCTAATCATCAACCTCTCATTTGTTTGCTGTATGATTCGTGATGTAATTCTTTCCCTCTGTTGGCCCCAAGCCTTCAACAGAATGTATTTACACACAATGACTTCCATGTAAGAGGTTTTAGGAGAAATCAAAGAGACAAAATAGCAGCCACTGGAAGCAATATTTACAGAAGCTCCAGGGCCCAGCAGGACCGGGATTTTGGAGCCAGACATTACACCGGTAGTCACAGAAAGTTTGGGGAAGGTATGGGGCTTCCCATAAGGCATAAGGCAATCTAGTTTATTTTTTAAATAAACTTCAAATATTTTAGAATAATTGTGGTGTATTAGTCAAGGTTCCATCGAGGGTCAGAACTAATAGGATAGATGTATATACGAAGAGGAGTTTATTAAGGAGTATTAACTCACACGATCACAAGGTGAAGTCCCACAATAGGCAGTCTGCCAGCTGAGGAGCAAGGAAGCCAGTCCGCGTCCCAAAACCTCAAAAGTAGGGAAGCCAACAGTGCAGCCTTCAGTCTGTGTCCAAAGGCCTGAGAGCCCCTGGCAAACCACTGGTATAGATTCAAGTGTCCAAAAGCTGAGGAACTCGGAGTCTGATGTTCAAGGGCAGGAAGCATCCAGTACAGGAGAAAGATGAAGGCCAGATGACTCAGCAAGTCTGATCCTTCCAACTTCTGCCTGCTTTATTCTAGCTGTGCGGGCAACTGATTAGATGGTGCCCACTCAGGTTGAGGGTGAGTTGGCCTCTCCCAGTCCACTGACTCAAGTGTTCATCTGCTCTGGCAACACCCTCACAGACACACCCAGGAACAATACTTTGCATTCTTCAATCCAATCAAGTTGACACTCAATATTAACCCTCACATATGGATTTACAGAAATGTTGCAAAGAAAATAAAGAGGATTCCTGTATATCCTTCATCCATTTTCCCTTAATGGTAACATCTTATGTCCATGACATGTTTGTCAAGACTAAGAAATGAAGATTTTTTTGTATATTATAGAACTTCTTCAGATTTCACCAGTAATGCCCCTAAAGTGCTATTCTAGGATTTAATCTGGGATCCTAAACTGCACTGAAAGCCGACTGCATTTAAATCTTAAAGGGAAGTGACTGCAATTTGGTCACAATGGCTTTGGTATATTAAATGAAAAGGGGAAAAAAAGATTTTGTTGTTTTTGTTGGGCACAATGGGGGCAATTTTATGTATGAGAATTGACAGCCTCTGCTTGAAGGCTCCTGCGCACTTTTCTCCTGGGCTAGTTGGAATCCCTTCCAGATTTCTCTTTTACCCTACACCTCTGTCCCAAAGGGCCTGACATAACAAATGCATCTGTTTTTCCAACACCACAATAAAGACCACCTGAAACTTTAGCAAAATTTTTACTTAGAAAAAAACCACTAATATTCATTCAGCTCCTCCTCTTGGTCAGGCTAGTTACTTTTCATGCCTCATCTTGCTTAAACCTCACAACCATACTATGAGGCAGGTATTATTATCATCCCATTTTACAGATGAAAAACCAGACTCCGGAGGTGGAATAAGTTGTCCAGGATTATACAACTCTGAGTTCCTTATAAAGTGGTAGAGCCAGGGTCAGGACCCCGGCAGTCTTTGAAATTGGGGATCTGGCACAGCCTAAGCTCATCCCTTCCTAGAGGTGAGCAACTCCTGGCAAGTTTCAGGCCAGCAGGAGTGGTACCTTCTGTAGTTGATATTGTCACAGTATCTGAATTAATTAGATGATTTGTAACTCATGAAGTTGATGTCACCAAAATGGCTTCAGGAACCTGGACACATGAGGTTGGTTTCCTGAGAAGGGAACACTTGGGAGGGCCAGGGCCTTGACAGACATTTACCTCCTGTTCACGTCACATCCCGCTTGCCAAGAGCGACCCCAGGAGCGGTCCCTCCCAAGCCTCCATGCGGGCTTCTGACTCCTGTGTGCACAATGGTTGGATTGTGGTGGACGCTACTGCTCTAAGGATGGCGTGAGAGGAAGAGATTATGGAGGAGGATTCTGGTGGCTGGGCCAAGGTTTTTCCCTTACCAGATTTCTTGGGGCCATCCTTGATGTAGCTGCCAGGGACCATGCTGAGGCGTTTTCCCTTTTGCTCCACTCCATAGAGTCTTCGGTAGGAGACCGCATCCTTATCCTTCCTGAACCTCTTTCCTAAGGCCTTGGAGGGAACAGGTGAGAAGTCACACCCCAGTTACAGGACCTGGCTCACCCTCCCCACCTCCATCCCAAGCAAACAAACAATGATTTCAAAGGTTTGCTGAAAGGCAGGCAAAGGCAACCAAGGAGGGAGCTTCCCCGGGCCCTGGCAGAGGTCGGAGGGGCAAGGTCTGCCCATGGGCGCTTGCTCACCAACGCCTCCCTCTTCTTCCCACCATATATCAGAGGGGTCCCTGGGGGCCTTGGAAACACAGGCCCTTGGAGGCCATTAGGTCTGGGTGGGTCTGCCCTGTTAGCCGCCTAGCCAGAAAGCTCCTGTCCCTCACTGAGCCACTGTGTTCTCATCTTCCAAGTGGTCTTCCTGAATGGTTTCGGGGGACAAATATGGGCGAGGGAGGATGTGACACTAGTGACAAATGAAACTACAGGGAGGCAGCAATTGAGTAGCACAGCTGGACAGGGTAGGGAAGGGTGGAGATTTTATATGAGTGTTAATGTGGGGCCAGAGTGAATTTCAGAGCCTTAAAATTTAGAAAGCAGGCAGACATTATACAGGAGAGAAGCAGGGACCCCCTCCTTCAATTGAAGACCCAGTGTGGGTGAGGGGAGGATGGGGGGCCGCATTACCAGCTGGAAAGTCTCCGTGGCCTTGTGGTTCCCTCCCCGTGCCATCATGAGGCCTTTGCCTTTCTTCTCTTCCTTCTTCTCATTTCCTTTAAGGACTATCACCACTTTGGGCTTTTGCTTCTGAAAAGCCAAGGGAAGAGAGCCCTGCAGCCATCCCTGTGTTGACAGCGTCCCCTCCCTTTCCCCGAGGAGAAGGCTCCCAGGTGAGGGGCTGCCCCACCCCTCCACAGGCTTCAGTGCACACACTCTAGGTCCCGTTGTCACTGTCCCTCTGCTTCCGGATGCACCCTGGTATACATGTCGCCGCCCACAGAGCGACGTTGTAAGCTTCAGGCCTGGTCCTGTTCCTCTCAACCTCAGAATCCATCAGGGGCTCCCCATCACCGCCCCCACATAAGGGCCTCACTCCCTAGCCTGGTGGGAAGCCCCTCCAGCCTCCATGTGGCCTTACCAGCTGTGACTTTCCTGCCCCTGCCTCCAGTCTGGAGCCACAGGAAGGCTGCCCTGACTTTGAGCAGGTGCTGCTGATCCAGACCTCTGGGCCTTTGCTCAGCCCGGCCTCTCCCTTGGTCCCGGAGCACCCCAGGCACCCACCCCATTCAGTCTTCCTGGAGGGGTGGTCATCACTGACCTTGTCTTTTTCTTTCCCCAGGTATTCCTTACCACCCGCCCAAGAGCTGAGCACACCCTGCTGTGAATGGAGTTCCTTGTGCATGGCACATTCCTGGCCCTCCTGCTCTTACAGGGGATGCAGGGAGGGCAGGGTCATTAGGGATCTCCAGGGTCCCACAGTCTAGGAGCCCAGCAGAAGCACATAAAGGGCGGGCCACCCAGGAAGCATCCCGCCTAGTCTATAAGGAGTAGGGGTGGGTGCCAGAGTATCATGGGAAAAACTAAATAGACTGGGTCTCCTCTGGGAATGTGCTGCTTATGGTTACGGGGAGACAGTGGCCTGGACTGCAGTCTCCAGGTCAGACTGCCTGGATTCCTGCTCTATCCACGGCTGAGAGCTGAGTGACCTTGGCAAGTTTCTGCTTTCTCTGTGGCTTAGTTTCCTTGTCTGAAAGGTGGGGATAATAGGAGGACCTACTTCATAAGGTTACTGAGAGCAATAACTGAATTATGACATGCATGTGCAATGCCCTCCATGAATTATCGGGGGTGGGTTACTATGCGGGGTGGGTGGAAGGGAAGTTTCGATAAGCCGTTTGGGAGTGTGGAAGGAAGCTGTCCAAGGCTCTGCTTCATGTTGCAAGTTGCCTTCTAAGGAAGGTAATGCTGGTTAGCTTTGGGGTTTTGTTTGGCTTAGTGGAGAAACAGTGCAACTCAGAACCAAGGCTGCATTTTCAGGCTATGAGGAGCTAGGATGACCCATCTCCTCCAGGGCAGCCCTTTCCACAGTCCCCAGCTCAATCCTCAGCCTCCCCCGAAAAGTTATCTGAGTAGCTCCCCACACAGCCCCCATTTTGGGGAAGCCTGAGTGGAATCGACATGGCAATGCCTTAGACTTAAGGAAAGTGCAACATTCACGGATTCAGCATCCTCCATGGCTGAGACTTCAGACCTCAGGGGTCTTCACTGATGCCAAATGGCTCACAAGGGGAAATACCATGAGCAGTCTGTTGTGGGGAGATCTGGATGGCCAGGCCAGACCCCAGGAGAGGAGGCCACAGAGGGCCCTGAGTGGTGAAGATAGACCCCAACCTTCTCACTAGAGGGTCCCCCGCTGTCACCTGCTGCTATCAGAGACCTGCCAGGACACGTCATCTTCCTCTTAGAAGCTTCTTTAAAAACCCAGATGCTTCTGGGAAAGGTAATGATGCTTGATGACTTAATTATATTTCCCATGTAAACTTTCTCCCTCTCTAGGTCCAAAGTTATTTACAATAAAAGCCACATTTAAGGTAAAGCTGTTAAAATGTGATTATTAGAATCTTATCCTGGTAAAAGGAGATAGACCTGAACATATTAACCATGGAAGTGAATGTAATTCCTGTGATCGATACTAAATTGAGTTTGGAGAGACCCAGAAGTCAAGCTTCCCCTTCGCCCCCAAATCAAGGCAGTGGGTAGGCTATCTGTAAATCATTAGCACCTTAGAGTAAAATATGTTTGTCAGATGAGTCTGATGGAATTGGCACTCGAGATCTTTCTGACTATAAAAGGTAAGTGGTATAGTTTGGATCTGTGTCTCTCCCCAAATCTCACGTCAAGTTGTAATCTCCAGTGTTGGAGGTGGGGGCCTGGTGGGAAGTGATTAAATCATGGGGGCAGTTTCTCATGGTTTAACATGATTCCCCTTGGTAGTGTTATGAAGGAGAGAGTTCTCGTGAGATCCAGTCATTTAAAAGTGTGTGTGGCACCTCATCCTCCCACTTCTTGCTCTGGCCATGTGAAGTGCCTGCCCCTCTTTTGCCTTCTGCCATGATTGTAAGCTTCCTGAGGCCTCCCCAGAAGCGGAATCCCCTATGCTTCTTGTACAGCCATGAGACAATTAAACCTTTTTTTTTTTTTTAAATAAATTACCCAGTCTCAGGTATTTCTTTGTAGCAGTGTGAGAATGGACTATAGTAAGTAAGTACATGAACAGAATGGAAGCTTTCCCCAAAGGCAGGTGCTGACCTGGATAAAGCAGAGGAAGCGGAGGCAGTTATGGGGAGTTGGCCCAGCAAAGCCCATGCATTTGGGAATTGGATAAATCTCAGTTTGAGCCCTGGCTCTGCCCTTTATTACTTCTGTGAGAGCAATAAAAATACTTATTTTCACTTTCCTTATCCTTCAACTGGGGGTAAAAATAGCGCCTCCCTGGTGGCCTGACTGGGAGCAGTTGACCACATAACCCAGGTACAAATCTAAGCACAGGGCCTTCACCACAGTAAACATTAAAAGTTAGTGATGTGATGAGCATTGTCATTAGTAATGGCATTTTTTACTCATTTTGCTCTAGGGTCGGGAGATTCAAGACCAGGTGGCATCTTCTGCAGAGGACACCACTTTCCAAAGACATGGCTTGGTTCTTCATAGATGATGGGTCTTGGGGGAGCTCTGGGAAAAACTGAGGCAAACTTGGTTGCTATACTTCTTGGAGAAAGAGGGAAGGGCAGGTTAGAACTAGCTCGATGTAGGGTAGAAAAGAGGAGGTATGTTAGCTGGAGTCGCAGTTGCAGTAATGGCAGTGAGGAATGAATGTTCTTTGATTCTGAAGGCATCACAAGGAGGGAAGAGCTGAGGGCAGTAGGAAGATCCCATCCTGCAATACGGAGACCCAGAAGCCACTGCCCCTTGGCCCTTCTAGAATTCTGACCAATACTAACATTTCCCCAGCTTAACTAAACTTTAGACAGGTTTCTTCCTGATGATAGGTCTTTGGCCTCCTTTTCCTGAGAACCTTTCCTCTGGAAAACTTGCATTTGTAAATTTTTTCTCTGCCCCTTTGAGATGTAAATTTATCAGCCTCTTGCTAGTTTTACAATCCAGGAATGTTTTTCTCAAGGACCTGGGAGGACCCTTTGAAATATAATCATCAAGAAAGATTGTACCCTGTCTCTCAGTCTCTGTGAGAGGATGGGAGCCTAACATTGATAAGTGCAAATTAGCAACACAGACAGCCTAATCATATTAACTAATCCCCCCACTCCCTTAATGTCCTTGGGTACTTCTCACTAGCTTATCCCAGCACTTCAAAACCATCCCGCCTTTTGTTTCAGGAGAGTCAAGTCCAATCTCTCTCCCCTACTGCAACTATCTTGAGCAAAGTCTTCCTGCCATTTCTCTTGGATGGTACCCACCTCGGGAGCTTGTTTCTTCTTCCCCTGCCTCCGCTCCAGCCACTCCAGCACACGGGTGAGGTCAGACATGCGCCTCTCTTCGACAGTCTTCCACATGGATTTCCTCTTTGTGGGCATTAAATCCTTCAGGTACACTGGTTGCTCTGACATTGTGGAGTCTTGCTAGTGGCTTGGGTGGGAGGCGGCTGGCACTCTCTCACTCTCTTGATCCCTTTATCTGGACTCGATGGCCTGGTTATTCAGAAAGTAAGGTGTGGCCTCCAGATGTGAACATAAAGGGCAGAGTGAGCAAAGACACTGGGATATTGGCTTTAAAGGGTGGAAGGCCTGGGGAGTGATTGTGAGGTCATTGCCAGGCTTGGTAGCTGGCTCTGAGGTCAGAGTAGAGGTGAGACATTGGCCACCTCCCACTGTTCCCCATGTGGCCACTACCCCTCTTCAGGCGTTATGTCTCCTCTGGACTCTGCCACAGCCTCCTTGCAGCCTTTCCACCTCCATCTCCACGCAGATCTTACTAAAATAAAGGTCAGCCCATGCATCTTCCTTTCTCAGAAACCTTCAATGGCTCTTTGTTGCCTATCTAAAAAAAGTCTAAATTCTTTAGTTTGGCATCCTGTCTTTCTACAGTGTACTCTAATTAGAAGAAAGTTTTTTATAAGCCCAATTCGTCTATGTTCATTTATTCATCCAACATGTGGTTATCAGGCACTTACTAAGTATTGGGAATGGTGCTGGGGATATGATGCAGGAGAAAACATAGGCAGACTTCCTAAGACATATGGGCTAGTGGAAAAGCAGGGCAGATAATTACCCTATGAATCCATAATGACAAGTGAAGATGAGTGCTCTCAAAGAAAGGAATGTAGTTCTAAGAAAGGCCATAGCAATGGTACTAGACTTGGATAGGGTGGTGGGTAGGCCACTTTTGAGCTCTGAGCTAAAGGATAAATAGACTTCAACAGGGCTGCTATGGACTGGACATTTGTGTCCCTCTTGATGGCATTAAAACGTGGGGCCTTGGGAGGTAATTAGGTCATGAGGGCAGTTGTCTCATGATTGGAATTGGTGCCCTTTCAGAAGAGACTAGAGAGAGCTCCACCATGTGGAGATGTAGTGAGAAGGTGTCACCTATGAACCAGGAAATGGGTTCAGCAGACATAGAATCTGTCAGAGCCTTAATTTTGGATTTCCTAGGCTTCAAAACGGTGATAAATGAATGTTTGTTGTTTATAAGCTACCCACTTTGTGCTATTTTGTCATAGGCCCGAGTGGATTAAGACAAGGGCTTTGGACCAGAGACATACGCCTGTGCAAAGGCCCTGTGCAAAGGCTTTAGACCAGAGACATATGCCTGTGCAAAGTGGGAGGCATAGCACTAACAGCAGAAGGCAAGAGTGGCTAGAGTACCAGAGGGAAAGAGGCAATGGTACAGAGGTGGCCAAAGGCCAGGCCATCCAGGAACTTGGTGGCCACGGGTTCTGCTCAGACTGGGAAGGGAAAGGGAGCAAAAGGAAAACAATAAAGGAATTCAAAAAAAAGGGGGAGGGAGTGGCATGGTCAGGTTTCCCTTTTTTGCTCTAGTAAACTTCTACTGAAGTAAATTAAGTATACAGAAATGTGCCAGAATCACAAATGAAGACATCTATGTAACCAGTACCCCAGAATCTCCCCTACAGCCCCTGGTAGTTATTAGCACCCTCCAAGGGTAAACATCATCTTATCATCCAATTTCTGCTTTTTTTTTTTTTTTTTTTTGAGACAGAGTCTCTCTCTCTGTTACCCAGGCTGGAGTGCAGTGGTGGGATCTCAGCTCACTGCAACCTCCGCCCCCCAGGTTCAAGCGATTCTCCTGCCTCAGCCTCCCGAGTAACTGGGATTACAGGCACTCTGTAATTTTTGTACTTTTAGTAGAGATGGGGTTTCACCATGTCGGCCAGGCTGGTCCTGAACTCCTGACCCTGATCCACATGTCTCGGCCTCCCAAAGTCTGGGATTATAGGCATGAGCCACCGTGTCTGGCCTTATCATCCAATTTCAAACTTTTTCTTCCTGTTATTGAGTTTTATATAAACAAAATAATATACATGTGATATTTTACATCTGAATTTATTAATTTTGCAATATTTTTGTAAGATTTTGAAAGTGAATTATTTTGTCTTTGTTTATGTGGTAACATGTTTATTTTACCTTCATTCTTGAAGAAAGATTTTCTGGATAATGGAACTCATGGTTAACAGTCTTTTCAACACTTTGTATATGTCATTTGATTGCTTTTTGCCCTCTATTGTTTTATTTGGGAAGTCAGCTGTTAATTGTGTTGTTGCCTCTTGTAGTAATAAGTAATTTTTCTCTTTCTTGTTCTTCTCTTTGTTTCTGTCTTCTGACTGCTTGCCTATAATTTGTCTAGGTGTGGATCTCTACATATTTATCCTACTTGAGGTTTACTGAACATTTTGGATATGTATTTAATTTTTTAAAGTCAAATTCTGAAAGTTTTTGGCCATTGGTTTTTCCATATGTTTTCTGCTCCTTCCTTTTTATTTTCTACTTCTGGTTTTCTCATTATACATCTGTTGGCTTGTTGTTGTCCCACTGGTCCCTATGGTTCTGTTCATTTTACTTCAATCATTTTTTTTTTTTCTCTCTGTTCCTCAGATAGATACTTTCTATCACTCTGTCTTCAAGTTCATTGATCCCTTCCTCTGCCATATATAATCTGTTGTAATAGGTCTTTACAGTAAAATTGTAATTTATGCTTTTCAACACCAGAATTTCCATTTCTTTCCTTATACTTTCTATCTCCTTATTTAGAATCTTTCTCTGCTGATTCTTTATTATCATAATTTTATTTAAAAATTTAAACAGTTCTTTGAACATATTTAGAATAGCTATTTGAAATCTTTGTTTGCGAAATACAGAATCTAGGGAAACTCAGAGACAGGTTCTACTATCTGCTATTTTCCTCAGTATGTGTCACACTTTCCTATTTCTTTGCATATCTTGTAATTTTCTGTTGAAAACTGGGTATCGAAAATATTGCAATGGATATGTTAATTGATATGTAATGGATATGTTAATTATCTTGATGTAGCCATTCCATAATGTATCATTATGTTGTACACCATTAATATATGCAATTTTATTTGCCAATTAAAAAAATTGCAAAAACTTTGGATTCTGATTTCCCCTACTCCATGTTTTATTGTGAATCATGGAATTGCTATCTGGGAATCTTGTCTTCTCTGTTGTGTGAAGCTGCTGAAATTTCTGATGACATTTCTTACATTCTTGCTTTTTAAAAATATTTAAGGCTAGCTTCCTAAGCATTATCTCTGTGTCTGCATATCTAATTGGACGGAAATTGTCCTCAAGCACCTTAAATGAGTAATGCCATCTGAGATCTGCTGATGAATCTACATGTGGGTATGGGAGCTGTATCAGTTATCTTATTGCTGTTTAATGTTATCTCAAAGTTTAGTGGCTTAAAACAAGAGAAAGATTTTACAGATTTTGTGGGTTGGGAATCTGGGTGTGCCTTAGCTGGGTTCTCTGGCTCAGGCAACAATCAAGGTGGTGGCCACGTTACAGGTTTGACTGGGGAAGGATCTGCTTCCACACCCTTCATGTGATTGATGGCAGGATTGGGTTCCTTGCAGGCCATTGAACAGAGAACATCACTTCTTTGTCACAAGAAACCCTTTGTTCCTTGTGACATGTGCCTCTTCATAGGATAGCTCATGACATGCAGCTTGCTTCATCAGCACAGGAAGGGGGAAGAACCAGAGAGAGAGTGAGAGCAAGGCAGAAGTCAGTCTAACCTTGGAAATGACATCCACCATTTTTGCCATATTAGAATATGATTTATTGGAAGCAAGTCCCTATGTCAGCTGCACCCAAAATGAGGGGATTACACAGAGTGCTAATACTGAGGACAGCATTTATGGGAGCCATTTTAGAAGCAGCCTACCATAGGAATACATTCAAACTTCAGTCCATTTTCATGCTTTCCTCTATTTTTTGCTTTCTACTGGGCTCTTTTTCATCTCCTCTGTATATCTGTGTAGCCTCAGAGTTGGCCAGCAGAGTCTGGCTAGACTGGGTCCTTTCTGGTTTCTGCTATGCAAGCATGCAGCTTTAGCTAGAGACATTTGCCCCAGTCATGACTACAGTGATGTTCTCAGTCTAAAGGACCTTTTGGCCCTCCTGCTTTTCTACCTTGGCAACTTTTACTTAAACCAACATGGCTGCCAAGAGTGGATGTGGCCCAGTGCTCTAAGTCAAGTAAGCTCCCTTTACAGCCGAGAAACTGTGTCTCCTCCCAGTCTGCCCCACCCTGGAGGAGCCTCCCTATTGACTTAGCTAGGAGCAGGAGATGGGAGCAGCCTTAGGCTAGAGTGCCAAAGATTCTAACTGTTGTTACCCAGACTTCTGCAGTTCTCAAGCATAAATGTTACTCCAACTGTTATATGCCTCCAGTTGATTTCTGGAGTGCTGTATGATGGTTTTGATCAATGTTTTTGAGCTTTATAGTTGCTTTTTTGGGAAGAGGATTTATTATTGCTTCACTTGGCCATAGACAATTTCCCTTGCTAATGCCCTTTTAATACATTTTGTAATACCCTCTTTGCTATTTGGAAATGAAATCCATATAAAACTTATTTGCATACATACATTTTAAAAAATTGCTATAATCCTCTAAACTAATATAAAAAAGAAAATTTTAAACAATACAGTCTCCCTTTGGGTATATTTCAGTATTATAATATCTGGTCACAACTAAAATAATTGATAATAATTTAGTCATTCCACAATATATCATCATGTTGTTTCTTATTAATGTATACAACTTTATTTGCCAATTTAAAAATATTGTAGCAAATTTGGATTATGATTTTCCCCTAACTAGAGTCTTAGGATCTCTGTTTTAATGTTAATGCTGGTCAGTTGTGTGGACCAAAAAAAGAAAACTCTGTAGTATAAAGAGATTTATTCTGAGCCAGTATGAGTGACCATGGCCCAGGGAAGAGTCTCAAAAGATCCTTAGAACACGTACTTGAGGTGATTGGGTTACAGTTTGGTTTTATACATTTTAGGAAGACAGAAGCTATAGGCAAAGGCATAAATCAACATATGTAAGACATATAATGGTTCAGCCCAGAAAGCTGGGATATTTTTATACACACACACACACACACACACACACACACACACACATATACACATATATATTTTTTGTTTGTTTGTTTTGTTTGAGACAGAGCCTTGCTTGGTCACCCAGGCTGGACTAAAGTGGTGTGATCTCAGCTCAGTGCAACCTCTGCCTTCTGGGTTCAAGCAATTCTCCTGCCTCAGCCTCCTGAACAGCTGGGACTACAGGTGCATGCCACCATGCCTAGCTAATTTTCTGTATTTTTAGTAGAGACAGGGTTTCATAATGCTGGTCTTGAACTCCTGACCTCATGATTTGCCTGCCTCAGCCTCCCATAGTGCTGAGATTACAGGTGTGAGCCACCAGGCAGGTGGGACATCTTGAAGTGGAGTGGGGTGGTGCTTACAGGTCTCAGGTGGATTCAAAGATTTTCTGATTAGTGATAGGTTGAAAGAGTTAAGCTAAAGACTTGAAGTCAGTAGAAATAGATGCTTGAATTAAGATAAAGGGGGTTGTGGAAACCAAGGTTCTTGTGATGTAGATGAAGTCTCCAGGTGGCAGGCTTCAGAAAGAATAGATGGTAAATGTCTCTTTGTAGACCTTAAAAGGTATCTGACTCTTAGCTAATTTCTTCTAGATCAGGGATAGGCCTGGCTGCATTAACAGAGGTTCCTTACAGATGCAAACTTTCCCCTACAAAAGATGGCTTTGCAGGGCCATTTCAAAGTATGTCAAAGAAAAATCTCTTGGGATAAAATAGTTTCATTTCCTTCAGGGTCTTCTATCTGTCATGTGATGTTATACCAGTGTTAGGTTGGAATTTGGTATCTTATTGCCAAAGAGTCTGTTTTGTGAAACTTGGGATCTCTTTTTTTTTTTTTGAGGCGGAGTCTTGCTCTGTTGCCCAGGCTGGAGTGCAGTGGCGTGATCTCGATTCACTGCAAGCTCCGCCTCCTGGGTTCACGCCATTCTCCTGCCTCAGCCTCTCGAGTAGCTGGGACTACAGGAGCCTGCCACCATGCCCGGCTAATTTTTTTGTATTTTTAGTAGAGATGGGGTTTCACCATGTTAGCCAGGATGGTCTCGATCTCCTGACTTCGTGATCCACCTGCCTTGGCCTCCCAAAGTGCTGGGATTACAGGCGTAAGCCACTGCGCCTGGCAGGGATCTCTATTTTAATGTTAATTCTGTTCTTTTGTGCCTAAACTCCGTAAGGGAGGGACCATCCTGAGGCATATTCAATCTTCCTTCTTATCAAGACAAAGAATTCAATTTTTCAGGTTTCTCTTGTCCCAGAGAGGTCTGTGCAGTCAATCAGGGTGACTTAGGATTTTATTTTTGGCTTACAAAGGTAATCCCCCAAATTTCCTAAATGTCTCTTAGAGAATGCTACAACCCCGCTGAAAACTAACAGCATAATCAAAACTGTCTAGACTCTATTTCTGCAGTTTTTGTGGGGAGCTAGTTCTGTTTTGAAAGTTTTCCATGGATGAAAGTTTATCTTCCAAGGTCTATTTTTTCCCTGAACATTCATGCAAACAAATCAACTTTGAAAAAGAAATGCACTTTCCTCAAAGGATATTAACCTTGGGCTAAAAAGCTTTATTACATTTTTTCTGACTGGAACACCTCAGAAACACTGGTGGTAGGAGGGAAACAGAAGCCCAGGTTAGTTTCCCAACAGGACAGAGAGGCAGAGTGGGTCTGGAGTGACTTGGCCCAGGGACTAGAAGGCACTTTTAGTGGGCTCCTGGCCTCGTGGGATAAGGGTGTATTTAGAAGCCATCAAAGTCAAGCCATGATGTTAGTTATGTCTCCAAGAGTAGAAACTTTCTTCCAATGATCTGGGCTCTTTAATCTCTCAGATACCCTCTCATTTCACAAATGACTGCTACTATTAAACTTAAGAAACATCACTGGCTTTTCTTATTTTCCCTTCTTTCTAATTTCCAAATTCAAACTGAAGTAGAAGCTCTTTTATGGCCTAGTCTCTCCAAGAAACCTTTTCTGATTTTTATCCTGAAATCCTTTCTTTCTACTGAATGTACAATGCACATTGATAAAAGAAAATTTCAGCTGAATTAAATTGAAGAGTTTAATTGAGCAATGAATGATTTGTGAATCAGGCAGCCTCCCAGGCCAGAGTAGGCTCTGAGAAGTGAAATACAGAAACAGCTAGATTGGTTACAGGTTGGCATTTGCCTTATTTGAATATCGTTTGAACAGTTGGCTACATTTGATTGCCAAAACTCAATAATTGGCACAAGTGTAGGCTATGGTCTCTTTACACTTCCATTTGTTACAGTTCATGATATACAGAAAAACCTTTAGGCCAAAACTTAAAATATGTAAGGAGGGAGCTTTAGGCTAAACTTGACTTACCAACATTGATATTTAGTAATGTCTACCTTATACTTAATTGCATTCCATCCATGTTAGTATTCATGAGATTTGAGAGTAAAGACCACACCTGGTTCATTTCCACATCACCTGGGGTGTCAAGCACAGGGTCTGCCACATAGCAGGTGCTTGACAACTATTTTTTGCTATAATAAATAGCAAATCAATGTGTAAATGAATGACTGAATTGTCCAAATGAAACATTGAGTAGATAAAACCAGTGAGGGCATCAATCAATGAGTTAAGGTTAGAATGAATCACTGTATCAATATCTGTACTAGTCAAAGCATTTTTAGATGCAGAGAACAGAAACCTACTCAGACTAGCCCAGGTAAAAATAGCACTAGGAGAGGGCAGGCTATTGCTTAACAACTTAACACAGTGTTTCTCTGTTGAGAAGGAAGGAAGTTTCCACAAGAACATAGAAGTAATGATACCGTGTGAACTGGGATAGAAAGCCCATACCCAAAATGTCCACTCGAAAATTTTACTGATAATCTTAGAACCCAAGGCTCCAGGGTACCCAGCTGGGCCTCAGGGTACTGGAACCAGAAACAGAATAGATGGGAGCCAAGGCTGAGGGCTCCACATCCCTCTCATTCCTGTCCATCTGTCTGTCTAGCTGTTGTGCCTTTTCTCCTTTTATTCTGGCTTTCTGCTTCTGTCTCTATCACAATTAGTGTCTTCTAGATCATTTTACCTACATCCTTTTCTTTACAAGACATTTCAGCATAGGTGCCTACCACTGTAACAGTGAAAAGGAGGTCTAGCATCACAAACTCTAGTTTGATTTTAATCTCCCGCCTCATGTAATGATTATCTTTTAGGTTAACTGCTTTTGCTTGCCTCTGTACGTAGGCCAAGCCAAATATGAGAGGAATTTTAGCTTATAGTTTACCTTTAAAGCAAGGATGACAATAGCCCCTTCCCAAAATTAACCCCTGAGAAGATAAGGAGGGTATATACATGGTTAATAGTGTTGTGTTAAAGGTTTATAGGAGCATCGTGACCTAACCAAGGCCAAAGAAAGTTACCCTTGCCGGCGCACAGATGTCTGTCGTCATCAGTCACCTTTTGACCACTACCCTCTTCCTCCTCCCTTCCCATAATATTAAAGGAATCCCAAATTCATATGAGCGTAAGATGTCTTTAGGACACTAGTCCGTCATCTTCTTGGTTTGCTGCCTCTCTGAAATAAAGTCACTTTCCTTGCCCCAAGACCTTGTCTCTTGACTTATTGGCTATTGTGCTGCAAGTGGTGTGAGCTTTGGACTTGATGACACCAAAAATTGCATTTTCTCTTGGTTCAAATCCTCCCCCAACAGCCCCCTGAAAAGAAAGAAATCTAAAGGACTCAGTCCACTCTCTTTGGCTCAGACCTGATTTTCTTTGGGTCAACTGTTATCCCAATCTTTTCAAGGGTGGTGGGGGTGGGCACAGGCTGGCAGGCCACAGTTACATTGTCTGTTCCCATTCAGCAGGTCTGTAGGTAGGGGAGGCGATGATAAACAGGCACAAATACAGCCAGCGAGTGAATGAATGAGTGAATGAACAAGACGTGGGGGTGACTCTCAGGCTTCTTCACCCAAAGTTTCTCTTTCCCAAATCTGTAGTAGAGACCAGCAGCTACATGTTTTGGAAGCCTTGCCCTTGTCTCCACAGAAGGCAACTGGAGGCCTTGTCGGGGGCTGGATTGGGAATTGGGTTACCAGAATTCTACTCTTGCAAATACAAAGTATTAGCTCTCTCTTTCATCTTTTAGAGACAGGGTCTTGCTCTGTCTCCCAGGTTGGAGTTCAGTGGTGCAATGATAATTCGCTGCATCCTTGAACTCCTGGGCTCAGGAGATCCTCCCACCTTAGCCTCCTGAGTAGCTGGGTCTGCAAGCATGTGCTACCATGCTCAGCTAATTTGTTTACTCCTGGCCTCAAATGATCCACTGATCCACCCACCTCAGCCTCCCAAAGTGCTGGGATTACCGGGGTGAGCCACTGTACTTGGCCTTTCTCTGTTATTTTAAAAGACACCAAAGGCCAGGCCCACCATGCTCCAGATGGTCATCTGGTACTGTTAGACATAGTTAGACAGGTATGAGTGGGGCAGGAGCGGGCTCTCTCTCATGCACTAGGGATGTTGGGTGATGGTTTGGCAGTCATCACATTGCCTCTCTAAAAGTGATAAATTGGCAGCTGGCACTAGGGAGAGGCCATTTCTTGATGGCCCACACCTGTTGCACGAAAGTGTTAATTGAATGCAGGTACCAGGGAGAAGCAACTTCCTGGGCACATGCCTTAAGAGATAAAATGGTGGAGTATAACCTTCCAGGGCACACCACAGGTAAAGGGAAGAAAGCCTCAGATGGGCATGCATACGACTTCCTAGACACACTGCGTGTGCTCACCTCCCAAAGGTAAGGAGGGCACAGCACTCGTGGGCAGCCCACCCTAAGGGAAGAATCATGGGAAAGGGGTACAAGATGCCAGAGGTGGGCAATATGAAGACTTTTCATATCTATTGTGCTAGGTCATGGGTCTCAAATTCAGGTGTCATGCAGGTGACATAGAGGAGTGAAGCTGGCTGAGTATAAGGCAGTAGGAAGTGTGTGGAGTGAACTGTCAACCACATGCCCTTCCTAAAAGGGTGGCTGTCACTTGGTGTCAGGTGGTCGTGGCCATGTGAGAAGGTGAGCCCAGTGTGGTCAGATCTTCTAATTTTTTTTTTTTTTTTTTGGGAAGCTAGAAATTTTGATTTGTATGTGACACTAGTTGGAAACTGTCTTGGTTCATTCTGTGTTGTTATGAAGGTTACCTGAGGTGGAGTAACTTATGAAAAGGTTTATTTGGCTCACAGTTCTGCAGGCTGTACAAGAAGCATGGCACTGGCATCTGCTTGGCTTCTGGTAAGTCCTCAGGAAGCTTGTATTTGTGGTGGAAGGAGAAGGGGAAACCAGTGTGTCACATGGTGAGAGAAGGAGAGTCAGAGAGGAGGTGTCAGGCTCTTTTAAACACCCAGCTATCATGTGAATTAATAGAGGGACTATACACTCATTAACTCGGGTGGCACGAAACCATTCAGGAGAGATCCAACCCCATGACTCAAACACCTTTCACCAGGTGAAACATTGGAAATCACATTTCAACATGAGATTTGGAGGGGACAAAAGTCCAAACTGTAACAGAAACCAATCTGAAAAGAAATGTTGGCAGAGATCAATGACATATGCCTATAGTACCAGCACTCTGGGAGGCCGAGGTGGGAGAATTGCTTGAGGCCAGGAGTTTTGAGGCCAGCATGGGCAACATAATGAAAGCCCTATATCTACAAAAAAAATACAAAAAATTAAAAATTAGCTGGGTGTGATGGTGTGCACCGATAGTCCCAGCTACTCAGAAGGCTGAAGCAGGAGGCTGAACCCAGGAGTTCAAAGTTATAGTGAGCTATGATTGTGACACTGCACTCCAGCCTGGGCAATGGTGAGACCTTGTCTCTAAAAAAAAAAAAAAAAAGAAAAGCATGATAATTTATTGTTATTATTATTTGGACAAAATTCATGTGATCGTGCTCAGGCCGATCTGCAGTTTCTGCCTCGTTCAACCCTCACCACAGCTAGGAGGCACGTCAGGCCAAGTGACTGCAGAGGAAATTGAAGCACAGAGATGGGAAGGCTACTTGTTCAAGTCTACTCGGCTGGGAATAAGAACAGTCAGGACTCAAACCCAGTTCTCCTGGCCCCCAGTCTAGTGGGGTTCCACAAGAGAAGTGTCTGAGAAACAGGACTCAGGTAGCAGTCATCCCTCAAGGATGAGGGGGCCTTGAAAGTGGAGAAAGGTCTGAACACATCTCCAGCCCTGGGGTGTTCATGAGGGTGAAATCCACAGGATTTTTCACCTTGGTGCTGCACAGTTCCGAAAAGATGGGGCAGCTGTCTTGTTTTTATTTTGTACTACTTTCTGTTGTTTTAATATCCGGTATCATTGCAATAAACAAAAACCATCTAAAGAACATATAATCTTATTAGTGAGAACTGGCTTCCCTGTTGCTGGTCTAAGTTCCGGAGAAAAGCCATTGGTCCCCCCGTCTCAGCAGGGCATCTCAGGCAAGTGGCTCTGACTCTTGGAATGTCACATTTGCCCTATTTTCTAGGACATTACAAGCAAATGTCTCAATTAGGCCGCAGGATGGATGTGCTGTGGAGTGCACTGTGATTTACATACTCAGAGCCCTGCAGTCTCTTTGGCTCTGGAAATGTCCTTCGTTGGCTCTGCAGGGCGCTTGAGGAGACTACTGGCTTCCCAAGGGGCACAGGCCTTGGAGCTGGATGCCTTTGAGGGTGATGTTAAAGACCAGGCAAGGAACAGCATGTAACTGTGGAGATCAGGCTGATCCAGGAACCAGAGATATGCTATGAGGCCTATCGGGCTCTGTGTCCATTCGCTGGATGACCTTGGGCTTACTACATGGCCTCTTTAGTCTTGCCCTTCTGCTATGAAGTGAAAAGGATACGTTTAGGGGTTGCAAACTGGCGCAAGTTGTATTAGTTTGTTTTCACGCTGCTAATAAAGACATGACCAAGACTGGGTAATTCATAAAGGAAAGAGGTTTAATTGACTCACAGTTCCACATAGCTGGGGAGGCCTCACAGTCATGGCAGAACACAAATGAGGAGCAAAGTCACATCTTACATGGATGGTGGCAGGCAAGAGAGCTGGTGCAGTGGAACTCCCACTTGCAAAAACATCAGATCTCGTGAGAATTAGTCACTACCAGGAAAATAGTATGGGGGAAACCACTCCCATAATTCAATTATCTCCATCTGGCCCCACCCTTGACACATGGGGATTATTACAATTCAAGCTGAGATTTGGGTGGGGACACAGACAAACCATATTAAAGTGATATTTAGTCCACACATATATTTTATTCAACCTGCAAAGTGTTTTAGAAATCAGGGAATAAAACACACACACACACACACACACACACTCAGATTTCTGATTTAAGTAAATAAATAGTCTGATACGATGGCCTGGATAGCACTGGCCCCCCTGAGCAGTGGGGGTGCCACCTGTTGCTATAATCCCTCCTGGCCAGCTTCACCCATCTATGGAACCTGCTTATCCCTTGAAGACATATGTGTTTGTGACCCCTGGATTAGGTAATAATTCCACCCACTTTACTGTTACAAAGACAAAGTTGTATCTCCCTATCTTTGATCTGGAGAAGTAGAGATTCTTATCCTATTTTATAGGTTTGGAGCCCAAGGCTCCAAGACATGTGTTCACTCAGGCTGTCAGTTACTATACGGTGCAGCTGTACTTACACCTGTCTGAGCTCAAGCCCCACCTCCTTCCAAGCTCTCATTAGGTGGGGGATTTATCTCCAGTGCATACCTGAGCTGACTGAGGCTAAGGGTCCTTGTAGGTCTCATTGCCAGTGAAACCCTGACACTTCACTGCTTGCCACTGGGAGGAGAGAGGCAAAGGCTAAGGGGTTGGGAACACATGTAAAGTTCTCTGGTGCACCTGTTTTTGCATGCCATAGGGGAACTAGAAGGGAGAGGGAGGCCTTTGGGATGAGGGATTTATAGAGAGGCTGGGCAGGGTAGTGGGCAGAATGCAGGGCTGGGCATCAGGGGATTCACTGACTCTGTTCCTTTCCTTGGGGCCTCCTGATCTCTTGACTATAGGGAGGCCAGTTTTTCATAGACCTCATTTTCCTCATCTGTAAAATGGCATTAACATCACCCTTGCTTCCTTGTGGAGGTGCTCATGAGACAACCGAGGGCTTCGCAAAGTTGCAGAAACTCAGGGCACATGACAGCATGATGATGATAGCATCAGAGTTAAGAGCACAGGCTCTGTAGGCAAATCCACCATGTGCCAGCTGTGTGCCCTCAGGCAGATTGCTTAATCTTTCTGGTCCAAGTTTTGTGTTCCGTAAAATAAAGTCAATAATAATCCCTATTCCAAGCGACTGTGGGCATCCAATGAGATATCTCTACCAAGTGCCAGGCTTCCAGTAGGTTCTTCATACAGAATATGGACAAACACATGGGCCTATGATGACCAAGAGTGGGAATGATGCTGAAATGCACAGAATGAAGGCCCTGGGAAGGCCAAACCAGGGGGACCAGTGCAGGGGGATAAGCACAGAAACACCTTTAGCAAAGTCCAGGCAATGGCCTTGCCCTGGTTCCTCCTCCCGCAGGTCATCAGCACTACAGCTGGAGCAGGGAGGCAAGAATCCATGAGGAGGTGCTTTGGGGCCGGGTGTAGGCTCTTGGAGGGTTTGTCCTGCTGTCCAGGATGATAACTCAGGGCTCATTTCCCTCTGTTACCAGTCTCCTAGAGAAAGCCCAGCCTGGTAGCCTAGAAGTCTGGCCCAGTGGGTAGACAGAGGGTGAGTGAACCCAGATTCTTGGTAAATTGATCAAGCGGGGGTGGTTTAGTCTGGCCACCTTAAGCTAGTCCTGCTCCATACTGGTGGCCTGGTTGGCAAGTCCCAGCCCGGTTATAATCATTGTAATTTAAGTAGTAATAACCCCCCACCCTCTGCTGCCCTCAGGGGAGTGGCCGCTTACAGCCGCGCACACTGCAGGAAGGGATGCCGGTGACTGCCTTTCTGTTTTATAGGAAGCCATCTTGCAGAACCAGTCTTGCAATTCTCTCCTTGAGAAAAAAAGCCCTGGGTGTGAAGTTTTTGTGCATAGGGGTGGGGAGAGGAGGCTGAGCTGACTCCTGCTCATAGGTGTCCCAGCTTTCTTGTTGTTTGACCCTAGGATATGAGAGTTGGGTTGGAAGTGAGGGTTGGAGCTGGGGTTAAGGCTGCCAGGCCCTGGAGGAAACATCTGGGGTGTGATACGAAGCTGATACTGGTTCTTGGGTGGTCTCATTCGCTGCCAACCAGGTGCTGTGCTAGACGTTTCCATGTATTCTCTCATTTAATTCTCCCAGCGAACTGGCAAAAAAGGTACTATAATCCCGACTTGATAGCTGGAGAAATCAAGTGCCATGGAGGTGAAGTTGCTGACTGAGGTCCCACCAGTGGTAGGGAGTGGAGTCCCCATTCCTCTTGCTGCTCAGGAAACTGGAATTCTTTTCCTCATTGCATAGATGAAGAGACTGCAGCCCAGGAAGGGAAGCAACAGTGCCATAGCTGATCAGTGGAGGGTCAAGAATTTAAGCAAGCCCCCAGGGCTCGAATCCACAGCCGTTTCCAGTTAGCCCAATGGGGAAGGCCCTCACGATGGAACTGCCAGCCCCTTTCAAAAGCTTCACACAGGTGTTTTGCCACTTCTTGTCCCCAGAGACATCTCCTCTATGCAGTTCTGCAAAAAAGAGGCCAGCTTCTCTGTCCTCTGGCAGGGGCAAATGGAGTGTAACAGGCACGTGAATGAACCTGGGGGCCAGGTCACTAAGATTGAAATCCTAGCTCTGCCACTGGACATCTTTGACAAGCACAGAAACAACAACAACAAAACCCTTTCTGCCGCCCTCTCCTCCTCTGTAAAATGGGACAAAACGATATAACAAACTTCATAGATCACTGTTTAGAGTTCTGAAATCAGGCCAAAGGTGTGAAGTGCTTACAGCGGTGCCTGGCATATGGAATTGCCGGCCGCCATTGTTTTGGTGCATGTGAACAGTGGTGTGGAGCTGCAGGGAGAACATGGGGAGCTGGGTTCCCACCCCCCAAGACTCTCCACTCCCTGAGTCTGAGTTTCCCTACTGCTGCTCAGTTTCTTAGCACCCACTTGCCTCCAATTCCGAGTCTGCGATTTTGCTGTGCCACAGGAGTTTCTCAGTGACCCAGCACAAGAATTCATCTTTTCAGTGCACGGGACACACAGCATCACATGGGTCTCCCTCTGTAGCGCGCGAGCCCACGTGCTTGGCTCCCCCTGGCATTCTCATGGCTGCACTTATTTCACCTCCTCCCTCTCACCTTTGCCCACAAAGCATCACTGAAACCCCGTGGGTGTCAGGCCCTGCACCAGAGATAGACGCTGCCCTGCAGGAGCTCTCATGCGGGGGTGATTTCCCCCCTCCAACCTCCAGCAGACAGTTAGCAATGAACATTTTTGGTTTGGTGGGTGCTACTGGCATCTGTGGAGCTCTGCTTACTTAGAATGCGAACTGGAGGGAGCTCCTACCTGTCTTTTCTTGCTGCCCTAGCCCTCCCTACCCCAAGGCTCTGTGGCTCTCAGTCCCTAACTTTCTTCACCTAGAAAGATCACCTGGGACATGGGAGCCTAAGTCACAGCTCACGTTTATGGCCTTTCCTTTCTTTCCTGTGAAGAAGTGTCTCTCTGCTTTGCAAGCTAATAGTGTTGTTAACAGTTCCCACATGCTTATTGTGTTCAAACCTTTACGTGGAGTAATCCTCACCACCACCCTGGGAGGTAGGTGTTATGATTAACCCAAATTTTGCAGGTAAGGTCATTGAGGAAGAGAAGTTAAAAATTGTGTCTCTGGTCACATGGGCAATAAGGGAGCCATGGTGTGCACTCCAGCCAGGGATGTCGCTAAACATGCTGCCAGGCATGGGGCAGCCTCCACGACAAAAAATTGTTCAGCCAAAATTGTCCATAGTGCTGAAATTGGGAAATTCTAGTCTGTTGGACAACACAGACATGTGGCCGAATGGTTAAATTAAATGTGAGAAAGCTACGGCAGAAGCAGGGACAGAATTATTTCAAGGTCCAGAAGTGAGGGGAATAACCACATCAGAGGAAAGCAAAGGCAGCGCCCATGGGGGAAGTGACAATATCCTTGTCTCCTCTGTGTCTCAAATATGTTCCCGAGCTTCAGTTGATTTTGTCAAGCCTGCAAATACAGCCCTTCTGACAGTTCAAGCCCCATTTGCTCTGGTAATTTCATTTGTACTCCTGGAGCCAGCCATACCTGAATTCTTGTACTCTCTGGTCATGTGGCACCTCTAGGTTTCTTTATTCCTTAGACTTGTTTGAGTTTAGTTCTAATAAGTAGATAAACATTATGCTAAAAACACACTCACATATCTTGAGCAGAGTTTGCTTCTCCCCTGTGCACCTGATGGCCCACCAACTCATAGCTGCTCTCTTCCTCCATACAGAATATGGTGTATTCTTTATTCTATGGTTGGTGGCTTCCATTACGGCTGCAGAAGTGGCAGCTGCCATCCCTGCAGCATCAAAATATCCAAGCATCAATTGTGTGATTGAAGTGTTCTATTAGCCCGGACTGGGGATGCCATGATCAGATGTGGTTCGTGGAACAGCTGCCCGTGCAGAGCTGGCAGTTAATTAAAAGCTCCACACACTTAGTGATTAACTAATCACAGCATGGTGGCAGTCGGTGATGAGGCGGTGACTTCTCTGCTGGAGTCAGCTGAGAAGCTCCAAATGTCTGCCTTCCGGCGGCCAGCCCCAGCAGGGGGCTTTGGGAGCCCCAGTGTAGGCATCCCAGCAGTTTGCTGAGCAGATTCCCAGCTGTGCCTCTTGTTTAAAGCTTACAGGAGAGAGTGAAAGGGGACTCTGGTGGGAGGAGGAAGGTGTGGCCATCACTGCAAGGGCTGGGCAGGGTGGGGCTGGAGAGGAAGGGAGGGGGCACTGTCAGCATCTAGTGACCACCATGCAGGTGGAGGCTGAGCCTGATGAGATGTCAGGAAGGTGGCAAGAAGGGAGGGAGTTGGCCATAGGTCCTGGGTGGAGTCTCAGGTTGAGCTCAGGGTTGGGAGAGAGGGCACAGCCCTCTTTATCTCAGGGCAGTGTGGTCCAAAGGTTAGGGGGCATGCTAGAACCAGATTGCCAGACTGCACAATACGGCTCTGCCTCTTACTGCCCATATGACCATGGACACAATTTTTAACCTCTTTTCCTTTGTTTCCTTACCTGCAACATTTGGGTTAATAATAACACCTAGCTCCCAGGTGGTGGTGAGGATTAATCCACATAAAGGTTTTGAACACAGTAAACATGTGGGAAATAGTAATGATGCTATTAGCTTGCAAAGCAGAGAGACACTTCTGCCCAGGAAAGAAAGGAAGGGCCATAAGCCTGAGCTGTGATTTTGGCTCTAATGTCTCAGGGGCTCTTTCCAGATAAAGGAAGCTGGGGACTGAGAGCCATGGGACCTTGAGGCAGGGAGGGCTGGGGGGCCTGAAAGGCAGGTGGGAGCTGCCCCCACGTTGCATTCTAGGCAGAGCTGCAGGGAGCAGCTCAGGCACTGCGTCTCCATGGAGGACCCTGGGCTGGCACCCCTGGAGCCGTGTGGGCTGTCCTGCCTTCGAACCCAGTTCCCTGGCTCCTGATTCTGATTAAGTGCCACCGTACATGATTGGGAGTAGCTGTGACTTCAGCATCATGAATGCTGCCCCCATCCTGCCCCCCCCCAAGTCCCCATGGTCCAACAGGAAAAGTTCATACAAGGCTTGTGGCCCAGTGGCCCGCTGGGTCTGAACTCCGCCACGTCTCCCTTTGCTGGGCCTGGCTGGGCCACTGGGCAGGCACTGGGGTTGCAAGCCGCAGCCACTGGCCCTGACTCACTTGGACCAAACACATTTGTTGGAAGGAGCTGGAGTAGCTCTCAGAGCAGCAGGAAAAGGTGGAAATCTGGGTCTTGGGAAGCCTGAGCTGGGGACAGAGCCACGTGCCATCTGCTTCCGCTGGCTGTTCCATCTGTGTGTCCCTCTGCTCGAATTTTGGTGGGGGACACAGCTGGTCAGCTTGGCTGCTGGTCACAGGATACTGCTCTGTCAGGGGAGGGCAGGACCTTTGACAAGGGACTCAGAGTGTATCCCATAAGGAGGGATGGTACCCCAAATCAGGACTGGGGTGCTAGCATCAGAAGAGGGGAGTGGATATTGAGGCATTTCCTCAACTAAGCTAGGTCCAGATTTTTGGGAGGAGCATGTGGTGGGGCCTGGAGCCCCAGAAAGATGCCCTCCCTCTGCCTCTACATCTGTTCAGGCCCTTCTTTAAGGGGCCGGGTCACAGCAGGGAAATGGTCAGCAGGTACATGTCCTTTCCTGTCCTTCCTACGTCTACCACCAAGGGCCCGAGTCTCTGGACCATTTTCCACATTCTGAGGAATGTTGAAGGTGAGTGGACACAGTGTCCTGCAATCAGAAGACGAGGAGGGACACCACCGTTCTCACTGCTGTGTGACCTTGGCACACCCTCTGAAGTATCTGAACCCTTGTCTCCTCACTGGGGATAAGGAGACTGTGTAGACAGGGAGTGCTTTGTAAAGTGTGAAGTGTGTGGGTTTTGTGACAACTTAGCAGGGAGTTCCTGGTGTCAACCCCACTCCCCACAGTGTCCTCCCTCTCCTTCCTTTCCAGCTCTTCACCCTGGGGGCAGGACCTTGTCCCTGCATTCCTGCTGAGGAGGCTGCTCTGGGAGCTGCCCCAGCACCTTGTCACTTCATTGCCCAGTGAGGAGACCTGGCTGAGAAGTCAGCAGAACTGGCAGCACACAGGGTGCCTGCAGACAGAGGCCAGGTGGCCACGGGTGAGGGTGTGGGGGCATCTGGGGAATGGCTGATGTGATGATGACTGTGGAGGGCAGGCAGGTCCTCGGCACCTCGGACAAGCCAGTCCCCACAGTCTTGGTGCTGCACAGAGGACATTCAGGGCATGTTCCCCATAGAAGAGTCTGAGGGATGGATCTCTCAGCCAGAATTGCTGGAAATAAATACACACCCTGGGCTCAGAGACCGTCACTGATTTGATGGAGAGCTGTTGGTTTTAAAGACTGGTCACTTACCAGATCATACAAATAAGTACCTCATCTTAACCACTTTGGGCTGCTGCAACAAAAATGCCATAGGCAAGGTGGTTTACACAGCAAACATATTTCTCACAGTTCTGGAGGCTGGAAGTCTGAGATCAGGGTTCCAGTGTGGTCGGTTCTGGTAAGGGCTGTCTTCCCGGGGTGCAGACGGCCATCTTCTCCCTGTGTCCTCACCTGGCAGAGAAAGGACGAATGCTCTCTGTGTCTCTCTCTCTCTCTCTTTTTTTTTTTTTTTTTTGAGATGGAGTCTTGCTCTGTCACCCCGGCTGGAGTGCAGTGGTGTGATCTCTGCTCACTGCAACCTCCGCCTCCGGGGTTCAGGTGATTCTCCTGCCTCAGCCTCCTGAGTAGCTGGCACTACAGGTGCCTACCACCACACTCAGCTAATTTTTGTATTTTTAGAAGAGAAGGGGTTTCACCATGTTGGCCAGGATGGTCTCGATCTCCTGACCCCGTGATCCACCTGCCTTAGCCTCCCAAAGTGCTAGGATTATAGGCGTGAGCCACTGCACTCAGCCTCTGCGTCTTTTTTTATAAGGACACTAATCCCACTCGCAAGGGCTCCACACTCATGACCTCATCCCCTTCCACAGGCCCCACTTCCTAATCACATTGTGGGATTAGGATTTCAGCATAGATTTTTTGGGAACAAACATTCAGTCTGTGACATGACTCTACATTTTACTTAATGTGTTCATGCCAACTTTCTCATTTGGCTTTATCTGCATTTCACAGGTGAGAAACTTAAAGCCACCAAGGCCAAGAGGCTTGCCCAAGGGCACACAGCAGTGACTTATGCTTGGTAGAAGTTTCTGTCTTCACTTACAGGGTAGGGTGATCCAGAGCTGGCCCTCAGCTGTACTGGACACCATGTGGCCTATGAAAGACCAGTTGGGAAGGGGAGGGAAGTCTTATGTTGGGCTTCCAGAAATCCACCCAGAGAGGACTTGTGTGAAAGTGATTCACTGGGAAGTGTTCCAGGAAAGACCAGCAGGGGCTGGAGAATGATCTACATACTGTCTCCGTGAGACAGGCCTTGCCCTATGGAGAGGAAAGCTATGGTGGCTGCTGTCACGGGGCTTATGGCCTTATGTCCTTCTGAGACCCAAAACTCAAACAGAAGAGAGCAGGTCGGTGGTGCAGGGCTGGCCCAAGCCCCCTTTATCCTGGGCTCCGCTGTCCTCAGTACATGGCTTCTTTCTATGTGGCAGCACGTGCACTGGCCATCACACCTGCTTTCCCAGACAGCAGAATGAGGGAGGGAGAGGAAAGGGGGCGTTGCTCTTTATAAGGACACTTTTCTGAAGTTGTACATGATGTTTTGACTGTGGGTTTTTGGCCCGATCTAAGGTCGCAGGCAGCCACAGCCAGCAAAGGAAGTTAGGAAATGTGGGCTTTGTTTCCCAACAGCCGGTGTCTAGCTAGAAAACATGGATTCTGTTAGTGAAGGAGGAAAAGAGAAGGATGAAGGATGAAGGGGCATAAGTCGCAGCCACTGTCACAGTCAGAGAATGCAAAAATTGGACTTGACCCAGTTTGATTTCCCCATTTGTCCAGCAACCCTGCATCTGCCCAGAACTTTCTCTGTGGGGTCGATGTGGAGACCATCTTCAAAAGGGGTGGGCACAGCTGGACCCTAGGAGTTCTGGGTCCAGTGAAGCCCTGTCCTGTGGAGTTAGTCTCCCCTCTAGGAGCAGCAAAGGATGGTGGTGTAGACAGAGCTCCTTGTAAGCTTCTTGCGGGTGGGCAGCAGAGCAAGCTGTACCGGCTAAGCCCTTAGCTAAGAGCTTGACTTTTGAGTTCCTGGTTCACCTCTAGTTTGCTAGATGGCCTTGGGCAGGCCTCTTAACTTCTCACATTCCTCAGGCTCAGCCCCACCCTCTGTAAAACAAAGACGACATGGAGAATTCAAGGCCGGACATGGGCGAGACAGGAAGCGCTCAACTCATGCATAAAATTCAAGAGGGCAACAAAAAAACTTGGTAATGAAGATAAATAATCAAGACGAAGAAATCACGCAGTATTTTTTATTGTGGTAAAGTACACATAACATAAAATTAGTCATTGTAACCATTTTAAAGTGAACAGTTGAGTGGCAGTAAGTGCATTTCCATTGTGCAACCATCACCACTACTCATCTCCCCAGCTCTTTCTCTTCCCCATTAAACAAAAACTCCACCTTCCCCCTCCTGCCCAGCAACCACCATTCTACTTTCTGTTTCTATGATTTTATGATTCTAGGTACCTCATAGCAGTGGAATCATACAGGATTTGTCTTTTCGTGACTGGCTTATTTCATTTAGCATAATCTCCTCAAGGTCCAGCCATGTTCTAGCCTGTGTTAGGACGTCCTTCCTTTTTAAGGCTGCATATTATTCCATTGTGTGGATAGACCAGATTTTGTTGATCCTTTCATCTGATGATGGGCACTTAGGTTGCTGACAACTCTCAGCTGTTGTGAATAACATTGCCAGGAACATAGGTGAACGTGTATCTGTTTGAGTACTCACTTTTGTCAAAGTAATTTTTTTTAAAAATCAAAATTTGTGCAAAAAATCCACAATGAATAAAATATCGTTTTTTTTTTTTTTTGAGAAAGGGTATTGCTTTGTCACCCAGGCTACTGTGCAGTAGCACAAATATGGCTCACTGTAGCCTCAACCTCCCAGGTTCAAGTGATTCTCTCGCCTCAGCCTCCCAAGTAGCTGGGACTACAAGTGTGTGCCACTACACCCAGCTAATTTTTATATATATATATTTTTTTTTGTAGAAATGAGATTTCATTATGTTGCCCAGAATGGTCGTCTTGAACGCCTGGGCTCAAGTGATCTGCTGGCCTCGGCCTCGCAAAATGCTGGGATTACACACATAAGCCATGGTGCCTGGCCTCAAAATTTTAAATAAAGACAAGATCAGTAACCGTGGTCACTGTACTGAGCCATATCAGAGCACAGGCAGTGGAGGATGGGCAGTGCTCGCTGTGCATGATCCTGTTATTATGCCCCTTTCTAGGCTGAGCCTGAGGTGGGCCCTCCTCTCCTTACCCTCTGCCTGGCCCTCCCTCCAGAGATTGAAGTGAGACTGTGCTGAGCATTCCAGGCCTGGGAGCCTCATCTTCCCCAGCCTCACTGGGCTGATTTAGGAAGTAGGGCCACGGAGGAGGCTCCAGGTTGCACAGTGAAGCTGGATAGATCCATCTCCCCTTGGATAGATCCACCTTCATTAGCCCATCAGATAACAGCACCTCCCAGGCAGCTGAACTGTGGAGACAGCCACTGTGTCTTCCTTCCCTTTGAGTTGCTTTGCCAAGTGACAAAGCAAGAGGTATGTGTCCCGGCTCAAAGCTGGTTTGCAGAGATTGGTTTGGGGCTATTCTAATGAGACAGGAGACAATGTTCTTGTCAGTTACTCCTTAGGTGGCCCGGGGCTGTGTGCAGGGGCTCAAGTGGGGACACCAGCCTGTGAGCCTGGGCTCCAACCAGGAGGAAGATGCCCACTTCTGAGCTCATAGCCCCAAAGAGATGAAAATCAATTCAATCCCCGAAAGAGAACTGCCTCCTTTAGTCATTGAACACTCAGTGCACTTTTACTGCGTGCTAGGCTCTGAGCGGGTGGCAATGAGGGTTGATAAGGAGAGGAGCTGGCCATGGTCCTGACTTTAAGAAACTTGTGGCTCAATAAAAGGAGTTTTGCTCATTCCTCAGGAATTGAGATGTGTGGGGGAAAGTGTGCGGAGGGCAGACTAGGGGGTGGCGAGAAGCCAGCTTGGTGCATCCTTGGCTGTGTGTGTGTGTGTGTGTCATATGTGAGTGGGGTGAGTGGTAGGTGTTTGTGGAATGCATGTATGTTAGTGTGTGTGCACATGTATGAATGTGTTTGCATGTGTGAATGTGTGTGAGAATGTGCATGTGTGTGTGCGAGTACATGGTTGTGTGTTCACATGTGCCAGAATGTGCAGGTGTGTGTGTGAATGTAATTGTGGGCATGTGTATGAGTGTGCACGTGCACTTGTGTGTGTGCATGTTTCTGTATACGTGTAAGTGTGCAAGTGTGCATTGTGTGTGTACCTGTCTGCATGTATGAGTGTGCGCGTTTGTGCTCTTGCATGTGTGTGTGTGCATGTGCGTGTGCGTATGAGTGTGTGCGTTGGCGGGGGTTGCTGGCTGTGGAAGGGCCACCCTTGGCTTGGGCTGCCCTAGAGGAGACAGAGCGGCTCCAAGGCACGGATCTTGCCTGCTGTCTTCAGATGGACCAGCAGATGGCGGAATTGCAACGGGAAAGTCCGGGACCTCTGGTGCTGGGGAGTCGGTGGAAGGAATGAATGAGAGGGAGGAGGGAGAGCATCTGAATCCGTTGGAGCTGCCATGACAAAATATCATAAACTGGGGGGCGGGGTGGGGGGGGCTTAAGCAACCGAAATTTATTACAATTCTGGAGGCTAGGAGTCAAGATCAAGGTGCCGGTGAAGCAAAGCTTCCCTCTGAGGCCTCTTCTCTGGTGTGTAGGTGACTGTTGCCTCGCTGTGGTTGTCCTGGCAAGGGGAGGGACCGCTTTTCCTCTTCTCATAAGGACCCCAGTCCCATCGGATCAGGGCTCCATCTTTACAACCTCATTTAACCGCAGTTACCATCTAAAGACCCTGCCTCCAAACAGTCACTTTGGGGATTAGGAATGCATTTGAGGGGAATGCAAACATTCAGTCAATAGCATGGAGAGAGGAGAAAGAGACAGGGAGAGAGGGAGAGCGAAGGAAAGGGAAGAGAAGGTGGCGCAGAGCCCGTGGCACTGGTGCAGGTCCGGAGGCCTGGTGTGAGCAGCCTGGCTGTGACTCCACTGCGACGCCGAGTAGCTCCTTCTCCCTTTGGGTAGCTCATCCTCACCTCTAAAGAAGGTGAGGGCCCACCTGCACCTGCTGAAGTAGCGACAAACTTGCAGACAGTAGCTCTCCAGTGCCTCCCCGCTTTTACACTGAGTGACGCAGCAGCCCGGGAGGGGCACTGCCGCTGTCTCCACCTGCAGAAAAGGTCGGCCAAGTGAAGTGGCTGCCCATGGCCCCACGGCTTCGTGTGGTCTAAGCCGTAGGGTGGGAGCTCTGAGGGGGTGGAAGATACAATACAGACCTGAAGGAAACTCAGAACTCCTTGGCACAGCCCATGTTGACAAGCTGGGCCCCCACTGGGGGTCCTTCCTGAAGCTTCCCCAAAACCTCTGAGAAAGGGCTAGCTTGATGGGTGTCCCTTGCACAGGCCCTGGAAGCCGACCGAGAGATGGAGGGTGCAAGAAAGCACACTCCCTGGGCACTCGGTTACCCAACAAAGCTGCCTGAGATGGGGGCCTCTGTCCAACCTGGGTGTGCTGGAAGGAGAAGCCCATCCAGCTCTTGGCTCTCACTGTCGGGTGTGCAGGGCCAAATGCAGGGAAGAGAATCTACTCCTCCTCTCTCAGAGACACACGAGGGATGCCTAAATCTAATAAGTTAATCTAGACTCCTAGAAACAAGATTAAATTTTCAAATAAAGGCAGGCTCTGACAGCTAAGGCATAAATCTTTTATTTAAAATAGAGACTAAACCCATTCAAATGCGATCAGCGATGACAGATGCAGATAGAAACAAGCTCTGATGGGACAGACACGGTGCGGGTTTGTCTGGTCCTGGTGACAGATCGCCAAGGGTGACCTTAAGGACAGTGTATGATTGTCAGCAAACAATGGTGCCTCTGTATCCATTTCCATGTGGCTTGCTGGCCCTAGGTGGTGCAGGGAGCAAGGATGTCCTAAGGAAAGTGTCCATGCAGGTGGGAAGGAGCCTGCCTTGGACGTCTTGGTCCCACTCCTGCTAGGTCAGCTGCCACAAGAGGGCAGGGGAGAGGGTCTTGCCACGTTTGGAGGTGCCTGGAGCACCAGCAAAGGAGCTGGAGATGTAGGGAGCTGTCAGGAACCGGTCAGATGTGGTTAAGGCAATAGGAGCTACATGGCAGCATTTCCTGGAGCCGCCAGGGCAGAGGGTAAACTCTGCACAGACCAAACCCAGATGGGCCATCTACTGCCTTGACTGTTTATGGTGGACACTTCCAAGCGCCAGACACTGTGTTCCCTGCAAGATCTCATTCAATCCTCATATCAAGCCATTTTTACAGATGGCAGGCTGGGGCTCAGAAGGGTTAAGGGCCATGCCCAGAGATGCACAGCCAGTTAGCGACAGGACTGAGATGCAGCGCCAGGCTGCTGGTTCCAGTGTGCACGCTCCTCCCTCTGACACTTCAGGGCTCCCAGGCACCACGAGACACCAGCGGCTGCATTTGTTCTAACTCAGGCTGAGTGATTTCTTCTAAATATCGCCCCCTTTTGGAAGCGTTCAGATGCGTGCTGCCAGAAGGCTTCGCAATGGCACAAACTTGAAGACACCACCATGAACATACATCCTGTGAGGACGAGGCTTCCCCAACGGATAGTCTATGAATCTGCATTCAGGAAACATGTAATAAGATGCTGTGAACCAAATGAAACTCCCACAGAAACAATGCTTTTATTAAGTAAATCTGGGAAACCCTGCCTACTCTAGCCCCTTTTAGAGAGTCACAAAGCATGTTAGAATATTAAAGGCTCTGGGAAGTCCTGCAGAAAGAAGAATCCCATCAAACCTTATTTAGTCCAGCATTTCCCCAACTAATTTGAACATGAATATGTTTTTGTTTCCCTCACTGGGCATCATATCACATCAACCTGTATTCCAAGGAACACACTTGGGAAGATGTTGATGTGAGATTTTCATCTCAAGTCGGCCTGTAGCTTCCTGCTTCTCCAGAATGTGTATTATGGTACATGACATTTCACCTTGAAAATCTTGAAGCTATTTACAGATGTCCATAGGAGCCAAAATTGATGTTGGTGGTTTTCAGTCTCTTTAGCATAAGTCTCCCTGAGTAATTTGATGAAAGTTGTGGATTTTTTCCTGTGGGGAAAGGAGAGGCACTCACATTCATATACACAGACTGAGGAATTCAGATTCAGGTACTCCTGGGTTACCCTGAGGTCATGAACCCCTGCTTCAAGTCACTGTCAGCTAATGTCCTTGGCATCATTGGCAGCCAAGCACTGGGCCCTGCTGCGGCGAGCCTGTGGGGGCAGGGCTGCTGAGAGGGTCTGGGTAAAGGGGTCAAATCCACTCCTTGCCTTCTGACAAAGGAAGACAGGAGATTCATGCCAATCACACATGTTCAGTGAACTGGCACCTTCCAGTTGTCCACGGTGTGGGCCACAGTGCTTTGAGCAGGTTGGTGAGCAGAGACCCCCCTGAAGGTCTGAAAGACCATCCCACACCTTGTGGGGACATCAGGGCTCCCATGCCTCTCTGAGCCCCCCACAGTCTAGTGCATAAGAATTCTGCTGCTGATGCTGGCCCAGCACCCATTCCCTGCCCCCCTTCTTCTAGGAAGGGCACCCCAGTTGTCCTTGGGGAACCACCATGCCCCACACCTAGCTCATGTGCATTGCATGGACTGGACCTCATATCAGACTCAGGGGTGGGCTCATGACTCAGGCCTGGACAAGTAGAGGATACCATGTTTTTGGTCACAGTGGTTGGTTCAGGATAGGAATGGACCAAGCCAGGACAGTTAGTGCCAAAAAATACATTGTGGGATTTTACTGAGAAAGAGAAGTTCTCCTGGGGTTGTTGATTAAAAGATGTATCTGGAGCTACTGGTGGCCACCCTGACCCATGAAGGGAGCCTTCCTGGGATGGTCAGAGGTGGGAGGATTGGGTGGGAGTCCCAATGAGACTGTTGGAGTCTGCATCCAGCTGTGCCTGACAGTGGACCTAGACCCTAGTGCACTTACAGGAGTCAATACATTTCCTTTCTTGCTTAAGACCGTGTGAGATAGATTTCTGTCACTTGCAGCTGAAACAATCCTAATACCCCTGTGTCAAAAACACATTCCCAGGCCTGTGAAGGTAGCTGAATTAGAATCTCCAGTAATGTGACATTTACCTGTATCTGTATTTTTCTGGGGAATCTCATGATCTAACAGATCTCGCTTGAAAAAATTTCCTCTGACGTTCTACCATGGAGTGTGCAAGAAACCCAGTTGGCAAATCCAAGATTATCCACAGGTAAAGATGGCTCAGGCTGAATGCATTGGCAAGCCCAGGAGTCCACGTATTTTACATGATTTGTTCTTAATCTATTCCTGCTCTTAAACTCTCAGATGGGACTCACACTTTCTGATTGTGGCAATTTCTCAGCTTTGGACAGGACGGAGACACAGTTCTGTGGTTCTGTGTTCAGTAAGACCCATTTCCTCATCCTTCTGCACTCCCAGTCCTCCATGTGTGAGCCAAAGTGATGTGTGCCAATTTCAGACTTGGCTCATACAAATCTCCCTGGGTTTATTTATTCATGATTTTTTTTCCTGTGGCTTGACACAGATAAATACAGTGACCTTAGAAGCCAAGTCAGAGGTGGCAGAGCAACAAGGAGCAAGGGACCTGGGCACCAGAGTGTGCCTCATGACAAGTACCAGGCAAGCCTTTGGACAGGCAGCAATCCCTGTTTGGGGCTTTACACAAGTCAGAAAAAAATGTCTATTGTGTTAAACCACTGATTTTGAGATTTGTCCGTGACAGTTGTCTCCTTAACAGTGAATTTTTATAAATTTCAGATAACTTTCCCACCTATTGATTCATCTGTGCCTTTTATGAACTCTGGGTGGCAGTCTGGGAGTGGCACTTTACAGATGACAGTGCTTGTCCTGTCTTGTGTCCTTGGTGGGAGGCTAGAAAATGGTTCTAAACAGAACACAATTTGATACAGATGTAAAGAGATGACCATGATGTGTCCTTCCTCAGCTCTGACTTCCCTCTCATCATTCAGGCATTTTGGTGGATACATATCTTGCCTGGGATTCAGCACCCATCTTCCCACTGTCTGCCCCAATCCCACCTACAGGGAAGACGGAGGGCTCTGCCTCTGTCCGCGGTGCTGAAATGGGTGATAGTTAACAGAGCAGAGTAGCTGAATGGGCCAGGACTTAAACACTAGACAGAACTGGGCTGTCTAAACACGTGTTCCCTTGCATGGTCTTTCCACCTCTCCAAATGCTAATTTTTTGGTCTGTAGAAAGGGAGTATTATACCTTCTTCATGGGACTGTTCTGAACATCAAATAACATGGATAAACTATTGATGTAGTTGTGTTCTTTTCCATCCTCTGTCCTCCTTTTTAATCCTGAACCTCCTCCTCTACCAAAAGCAGCCTTCAAGGACTAGACCTCTCATTCCCAGAGGTTTGAGTGAATTAAGAGAAAAACCAGATTGACTCTAGAGAGATTGTCTCTCATGAATCTAGTTGCCATAGGCCACAGGGGGTTATAGGATATCCTCAGAGTTTAAAGGGAATCTGAAGCTTGAGGGAAAATATGGATTTATTTGTTCCAAATAATGGGTAGTTGGTTGTGGCTTAGGGGCTTCCAACCCTGCAGAACGAGAACATCTTTTAGTATTCTTGCAATCCATTGATCCCCATCTTTGTAAAAATGTTGTCAGTTAAACACACTGCACTTATTAAAGAATAACAAATTTATTTCCCCAATTTTATTAATAAAAGGCATTAAGAAATGATTGTGCAATAAAAACAGTATTAAGCTTTCCAGTTTAATGAGGTGGCTGATGCTTTAGTTAGTCTGTGTGGTCTCATTATCGGCTAATGCATGGATTCCCTTAGGTTTTCTGAATTTTTGCCAAGAATTCACAGACCCCAGTGCTACTCCTGTGAACCTCAGCACAGGAGTCATTACTTCAGTGGGCTCTCAGGGTCCTTCCAGCTTTGACCTGATCCTGTTGAGCTCTGATGTACTAAGCGGGGTAGATTGCAACCACAGAAACCTCCCCTGGTATGCAGTTTAATCCACACCTGGGAGATGGAATTCATAATCCCCATGATTGCCTTCACAGTGAATGGAGGATCTGGAGTAGCAAGAGGCATTTTGAGTGTGTATGTGTGTCTGGAGAGTTAGTTTATTAGTGAAAAATACGACAGACAAGGGAAATAGTCAATTGTTCCCATTTCTGTCCACACACTCTCTCCCAGTTGAACATGGCATGCGAAACCAATTTGAAATCAAAAGGATGCTTGGTGGGCACAAAACTGGAGTTATGAAGTTACCTGGATGGTCTTTTATTTCTGTTAACATTTTTTTTTATTATGCTTTAAGTTCTAGGATACATGTGCACAACATGCAGGTTTGTTACATATGTACACATGTGCCATGTTGGTGCACTGCACCCATTAACTCGTCATTTATATTAGGTATATCTCCTAATGCTATCCCCCCTCCCCCTACCCCACGACAGGCCCAGATGTGTGATGTTCCCTGTCCTGTGTCCAAGTGTTCTCATTGTTCAATTCCCACCTATGAGTGAGAACATGCTGTGTTTAGTCTTTTGTCCTTGTGATAGTTTGCTGAGAATGATGGTTTCCAGCTTCATCCATGTCCCTACAAAGGACAGGAACTCATACTTTTTTATGGCTGCATAGTATTTCATGGTGTATATGTGCCACATTTTCTTAATCCAATCTATCATTGACGGACATTTGGGTTGGTTCCAAGTCTTTGCTATTGTGAATAGTGCCGCAATAAACATACATGTGCATGCATCTTTAGAGCAGCATGATTTATAATCCTTTGGGTATATACCCAGTGATGGGATGGCTGGGTCAAATGGTATTTCTAGTTCTAGATCCTTGAGGAATCTCCACACTGTCTTCTACAATGGTTGAACTAGTTTACAGTCCCACTAACAGTGTAAAAGTGTTCCTATTTCTCCACATCCTCTCCAGCACCTGTTGTTTTCTGACTTTTTAATGATCGCCATTCTAACTGGTGTGAGATAGTATCTCACTGTGGTTTTGATTTGCATTTCTCTGACAGCCAGTGACTCAAAAGACGACATTTATGCAGCCAACAGACACATGGATGGTCTTAATGACATTGTCTGCAAACTATGATGGCTGTTGGGATCTAACTTCCTAGAGTTAGATCCATTCAGGCCCATTGAGGAACCAAGATCCCACTGTGCCCCAGATGATGCTGGAAGCAATCTGCTAACTCTCTTGCTCTGTGATCTGAGATGCTCAGGCTGCTGCCCTTGTTACCTGCATTTGGGTGCAGGGACAGCTGAGTCTGCTCCCACAGTGGGGTGGGCACTGGGTTGGTCTTCCCACACTGGCACAGGGGACAGCAAACCCCTTCCTCATGCTGCCAGCCTCCTTTTAGGATAGCTTGTTGGTTTGTTTTTGCCTCACAAGTACCACCCTGATGTTTGGATGACAGCCATGGACAACTAAACCATATCAGTCCTGGTGCAGTGACAGAGGTCAGGCATTTACAGTGAAGGGCTGATCAAGCCTGTGCATTCCATTCCCACCCGAGGAGAGGGGGAGGTTGCCATGAGAGAAGTGAGGATCCAGGGAGGGGGACATCAAGCCTGACTGAGAGGATACTACCTGTTGCCAGCAGGTGATGTCTGCATCTTTTTTTTTTTTTTTTTTTTTCTGGGAGATGGAGTCTCATTCTGTTGCCCAGGCTGGAGTGCAGTGGCACGATCTCAGTTCACTGCAAGCTCTGCCTCCCAGGTTCACATCATTCTCCTGCCTCAGCCTCCCAAGTAGCTGGGACTACAGGTGCCCACCACCACGCCTGGCCAATTTTTTTTTTTTTGTATTTTTAGTACAGATGGGGTTTCACCGTGTTAGCCAGGCTGGTCTCGATCTTCTTGACCTCGTGATCCGCCTGCCTTGGCCTCCCAAAGCGATGGGATTATAGGCGTGACCACGGCGCCCGGCCAATGTCTGTGTCTTAAACTCAGGTTATCTCACCATGCCCTGGACCTTCAGCGAGGACATGCTTCATGCCACCTCATTTCACAAAGGATGTGTGATAATTTACACAAGGGACACACAAAACAGGACAAGTAAATAGATGAGTAAACCAGGGCAAGAATAAATTAAGTCTTCACAGTGGCCTGAAAATTTGAGTTTGAGCCTCCCAGTAGCCAAAGCGTAGATGAAAACATGATTGGTTCCATAATGACAATGCAGTGTGGTAGAGGATTACAAAGGACCTTTCTGTGGGCACATGGAGAAAAGCTCCTGACTTGGTCAAGAAGGCTCAGGAAGAGTCCCTGGAGGAGGTGGTACCCAAACAGGATGCGGTCTCTTTCAGGGATCTTTGGCACAAAAATAACTGACTTTTACTGGGCTGGACAGAGCCTGAAGGCTGGGGCTGCCTAATGAGTGGCCACGTCCTAGTGAGAAATTTTCAGTATAATAATTGTATCAATTATTGATTCATGACAAATCACCCCAAAACTTAATGGCTTCAATAAAAAAAACGAACATTTGTGATCTCGCACTGTTTCTGCAGGTCAGGAATTCAGGAGCTTAGCTAGGTGATTCTGGCTCAGATTCCCTTATAAGCTTGCAGAGAAGATGTTGGTGGAAGCTGCTGTCATTTAGGGGTTATCTGGGGTGGGGGGATCTTCCTCCAAGCTGCCTTGCTCACAGAGCAGGTAAGTTAATGCTGGCTGTGGGTAGGAGGTCTTGGGTGCTCACCATGCAGACTTTTCCATGGGGCTGCCTCAGTGTCCTCATGACATAACAGCAGCCCTCCCCCAGAGCGAGTGACCCAAGAGACTCAAGCGAAAGTCACAGCGTCTTTCAGGACCTAACCTTGGAAGTCACATTCTGCCATCCCCACAATCTCCTATCAGTACACAGATCAACCCTATTCCGGTTGAATGGCAGGCATGAATAGCAGGAGGAAGGGGTCACAGGGGTCATCTTGGAGGCTGGTACAATTAAAGTGTTAATAATAATGAATGATTTAAATGATAAAGATAGTAACCACAGTCAACATGCAGTGGGAACTTAGGCATTGATCTAACTCTTTTACTTGTATGATTCTCATTGAATCCTCTCAATGGCTTATGGTTTGGGTACTGTTATAAGCCCTACAATATGGAGGAGAAACGATGGCTCAGAGAGGTTGTGTGAGTGGCCCAGGATCACACAGCAAATACGTGGTGAAGTCTGAATTTGAACTGATGTTTTTATGAGTCCAGAGCCCAGTCCAGAGCCCATTCTTTTGACTGCAACCCCACACTCCCTCCCTAAGGTACCTTTCCTTTCAACTCTAGAGGCACAGCTCCTCTAGCCCACTCTGTCTTCAGAGGGCCCTGGGAACCAGAGCAGGAGAAGCTACTCCCCTAGACTGGCCAGCCCCGAGCCTAGCTTTGCAGGCCTTGGCAAGGCAGAGGATCTACTCTCCTCCTGAGGAAGTCTCAGGCTTTGCTTCTTTACTGACTTACGAGCTGTGTAAGTGAAGTGTGTGTCTGACCTTTTCAGTTACTTCTCCTCATGATCACTATGGCTGCTGCCGAGAAATGAACTTCCTTCATGCTTTCCCAACTGCTGGGACGGGACCCCACCTTGCAGCATCCTGATGGCTGCCATGGCCCGGGTGCTCAGCAGAGACAGGACAAGACCGCTCAGGCTTAGGACTCAGGATCTCCCAGGAGGGTCGAAACTGACAGGGCAACATGGGCTCCATGGAGGCCACTTAACTTTAAATCTGCTCCCAAGACCCCACTCTCCTTTCCAACTCCCACCCCCAACCCCTGGTCCAGGTCTTCCCCGGGGAACCTGCCCCACCACTGTCCCAAGCTGCTCTCTCCCAGAGAAGACACATCTCCCCTGCCTCGGGCAGTCAGCGCCCCGTGTCCTCCCACCTCCTCACATCCCTCTGCTCAGAATGAATGCTCCCTCCTTGCTGTTCACATTGTGTGGTATTGTTCCCTCCTCTGCTGTGGCCCCCTTTAGTTTCGGCTGTACTTATCTGCAGGCTTTCTTCTTCAAAAACAAACAAACAAACAAACAAAAAACCAAATTGCTATGGTATGTATCTGGAGAAACTGTAGAGCCCTCCTCATCTTCTTTGTGCACTGCTCGGTACATTTCTAGTCTCTACCCAATGATCTGTTAAGGTGAGAATGTTAATTTATCCTGGTGGGAGTATGCCAACATCATCCCAAGATAAAGGTGCCGGCACTCTGAGATGCACTTAGAATAAAATCCCAAATCCTTTCCATGGCTGACAAAGCAACTGCAGGGTTTAGCCCTGGCCCACCTTGACCTTGCCTTCCATCCCTCTCCCACTGGACCGCTGAGCTCCAGCCACACAGCCGTGACTGTGACCCTGACCCTGCCCCTGCCCCTGCCCAGGGCCTTTGCCCCGCCACTCCCTCTGCCAGAGCACACGCCCTGCTTTTCTGCAGGCTGGTTCCTTCCGGCCACTTCCGTCCAGCTCAGCCCTCCCTGACTTCTCCGTCTTGCTCCACACTGCCCAGCGTCTCTCCATTGTAATATCCCACTGTCTTTCCTCACTGCACGAATTAATTTCAGAAATCACTCTTTTAAAAATGAGTTTCACTTTATTATCTTTTTTTTCTTCAGAGATAGGGTCTCATTCTTTCTCGCAGGCTAAGTGTAGTGGCATGATCATAGCTCACTACATCCTCGAGTTTCTGGGCTCAAGTGGTCCTCCTGCCTCAACCTCCAGAATAGCTGGGACTATAGGTGCACACCACCATGCCTGGCTAATTTATTTCTAACTTTTTTTTGTACGTGTGTATAGGCAGGGTCTTGCTATGTTGCCCAGGCTGGCCTAGAACTCCTGAGCTCCTGAGCTCAGGAGGCCCAGGCTTGCCTCGAACTTCTGAGCTCAAGTGATCCTCCTGCCTTGGTCTCCCAAAGTGCTAGGATTACAGGTGTGAGCCACCTCTCCTGGCCTATTATCTTTATCCTCCAGCATGACATAAGCTCTGTGTGGACTGGGATCTTGTCCATCTTGCTGGCTGCTGTGTCCTTAGAGCCTCAAAGAGTGCAGGGCATGCAGGAAGTTCTTACTTCATGTTTGCTGGATGAATAACAAGTGGTCACACACAAAGTACGCACATGCAAACTTCTTCTTTCCTCTGTTTGGGGAGTCTCCATCCTAGCCCCTAGTGTCTTGCCTTTAGCATGGAACACATAGTGAATGGAATGAATGAAGTCACTTGCCCACTGGGTTATCTTCTTTTTAAGGGGACAGACCAAATCATGTATTTCTCCCAATCCCCTAGCATCTTGAAGAGACACTGCTTACAGCGCTTGTTGAATTGAATAGAATCCTTTGAAACTGTCGTGTCACCAACTTTGGTAATTGAAGGAAAGGGGTCTGCCTGGTCCTTCCAATGTGACTTGTTGGAGAAGCTAACACCTGGAGTTCTCATTCTCAGGTGTGGGTTCCGGATCCTGTGAGTGCAAAGGCCACACCTTCCACAGCAGACGTGTTGATAGAAAACGGGGCGCATCTGCCTAAGATGCCAGGTGTCAGAGGAGCAGCACAATATCCTTCTGACACTTGAAAATTGCAAATTTGAAAGGCTCCTTCTCACTTGTCAGCTGTCCAGGCCTCCCCTGCACAGATGGATTCCAGGCCTCGCCCTCCAAGGCTGAGCGTCCCACTGCCCAGGACCAGCCAGCAGGCATTGTTAAGATCCCACAGTGGGCACAGAAGCTCAGGTGTCCTAGGCACTCAGGTCTCAGTGTTTTGTCAGTATTATTTCAGTTAAAGTGGTTTAAAAAAGGAATTAAATCACCTTAAGCACTGAAAAAATGTTGGGTAGAAGTTGCTTGAGGCATAGCTGGATCAGAGCAAGAGACTGGATCTGTCTCTACTTAGTTTCTTCTTCTTATGGGGAGAGGCTGGTTGGGGGGCAAGGTGGCCCCTGGAAGCCTCAGACTCACTTGTTTAATTGTCCAGTCGTCATCCACTCATTCCATTCCAGTCATTCCTTTTTCTTTTTCCCCTGAGATGGAGTCTCACTCTGTCACCCAGGCTGGAGTGTAGTGGCGTGATCTCAGCTCACTGCGACCTCCACCTCCCGGGTTCAAGTGATTTTCCTGCCTCAGCCTTCCGAGTAGCTGGGACTACAGGCATGTGCCACCATGCCCAGCTAATATTTGTATTTTTAGTAGAGATGGGGTTTTTCCATGTTGGCCAGGTTGGTCTCGAACTCCTGACCTCAGGTGATCTGTCCACCTCGACTTCCAAAAGGGCTGGGGTTACAGGCGTGAGCCACCATGCTCGGCCTCCAGCCATTCCTTTTATTTCTGGTCCTCAAATAAAGCAGGCACATTCCTACCTTAGGATGTTTGCACTAGCCAGTCTATGTGTCTGGAAATTCCTAACGCCCATCCCTGCATAGCTACATACCTCATTCCCTGACCTCCTGCACAGCTTTGCTCATACTTACCTTCTCAGTGAGGCTGATCCTGACCCCCCTATTTAAAATTAGAACTCCTCTCCTCAGCCCACCCAATCCTTCTTACCATAACTGCTTTCCACTCCCTCATAGCAATTATTGCCTTTTTTTTCTTGGAGATGGAGTCTCGCTCTTATCGCCCAAGCTGGAGTGCAATGGTGCGACTTTGGCTCACTGCAACCTCTACCTCCAGGGTTCAAGTGATTCTCCTGCCTCAGTCTCCTGAGTAGCTGGGACTACAGGTGCCCACCACTACACCTGGCTAATTTTTTTGTATTTTTAGTAGAAACGGGGTTTTACCGTGTTGGTCAGGCTGGTCTTGAACTCCTAACGTCAGGTGATCCGCCCACCTCAGCCTCTCAAAGTGCTGGGATTACAGGCTTAAGCCACTGCACCCAGCTGCAACTATTGCCTTCTAATATTCTCCATATGGCACTTATTATCTCTATTGCCCTATCACCCACTAGAATGTCTGTTGTATTCACTGATGTATCCTAAGAACCTGGAGGGTTCTGTCACATAGTAGTCGCTCAATTTGTTAGATGAATGAATGAAGCAGAAAGAAATTAATTCAAAATCCAGACATTGGAATTCAGCAGTGAACAAAAAGTACCCCACGCCCCACAAAAAAACAAAAAAGACAAAAAGAAAAAAAAATACCTCTGTGCTTTTGGACCTTACATTTTGGTGGGGATGGGAAACAATAAATTAGATTTTAAAGAAGCACTAAATATAGGGTATTGCAGGTGGCAGTGGGGGCTGGGCAGGAAACACAGCAGATGCACAGTCAAGATAAGCCCAGTCCCTGCTGTATGCCGAGAACCCAGCAAGGATGGAGACCGCTCTTCTTCTGTCATTTTAAGTTTATTCTTTTTGGAAGCAGCAGAGGACAAGCACACTGCTAATGATGGTAATAAAGCTTCTCCCAGATTTGTTGACAAGTTGCGTTTGCTTTATTTTCATTCCCTTTTCAATTTGGGAGTGGGCGTGGGCAGCCCCCTGCCAACCCACCATTCCCTTGCCACTTCCCACTCTCATGATTTAAATAAAGAAATATGCAGATTGGCCGGGAGCTGCTGGTGTTTGGAAACCCCTCTTGGAGCCAGCTGCTGCGTGGAGAAGAAGCAACCCAAACCAGTAAGCGCGTATTGATTCACATTGGCATTAATGTCTTTTTGTATTGACACAAGTATCTTATCAAAATGTGCTTGGGGGGAACATCCATCTTCATATTGACTTAAAATAGAAGATACTACAGGGTGGGAATTCTATCTATATAGACCTCTACATACAAATGCATAATCAGTATTTCATCATCAAATTATGATCTGGCTTTCAATGTTTTGCAGAGAGAACCTGGAGATGAGTCATAAAGTGCAATAATAGATTGAAATGCAAAGGCTTTTCCCCCCCATTTTAATAAGAGTTGGATGCTCCATGGCCATTCTGTGTAGGCAGCAGGAAAAGACTCGCCTGGCCGCAGGAGAGATATCGTGGAAACGTTTGTAGACAAGAAGCTGCCTACACTTTGCCATTGCTTGAGAATTAACAATATGAATTAATATAGTTATTATTCAGCCACTTTGCTGTGCCCCACCTGGACCCTCTCTAATCTCTTCTGTCGCTTCACTGTACCAGTGCCTCCAGTGGTCAGCAGGTGCCGCTCTTGGGGAAGTGCTTGGGTGATTAAGTCCCCTGGGGACAGCGCTTAGCCAGAGACTGAGGAGTGGGGGATTAGGAAAACCCAGCTCCCTTGCCTCAGGGACAATGCTGAACAGTCACTGACATCCTAGATTTCCCCTGGGGATCAGGTGGAAGCTACTCCTAGGTGAAACAAAAACCAGGGGGCTCTGTTTAGACGACTGATTCCCTGTGCTTGGCTCCCTGGCCCCCTTGTCCTATTTCCGCCACTCTGTTATTGTCCCCTGGGAGCATTTCCTTAATACAACACATGCACTTCAAGCCTTGTCTCCAGGTCTGCCTCTGGAAAATCCCACTCAATATGCACCATTCATTCTTCAAGTGTTTATTGGCTCTCTACCATGCGCCATGCACTATGGTTGGAGCTAGGGATGGAGCAGTAAGAGGAGTAGGTATGGCTCACATCTCTGTGTCAATTTTGGTGCGTTTGGCTATAAAAAGAGAGAAATTAAACGGTATCTTATCATCTCACTTTGGCGGGAAGTCAGAGGGCTCTGGGACTGGTTGCTATAGCTGCTCAGTGGTATAATTAGGGTCCTAGTTCTTTCCATCTCTCTGCTTGGCTGTGTTTGGAGTTGGTTTCATCTTCAGGCTGGGCGTGAGTGGCTATAGCACTTCCAGGCATCACATCCAGACATGGTGACACCCTGAGGAAGGAGAGAGGCCTCTTCCAGTGGCTCTCCCTTTCAAGCAAGGACACTTTGCTTGAAGCCCCTGTCTCCCCAGCAGGATTACCTTTGTCTCATTGGCCTCATTGAAATGGGTCCTGTGTCCCTGCCCAAGCCATCCTGGCAAGGGGATGGAATTACCTTGGGCTAGTCAGGTCTTCTCTGGACCTGGGAGTCAGGGTGGTTTCTCCTGAGGCTCAAGGTTCGAGGAGGGCAACAACTGAGTGCAACTGAGATTCTGTTGGAAGGAAGACGGGAACTTCGTCCCGTGCTTTCTCCCTCACCCTGCCCTCTTGGTGTCCTTCATGGCACTCCTGTCGGGCTACAATCAGACATGCATTCCTTTGTGTGATTCCATCTGTCTCCTTTACTACACGGTAACTCCCTGAGGGCGGCACCCTGACTGTTCTGCTCAGCAGTGATGAATATGATCATGATTATGATTAGCACAATGCCATGCAGATAAATATGCTCAATAAATACTTGATGAATAAATGAAGGGTAATATGAAGGGAATGAATGAATGAATGAATGAATGAATCAACATGTGCAGTTTGAAGAGCAGACATGAAGAAAAGGTGGAAGTGGAGCTCGTCATCCTCTCATGTGGGTGGTGTCCTGTGAGGGTGGCGGCAGCAAGGGGCCCCTCCTTGCCAAGGCAGCTCAAGGATAGAACAGGAGGGGGCCTCCTTCTTCCCAAGGCAGCAAGGGTGGCAGCTCTGGGTCAGAGAGACTGAGGCTCATGCTTTGGCTCTGATGCCAGCTGTGTGGCTTCAGGCGTGACTCCTCCTCTCTGTGTCTTGCCATCTTCTCTAGAGATATTGTGAGGATTCAGTCACTGGACAATTTATTAAGCACCTATTGTATGAAGATGCTGGGGTGCATGTAGGAAAAGGGCAGGGCATTGTGGAAATACTTGTGGAATCCAGCTGCAGGCTTCAAGGTTGGTGCTCAAGCTGAGGTCTGAAGGATGCACAAGCATCAGGAGGTGACTGGGGTGGAAATGAGGGGCAGGGAAGAAAGCAGGCCCCAAGGCTCTGAGACGGGACCCAGGCTTCTTTGAGGAAAATGAGGCTGAGCTTGGAGTAAGGAGGGGGGCATGGTATTAGAGGAGGCAGTGAGGCCAGCTGAGGTCAGACCAAGGAGGCTATGAAGGCCACAGCACACCTTCTACTGTGTGTTTTATTTTCTTATATTTAATTTAATTTATTTTATTGTTTTATTTTATGTTTTAGATAAGGTCTTGCTCTGTCACCCAGGCTGAAGTACAGTGGCATGATCCTAGCTCACTGCAGCCTTGAATTCCTGGGCTCCAGTGATCCTCCCACCTCTGCCTCCCGAGGTGCTGGGACTACAGGTGCACCCACCACACCTGGCACTGAAATTTACTACACGTAGTGGACCCCACAGAAGGGATCTGGGTGGAATAGCAGCCTGATGAGATTCAGCTGTCAAATGGAGGAGACACTCAGCCACATGGGACCAGGCGAGGGGCTGCTGCGTTTTCCCAGTGGAGGTGGCTTGAACGGATGCAGTGGCAACGGTGAAGGAGAGGCATGGGCTGATTCAAGAGATGCTGGGAGGCAGATCCAGTAAGCCAAGGAGAGTCAGAGATCCTGCCCTTGTTGGCTTCAAGGACACTCGTTCTCACCTGCTTACTGAAAAGTACAAACCAGCTCCTCCCCATCAAGGAGGATAAACCCAAGGGTTTGCAGAGGTGAAAAGTGAAAAGAAGTGAAAGCTTTCTTTCACTCTGAGCCCAGGGAATGAGAGGAGAATCAGGAGTAATGCAGTTAAGAAATATCATGTAATCAATCACACTAGCTTAAATAAAATGCAATGTCCAAACGCATTGCCTAGCATTTTCCCACATCAAACAGAGGCCCAGGTTAAACACCAGCATCACTAGAGTATTGCTATTTGAAGCTGGAAAGGGGATCCTCGTTTTTGGTGGATGGGAAGGTTGGTGGGGGGCAAATATAAGAAGTGTTTAGGGGTCTAAGTTCTAGGAAAACTAACACACTTGTGAGAAGGGGCTGTAATGCCATAGAAAGTGCGAGGCATTTGGAGTTGGAAGGCCGGTCTTTGAATCCCAGACTGCTCTATACATTAGCTGTGTGACCTTGGTGGGTCACTTAGCCTCTCTGATTCTTTTCCTCACCTAGAAAAGGAAGCTGATCACAGTTGCTTCAGAGGCTACTGTGGAAATAAAAGGAAATAATGAGAGAGAAAGTGCTTTGTCAGCTGCAAAGCAATATCAAATATCAGGGATTATTAAGAAAGTATATTTTAAGCAAAAAAGTGTAATAGGGTGATATTATTGAATTGATGTTAATTTTGGGTTGTTAGGATAATGTCTTTATCCTTAGGTGAAGCATGCTGAAATATTTAGGAGGCAAATGTCAAAATGTTTAAAACACTCAAATGGTTCGGAATAAAACAAAATTGTACAGCTCAATGCACAATCTGTCTACCTATCTATTTATCTATATTTCGAAAAAACGCGGCAAAACATTAACCATTGGTGAACTTAGTGGAAGGATATTAGTGTTCATTAAGCTATTTTTAACGTTTCGGTAGACTTGAAAATTTTCATAATAAAAATCAGAGGGGAAATCACTTCCAGGTGGACAGCAGGTCTAACTAGGGAGGGAAAACAATGCTTCAGAAAGTGACAAAGGGCAGTATCTTCATGGCCTTGGGTAAAGGTGGCATTTGGTAGGGAGGAAACACCCAGCCTCTCTCCCTGGGCCTCCCATCTCCTCCTGGTGCCTCCCTTTGGCTGAAGTAAATGATAAGTCCAAGGGCAGCGCCCAGTGATGAAATCCAGGGCACTCCAAGGGCACGGAGCCAGGAAGAGGGTAGAGTGGGACAGAGAATGGACCCAAAGGGATAACTGGAGAAAAGCCAGCGCCTCCTCTTTTTCAGGGCATGGCAGACAGAAGCTCAAATGCCAGATAATCACTTTCCCAGCCTCCAGATGCAAACCTGGCCAACCCTTCTCCTGCAAAGTAAAGTCTGTGGCTGAATCTGGGAATTCTTTTCCTTTCTAACTAGAGAACAATGTGTGACAAGAAGCTGTCTCTCCTTCCCTGATTTTGGATATTACTGTGTGAGGATATGATGCCAGGAGCTGCTGTAGCCACCCTGCCACCAAGAAGATGGCAGAGTGGCCAACAAGAGCCCTGACGTTGTTGAGCAACACAACGCTGGGCCACCTGCTGCCAGACTTCCCAATACATGAGAAAAAGTCTCTGGTGTTGGGGTTCCCTTGTGGTTGGGCATCTTGTCTCTTGCTGCCACTAGCATCTTAACTGATGCACAGGTCATAGTTGAAGTGACCTCCCTGTTTCTTTTCCCTTAGTCACACCCTTTCCCCAACATGCTAGATTTTCTACTGTGATAGTAACAAGAAAAAAACCAACAACAATGAAGACAAGGAAACGGGAGCCAGACACGGTGGCTCACGCCTGTAATACCAGCACTTTGGGAGGCCGAGGTGGGCAGATGGGATTGCTTGAGTCCAGGAGTTCAAGACCAGCCTGGGTAACATGTCAAAACCCTGTCTCTACAAAAAATACAAAAATTAGCCAGTGTGGTGGCATGCACCTGTAGTCCTAGCTACTTGGGAGGCTGAGGTGGGAAGTGGGAGGATCGCTTTAGCCCGGGAGGATTGCTTTAGGTGGAGGCTGCAGTAAGGGTAGACTGCACCACTGCGGTCCAGCCTGAAAATGGGCCCTGAGGAAGAGAAAAAGCATTGAGGTGCCATCTATCGTATCAGAGGTGGGAAACACAGAAGCACATGTCACAGTTTGCATTTCCGTACAGGGTGCTGAGCTGATGGATGGAGGAGGCAAGGCTTCACGTGTGGAGCACATGCAGTGGTGTTTGCCTGGACTCCCAGATCCCTAGCATCAGCTCTGCACACCCATCTCGCAGCTTCTGAGTGCTGTGCTGCTAAGAGCTCCCCACCCCAAGACCCCAGGGGCCACTCTTTCTTAGGCTCTGGAGCGGCATCACTCTTACCGAGAGCCCAGGTAGCCAATGACTAACCCATGTGGAGAAAAATGCCTCGCAGCTCCTTTGCCCCAGGCTGGACTAACTCTGAGGTGTAAGTTATGCTGCAAAGCCCCTCTTGGGATCAGGCTGAGTCTTGGTTTCATCCCAATTGCTTCTCCACTCTCTTACTCATCTGTCCTGGGAGAGCTCTGTAGGAGATGCAGGTGTAAAGTCACATGCAGTGGCAAGCAAAACACTCCATGAGGCCTTTGCCCTGAGAGCCTTGGCCATGGCACCTTGATCCCTGCATAGATCACTGAAAATCCCCCTGCAGGCTCTCCTGTAAGGTAGAGCTAACAAAGCCTACTATTGTCTGACTCTTTCAAGGATTTACTTCATTTGCAAGTGGCTTTTCTCACCACAATGTCATTAATGTGTGGAGAGACCTGAAAGCCTGCATTTACGTGAAAGTGACGTTTAAATCCTCAGGCTCAGGCAGGGCAGAAATAGCCAGGAAGCCGACAGCAGAAAGGGGACATTTGCTTGGACACAGACTTATTTATCTTCTCCCACTAAAGCTTCTCCCTTAGCAATAAAGTCTCTGCCCTCTGCTGACCCCAGGACATGTCGAGACCTTGAGCTTGGTAGAATGTGCTGCCAACACTGCTTCCCTTATTACCCATCTCAGTCACTAATCTGGGACTACATCAGTGGTTCCCAACCCTGGCTGCACTTCAGATTCACCTGGGAGCTTTTCCAAAATACACTGCCCCTCCTTTCTCAGGAATCTCTGGCATAGATATGAGATCCTGGCAGGTATGAGAGAAAGGAAAATAAGAGAATCTGCCTGGTAACCATCAGGGGGAAGAAATTAACATATTATCTAAAAGTCTGTTAAAAGATCAGAGCCCAGCACAGTGGTACATGCTTGTAATCCTGGCACTTTGGGAGGCTGAAGCAGGAGGATCACTTGAGCCCAGGAGATTTGAGGCTGCAGTGAGCCATGACCACGCCACTGTACTCCAGCCTGGGCAATAGAGTGAGAATCTCAGGCATCAGTATTATTCTAGCACCTCAGATGACTTCAATGAGCAGGAAGGGCTGAGAACCGCTGCTTCACAGAAGGGAGCATGTCCTGAGGTGGGGGATGGCCAGGAAGGTCTTCTCGGGCCTGATCTTGTTGGTTACCTTCATTTCCCAACAAAGGGCTGCTAGATCCTCCTGTGTTTATAAATCCTTGTGTTTTGTAAAATATTGCTTTCTTTAAACATTCAAGTATGTGGCTCCTCTGAAACTGTGAACATATCTGAAGATCATGATGAACTGTTGGTAACTGTAAAATTCAAGGAGGCAGAATCAGAGGAACAGGTATCTGCAGACATGGGTGGCTGCTGCTCCCAGCATCAAAAGCGTTCGTCTGAAGTCATCCTGTGGGTGGAAGCTTCTGCTCCCCCATGGAGGGCTGTAGAGTGTGTGAGAGTGAGGCTGAAGTGTGAGGTTAAGCACTCTGTGTACACACTTTCATAAAGCATGTTAGCTTTTGTAAAGTGCTTACTAGATCACGAACATTGCTTTTTTTTTTTTTAAATCAGAGTTTATCACTTGACAAAAGATGTAATTTTCCAACACACACTCACAAGTACCACTCTGAGTAATAATTTGGCCCTTATAAAGTTATTATCATTTGCCTGTTATTTTCACCTGTGTTCAAGGGGAGAAGCAAAGCTTGATCTTCAAATGAATAACATAAATTTCAATTAATTACCCAGAAATATTTGCTTTTTTTTTTCCAGTCTAAACATTTTAATGCCTACCATCAAAGGCAGAGGGTATCTGAGGGAGAGAATTTCACATCAACTTTACCATCCCACTTCATGAAATTCTGACCTTTTATTTATTTATTTTTCAGAAGGGGTCTCACTCTGTTGCTCAGGCTGGAGTACAGTAGTGTGATCATGGCTCACTGCAGCCTTAATCTCCTGAGCTCAAGTGATCCTCCTGCCTCAGCCTCCCAAAGTGCTAGGATTATAGCATGTACCACTGTGCTGGGCTCTGACCTTTTAACATAGTCTTAGAGAACACGTTAATTCCTTCCCCCTGATGGTTACCAGGCAGATTCTCTTATTTTCCTTTCTCTCATACCTGCTGGTTAGGAAAGACATTATGTCTCTATTAAAATTCTTTATCTGACTTACTATACAACATCCCATTTTGGGCGTATAGAGAAAATTGAGATTATTTGTTTGACCTCGTGCAGGAAAAATAATCATTTAATGAATGGTATTTGCCGTTTTTAAAAGGTTTTTTGGGGGTGGTGATGAATAGATGCAACGTTTATCTACGGCTCAATACCAGGTCACTTAGCCTCCTGATCCCTACAAATATTTCATTCTGAGTTGTGGTTATGCACTGAACAGAAAATGTCACCACTTCCAGCTTACACAACTGCCATCTGCGGCTTGGCCTTTGCCCATTGTTTTGTGGTTTTGCTACCTATGCACCATCCTTCTACTCCAGCAGGGGGTCTCAGCCCTGACTGCCTATGAACAGCACTAGAGGCTTAAAAAAGATGGGTGTCAGCCCTAGGCCCAGAGACTCTTGATTCCATTGGCATAGGATGGGGCCTAGGCGCAGGTATATTACAGCCGACCCTCAAGGAAGTATAATATGCAGGTGGCTTTGGAAGCACGATTGTTGACCGTCAGGTCTTCCTGACAGTTGGCAACACTGTGTCCTCTGCCTGTTATCCCCAGCACCTGGGATGGAGTCTGGCACAGGACGGACACTCACAAGTCTGCTGTGAATGATGCACTGACTGTACCTGAAATGAACTTGGAATCCTGGTGCCATCATGCCACAGTATCACCTTCTCCTGATGTATTCCTCAGATGCTTCGAATTAACCAAGAAGCCAGACTGTCAGTTCTAAAGAAGCAGGATTGCTGGAACACGAATTTGCCATGGTTCGCCATTGGCCCATGTTTCACTACTTGTTAATATTCAAAGACAATGCTATAGCATTTAGCCAGTAAAAACAAAAAAGAAAAGAAACAAGTCAGTATATCGAAAAGGAATATTATGTTATTAGAAATGCATGGCAATAGATTGTAGACACATGAAGCAAAACAGAACAAATACCAATGCTACCTAATCACTCCAGAAAATGCTGTGCAGAATGAACATCCCTTTCTTCCATGAGGTTTAAAAAAATAGCTACTTAAGCACAAAATTTTAAAATAGTTACCTGAATATAAAAGCTGAAACCCAACTGTCAATTTTTCACTTTATTTTTGGCTGGTTGGCTGATTGATTGATCCACTCATTCATTCATTTGATTTGGGCGTATTGAGCCTCTTTGTACTGGGCACTGTTCCAGGTGACGGGATACCACAGTAAACTCAAGTGACCTGGGCTTAGTCTCATGGAACTTACACTCAAACATGGGAGGTAGGTAAGAAACGAGTAAGCAGATAGCACAGAATGCAGGCAATAATGAGTGTAGTGAGGATCAAATCACAGGGGCCAGGCAGCAGGTGCAGCCCTGGCAGTCAGGGAGGGTGTCTCTGAGGATGTGGCCTGGGAGCTTAGGTCTGGATTTCTGAGGTCAGGAGACAGCAAATGATGGGTGCAGGGGCAGGAATGAGCTGGAAATGCAAGCAACAGAAAGTCCAGGGGCTAGAAATTGGCAGGAGAAGGAGTGGTATGAAATGGGAGGCAGGAACCGGATAGCATAGGGGTCTGCATGCCATGGTAAGGACTATGTATGGGGACAGTAAAAATGGCAAATGATGCCATCAGTTTCCACTTTAACAGAATTGCTACCACGCAAGAGGTCTGTAATGGGAAAATGGGCTGAATGAGTTTTCTAGCCTTGGGGAAGCCATTCCATTATTGGGTCAAGCCTCACAAAATCACTTGAGTAAAAAAATAATTGCAAGAATTTTCTTTTCTTCTTGAGTGTTGGAATGGGAGTGGGGGATATTAGGTCTATTCCTTCCCCAGATATCCATATAGCCTTTTAATTTTATTTTTTCTTTTATTAGACAGGGTTTCACTCTATCTCCTAGGCTGGAGTGCAGTGGCGCGATCTCGACTCACTGCAGCCTGACTTCCTGGACTCAAGCGATCCTCCCACCTCAGCCTCCTGAGTAGCTGGTACTACAGGCATGCACCATCATGCTTGGCTAATTTTTGTATTTTTGCAGAGATGGGTTTCACCATGTTGCCCAGGTCTCAAACTCTTGGGCTTAAGTGATTTTCCTGCCTCGGCCTCCCAAAGTGTTGGGATTACAGGCATTAGCTACTGTGCTCAGCGCCCCTGTCTTTTTATTTTCTTCATTTAATCCTCTGTTCAAATGTCATTTCCCCAAAGAGGGCTTCTTCTCTGCTTCTGGTGGTCTTCATGGTCTCTACAACTACAATATATTTTATTGTATATCAATTTGTTCATTTCATACTTCCCCCTCCCCACCGGAATGTAAATCCCTGAGGTCAAGGGCTTCATTTATTTTGTTTTCTGCTATACTCAGTACTATCCCTGTACTCAGCACATGGTAAGTGCTCAACAAATATCTGTTGAATGAATTAGTTGGAATAAATGTCATTGGATTTTGCTGCATTTATTTGGGCACAAAGGACTTGGGAGAGCCCTTGTGTTGCTATGCTTCTGTTTCCCAATCACATTCGTGTCCTTTCTAATCTTTCTGCCTTAATCACTTTAAATGTACCGACAAGCACAATTGACCAATTAATAGCGTTTATGCTCTTGTTACATCATTTGTAATCCATGATGCTCTTTCTATTCGTAATGGCCTTTCAATTTTTCATGACTCAAAATGGATGACATGCATAATGAATACAAATAGCAAATTGATTAAATGCAATGCATATTCAACTGCTTGCTGGGCTTATGCCGGTTATTAATGACAGAAATCCAGCAAATTCTCATGAAAACACCAATGACATACAACCTTTAACGCAAGATGTTGGAGCACTAGGGGTCCTAAATTTTCCTAATTACTGAGCAACAGCAGAGATTAATTTCCCAGATGGCAACCTTTGTAAATAAGAACATCAGCATGGCTGCTTTGTCCAAGTTCTTTTTGCTGAGCACAAAACCCATCATACAACCCATTTTTACTTCATCAGACTATTTGTGTTGTGTTTAAGAAAAAATACACTTGAGAGATCGCCTTATGAGCAAAGTATAAAGGATGCCACTTGTGCAAAATCAAATTTATTGCCTACTCAGGGATTGCATGTTTTTTTGGAATCCTAATACACTGTGATACAGATGCCACATAGCTTCAGTTCGTGTATTGAGCATTAAAACATCACAAAAATGATAACACAAAACAAGAAAGAAGATATGGATGAGAGTCTTCAATGGACAATACGGTAAAGGACATGCTTTTAAAAGACCTGCCTGGCTCAATGTGCAGTCTTGGTTTCAGATTGCCAAAGAATAAGCTGGTTTGCAATAAAAGGCTGTGTGAATCAACTTTCTTTTCCCCATTAGTGGGAAACCTTCTGGGAAGCAGGTGTTTTCTTTGACACACTGGGGCACATGATGACTGGTTTACCTAGGTTGGCACTGGAAAACAACAAGCACTTGTCTGGTGGGTCTATTAAGAGGGAATGAAGTGGATAGGAGCATTTGTCAAGGCCCACCCACGCTCAGAAAGCAACGATCACAGCATGCGGACCACTGCTCCTGCACTCTTCCTTCTGAAGCACAAATGAGCCACTCTGCAGAAGGAAGGTGGGGTGAGAGAATGGGCAACTGTGGTCCTGGTCCACTTCCCCAGCAGCTCTTCAGGTAACACCTTGATAGGTCTGCCTCCACCATAGTTCAGACTCTGAGTCAGTGGAATTCCAAACCCAGGGAAAGCAGAGCTCTGCCAAATTTGTGGCCTGCACCCTGCCAATTTGTGGCTCAGAGTGGTTTTGATGATACCTAGTCTAGGCTTAGTAGATTCCCTTCTTCGTCTGAAAGTGTGCACATCATCCAGGGTTGGAAACTCCAGAAGTGACCCCGAACAAGTGAGTGGTGTATCAGGAGACACAGAGAGCCTGGGTAGTGAGGGAGAAGTTAGACAGGGAAGGGAAGGTGGCCACACAATATAGGATGCATTATTAAGTCAGCTACCACAGTGGGTGACGACAGTTGAATCTCACACGGTAACACTGGAAAACTGCAAAGTACATGCCTTGGAATTACTTTAGCCAAGGGGTGAGGGAGCTGGGGTATTTATACCCATATAACCAGCAGTCATTGCTTAAGAATGTCCCCAGAGAGATATTAATTCCCAGGCACTTTCATCTTTCCATGCCTATGGACAAAGTGGAGCCTAGGGCCCATGTATCTGACAAAGATACAGTGGATGTGGGTGGAGCGCCCATAGAGACTGTTTCAAAGTCACATGAGGACTTAGACTTCCTTCCTGTACATACAAAACCTACACCCTCATCCCAAACTTCTGAAGGCATCACCATTACTCATGATCAAAATGTCTGATTAATGTACACAGTGCATTAAGCACACTTTTGAATGTGATTTGAAGGGGAATGACATTAACAGACTCTACTTGCTGAATTTTCCACTCTATGGAGATGGCAAGACAGACTTCTTGCTAACATTTAGGAAACACACATGCCCTCCTCCCCCACTGTCATATGTCTATGTGAGAGAATAAAGAATTCACAACTAGTTCTAAAAAAAAGAAACTAGGAAGAGAAATACAGACTACAGAGTAAGAGAAAGCAACAGTGCGAACAGAGAGACAGACAGAAAAGAATGAGAATTTAATTTATTAAAATTGGAAAAAAAACCCCAAAATTATTGGTACCTTTAAACATGTTCCCTAGATGAAGCCTGAGGTACTGTGCTGGAACTTTCTGATTGTCATATAGAATCTGGTTGTCAAATAGCCTTATTTTGTACTGGAATTCATCTTGTAAAGCCAAAGAATTCCTTAGCATCTCTATTTCTTTTGACACTTTAGTTGCAAAAATACTTTCTTAGTGCATAACAATGATAATAATTAGTATTTATTTCATGCTTGCTATGTATGAATTGTTTTGCATGTATTAACTCATTTAATACTCACAATAAACCCATTGGTTTCTCCATTTCACAGGGAAAGAAGCTGAGGCTCAGAAAGGTTCAATGACTAGCCCAGGGTCACTCAGCAAGTGGAACTAGGATTTAAATCCAGGGGGTCTGACTGCAGAACCCCCAATTTTTACATCTCCATATTATCTTTCTTTCATTTGCCCTAATTACTTACCTTAATAGGCACATGTTTTTACAAACATAAATCCTTCCTTGTTTCTATCGGAAGGATGTGATGGCTTGACATTTTACGCCAAGGTCAGTGCAACACTTTCACATGAGCAACATCCTAAAACAGAGCTCATTCAAGGAGGCGAGAGGCCCCAACTTCCCAAGGATGACATCTGGTTTCTCCTTCAGCATGCCCAGGTCTCTCACCAGCAAAACCTTGAGAGTTTTACCCCACAACCATCTTAGAATCACCTGCTCTCTAAACCTAGGGAAAGTCACTGAGGGCTACAGGAAATCAATTTTGTTTGCTTCTCTTTGCTACCAGATGAGCCAACTCAACCACTGGACTCCATATTGAGTAAAAATATGAAACATGCAAATGGCACTCCATTCTTATTTGTTACCTTTTTACTCAATAAAAGAAGGAAGTCTGAGTGATCATAGATAGAACCATTGCTTAGAAAGCACTTGAGCAATTGTTTAGATTCACATTTATTATGGTGTGATCTGAGTCTAAAAAATAATTGACTTTTTTTTTTCTTTTCCAGTAAGGCTTATAAATACAGACTCAGAGAGGTTTCTCATTCTCCTAAACATCTTTCCAGGCGGAGATGAGAGGGAAAAAGCTCGTGCCTGTGCTAAAAGCCTACGGTTTGCTATTCCACGATGTTTCTATTACAGTGTAAGTGTGTATATGGCATCAGTACATATGCACATAAGTGTCATTTGCTAAATTTAAAAGAAAGATGGTTTTCCCACTTCTAACACTTAAGAACTTAGAAAAGATAATGCTTTAAGAGGCAGCAAAATCCACGACTACACACAGACAAAAGATCCTCTTATTTTTCTAAATATTTAGAGAATTAGTCTACAGAAGGACTACAATAGAAACTACCATAGTGAGATGAGATAAAATGATAAAAGTGCACCTACGGAACCGTTTAAGTATGCGAGAGTGTCTATGGAATGTGTGTGTGTGTGTGTCCCCATTTACACACACACAAGAGAATGAATAATTTTAAGCAAAAGCATTCAAGAATTTTATCATTCTGTCTTGACTTGTTCTTTCCACACGTTCAGGTTCAGTAATAACCTTGAAAGTGTCAGGACCAGATCGGTCAGGAGGATTCATTTAGAAATTGTGACCGGTCACAATGTGCCTTTATTTAGCCAACCCTCATAATAAGAGATTTCTATTACACGGGGCTGCTGTATGATGAGGTGGAGAGCACGTAACTGAGGCTCTGTAGTCAGACACCCGCAGAGCCTATGCCATCCACACGCTCACCACAGCCCCTGCCTCTGCATGGGGAAGGCAGGTGGAGGGATGAGCAATATGTATTTCAGATGCCCTTTTGGTCTGGGGGCTGTCAAGTCTCCTAATGCTGGACAGGACTGGGCTGTATTGAAAATTACACTAATTAGGAGATTTGGATTTTTGAAGCATCTTTGTTTCTGTAAACTCCTTGTGAGTCTATCTAGCCTCAAATACCCAGTTAGAAACAAATATATGGAGATGATATGAGATTGTGCACAGAAGTCCTTCAAAGATGGCATTACACAGACTGAGATTACTAAGTAAAAAAAGTCCATGTAAATTTCAAAGAGCCATTAGCTGAGTCATATATTTACAAAATACAGTCAACCATCTACTGCTGACTAAGCTTTCTTAACTTCTTGACAATCTGGACAAGAATGACCCAGAGAGGTTGATAAGAAATTGAAAATTCTGCAAACACAAATAAAAAAGACAGATAAGCATAAAAATGGAAACGAATGCTAAATCAAAAGTCTGTCTCTAACAAGTTGACAAAATTCTGCAAGCCACAGATGCTCATAATTGGAGCACTATAGAAAATAAGGATGTTAAATTAGAAAAGAACTCAGTAAGGTCAGAAAACATATTTATGGTATTAAAGTGTCCTGGGTAATAGCAATGTAACAGAGAGAAGAGGAGATCTTGGGCTGGGCATGGTGTCTCATGCCTGTAATCCAGCGCGTTGAGCTCATGGGTTCGTGACAAGCCTGGCCAACATGGACAAACCCTGTTTCTACTAAAAAAATACAAAAATTAGCTGGACGTGGTGGTGGGTGCCTGTAATCCCAGCTACTTGGGAGGTTGAGGCAGGAGAATCATTTGAACCTGGGGGGTAGAGGTTGCAGTGAGCCGAGATCGCACCGCTGCACTCCAGCCTGGGTGACAGAGTGAGACTCTGTCTCAAAAAGAAGAAGAAGAAAAAAGAGATCTTAAATATTATGATGGGAAAAATCTCTAGAATCAACTTCGTGGTGAGGAGGAGGCTGTTCAGAGATATAATTTAAAGTTCAATCATGGACAATCGAAGGTTTAGACTAAAGGAAAAATAAAGCTACCAAGCAAAAAGCCTTGCTAAACACAACCCTGTGAGATAAATAGGGAGACAGGCATCATTGTTATATAGAAGATCTTGAAGGAAAATTAGAGTACAATGCATGTGCTCATTCCACCAATAAAGGGTTCTTTATTCCCTCAATATTCAACTGATTTCCAAAAATGCAAGCTATTAAAGTATGACATAACTTCATGAAACAGGGTAATTTTTATTTCTTGGGAAAGTCAGAAGAATAAAATGCAGAAAGATTTATAAAATAAAGTTTTATTTTTATTTAAGTTCATTATATTTTATTTTGCTTATATTACACTTACCATGTATACCAGGCACCATTTAAAACACTTTGTAAACATTAACCCATTTAATCTCCTTAACAACCCTAGAATGTACTATTATTAAGCCCTTTTACACATGAGAAAACAGGCTTGGAGAAATTCAGTGACTCGCCCAAGGTCACACAGCTAGTAAAAGTGGAGCTGTGGCCATGTGCAGTAGCTCACGCCTGTAATCCCAGCACTTTGGGAGGTCCGAGGTGGGTGGATCACAAGGTTAGGAGTTTGAGAGCAGCCTGGCCAATATGGTGAACCTCTGTCTCTACTAAAAATACAAAAATTAGCCAGGTGTGGTGGCAGGTGCCTGTAATCCAAGCTACTTGGGAGATTGAGGCAGGAGAGTCGCTGGAACCGGGGAGGGGGAGCTTGCAGTGAGCCGAGATCACGCCTCTGCATTCCAGCCTGGGTGACACAGCAAAACTCCGCGTTAAAAAAAAAAAAAAAAAAAAAAAAAAAAAAGGTGGAGCTGTACACAGGCCATCGGGCTCTACAGTACTTGGAATCACTATGCTATGCTGCCTTTATAAGCAGGGGAATTAAAAAGTGACATATTTTGATGATCTTGCTCTAATTTCTTAGCTTCTGAACCTTTGAAAGATTAAGTGAATACATGATACAATTCTACACTCTTTAGAACAGGAAAAAATTTGAAGAAATTTGATCTTAAAATATATTCATTTGTCTTTATAATTATACATGGAACCTTAAGAATCCTTTAAAAGAGTAAATTAGTATTTCATACACACAAAAAAACAAGATAATAGATGGATTGGAAAGATATATTTTTCTGTTATTCCACAATAACTTTTACATTGAGATCAGATTAGAAAATGACCAGGATAAATGGCCAAGAATAAAATTCCCCCAAGTGTTGCATATACATTCTACCAGAAAATGTGTGACAACATTTTTAAGAAGTGTTTCCTGCCACAAAGTCAGAAGTGGGTGCTAATGTTAACAGCTCTCAAAAAGCTGCAGCCTGAAAAGAATAATGTCCTGAAGGGTAAATTGCATTTCCCTACAAAGGTTTTAATTAAAAAGCACTCTTACCTTCAGTCCTGACTCTTTAAACTTGCAATTTTACCAATAAGACAACAGTATTAACTCACTAATTCATTCAACAAACATTTATAGAGCTCCAATTTAGCAATGAGACTATCCCAAAGTGAATGAGACACAGTTTCCACTTCTCAAAAAGTCCATTTAGAGAATATGAACTTGGACAATTAATGAACAAAACCATGAGCTAAGTGTTATAGAGGCTCCAATAATACAAGCAGCAGGATCTTTTTAAAAATGTGCAATGTGCAATGTGCTCCTGGCTCAATATGGTGCAATGAGCACATGCATTATTTCTTGTCCTAACTAAAACCCCACTAAAATGAGAGTAAATCCCAAATTTCCACTTCTAGCCAAAATGGAGTAATAGGAACTTGCTTTATCCTCCCACCTAACATCACTCCCCCCATCCCAGGACAAAATATATTAAACAATAGTACGCCAGACACTGGACATCAGCCAACAATCAGGGATCCTTGAGAGAAGGGAAGCAAATGAGATGGGCCTGGTGATTTTTGAGCTTACTGCCTGGAGAGAAGTTCCAGGCTACAGCATGAGAGGGCAAATCCAGGCAAAGCCTGGTGGGCTTCTCACGTGGAGTAGATGAAGCTGAGTCTGAGGACACCTAGGCAGCTCGAGTTTACAGAGAAGAGTACTGGAGAGGAGAAGGCTTCACAAAGAGAACACTCCAAAGATCTAAAGATAGTCCTGGCGGGGCATGGTGGCTCCCACTGTAATCTCAGCACTTTGGGGGGCCGAGGCAGGTGGATCCCTTGAGGTCAGGAGTTCAAGATCAGCCTGGGCCAACATGGAGAAACTTCATCCGTATAAAAAAAATACAAAAAATTTAGCCACGCGTGGTGGCTTGCACCTATAGTCCCAGCTACTTGGGAGGCTGAAGCAGAAGAATCGCTTGAACTTGGGAGGAGGAGGTTGCAGTGAGTTGAGTTTGTACCACTGCACTCCAGCCTGGGTGACAGAGTGAGACTCCATCTCTAAATAAATAAATAAATGTTAAAAAATAAAGACAGTCCTCCTTGAGTATTCAGCTGAGTGCTGAAAAGTGTATGCATGTGAGGAAACTACCTAAGGTCAGGTGGAAACCCACACAAAAAGACTGAAGAACAGTGCCTGCTACTCACACAGACCCAGAAATAGAGTCTATTCCCACTAGTCAGACTGGGAAACCTTAAGATTCTCTGACATAGAGAAGTTTGCCTCCACTGTAGGGAATAATAACACCTAAACCAAGCATTGCTTTGGTATCACCTAATAAATCTTAAAAGTGAGGACAAAGGATAAAACTGCTTCTAAGCAATGAAACTGTCTCAGATTGAAGCTTGAAAATATTGATAGGAATACAAAAATGTCCAGTACCAAAACAGTAAAATATACAATATCTGGTACCCAGTCAACAATCAACCAGGACACAAAAAGCAGGAAAATAGGACCATAAGAGCATAGCAATCAATCAATCAAAATGAACTTCAAATTAACATAGAATTAGCAGTTATTATGACTGCATTTCAAATTCTCAAAAAGTTAAGTAGATACGAGTGGAAGATATTTTTTAAAGGCTAAAATCAAATTTCTAGCAATGAAAAAACAAAGTCTAAGATAAGAATTGTACTGGATGGGAATGATGACAAATTAGAGACTGCAGAAGAAAAGATTAGTGAACTTGAAGACATGGCTATAAAAATATTTAAAATGGAAGACAAAAAAAGATAATTTATAAAATGAGTAGAGCATCAGTGAGTTGTGGGCTAACTTCAAGTAGCTTGTACTTAGGAAACTGGAGTCCCTGAAGTAACAAGAGGACAGGACAGAAAAAATCAGAAGATATAATGGATATAAAATGTTCAAATGTGACAGAAACAATAAAACCAGAGATCTATGAAATTCAATAAACTCCAAGCGAAAGAAATATTAAGAAAATTACAGCAAGGTACATCATAATCAACTTGCTCAAAAGGAGTGATGAACAGAAAATCTTAAAGGCAGCTTCAGGTAAGAAGGCACATTATATGGAGAGAATCAAGGCAGGGATTATTGTATAATATATTTCTAGACAGAAATAATGCATGTGAGAAGATAGTGATGCAACATTTTTAAAGTACTAAAAGGAAAAAACTGTCAAACTAGAATTTCATATTTAGTAAAATAGCTTTTAAAAATGAAGGGGAAATAAAGACTTTTTCAGGCACCAAAAGCTAAAAGAATTCATCACTGGCAGATTTCACCACAAAATTAAAAAAAATCCTTTAAGAATTATGAAAATAACACCACATGGTAATAGGAATCTCTACAAAGGATGAAGAGTATTGGAAATGGGTGTGTGTGCACATATGTGTATGTATACGCACATACATATATATACATATGTTTGTGGATATTTTACTTCTAACTTAAAAATCTCTTTAAAACACAATTAACTAATTAAATAAAAATAACATAATGTGGGGTTTATAAAATCTGTAGAGGTTAAATGTTTTCCAATAATTTCAAAAAAGATTGGGAGGGGAAAAATCAAAATATACTATTGCAAGATTATTACACTATATGTGAGCATAAAATCACTTGAAGGTAAACTGTGATAAACTAAATATATGTACTATAAGTCCTAAAGTAACAAGTAAAATAACAAAACAAAAAGTTATAACTTACAAGCCAACGAAGGACACAAAAAGAAATTGTAAAATTATTCATTTAATCTAAAATCAGGCAGGAAAAGAGAAAAAAAAAACAAAGAAGAGATGAGACAAAACCCTCCCACAAAATTAGCATGTAAACCTAATCACATCACATATCACATTAAATAGAAATGGTCTAAATGCCCCAATTAAAAGGAAGAGATTGTCAAATTCAATTAAAAAGGAAGACTCAACCATATGTTACCTACACGAAACACATTTCAAGTGTGATGGCACAAACAGGTTAAAAGTAAAAGGATGGAAAAAATATACCACGCCTGACACCAATCAAGGAAAGCTATAGTAATATCAAACAAAAGACGTTTCAGATCAAAGAGTATTACTTGGCATGAGAAATGTCATTTCATAATGATAAGGAGTCATTTCATCAAAAAGACAGAAATAATCACAAATCATGTCTATGCACCTACTAACAAAGCTTCAGTAGACACGAAATAGAAACTGGTATAACTGCAAGAAGAAACATACAAATCCAAAACTATAGTCAGATATTTTAACACTTCTGTCTCAATAATATATAGAACAAATGAAATGAAAATCAATAATAGAAGATCTGAACCACATTATCAAGTAACTTTTAAAATGAACATTTATAGAACATTTCACTCCCAAAGCAGCAGAATACACATTCTTTTCAATAACACATGGACATCTATAACAATAGATCATACAGTGGTCCATAAGTCCTCTTAAATTGAAAATAACTAAAGTCACACAAAGTATATTATCTGACCACAGTGGAATTAAATTAAAAAATGGCAACAGAAATATCTCTGGAAAATGCTCAAATATTTGGAAACAAAACAACATATTCTAGATAATTCATGGGTCAAAGATGAATTCAAAAGGGAATTTAGAAAGTATTTTTAACTGAAGGAAAATTAAAATACAATATATCAGAATTTGGAGGATGCCACTAAAACAGTTTTTAGGGGAAATTTTATAATACCAGCTTATATCAGAAAAGAAAAAATGTCTTAGTTTTTCCCTTAAAAAACTAAAAAAAAAAAAAAAAAAAAAAAAGAGCAAATCAAACTTTAAGCAGAAGGAAATAACAACAATAGGAACAGAAAACAATGACATAGAAAAAAGAAAAACAATAGAAAAAAATTTATGAAAAAAAGTCGGTTCTTTGAGAAGATCAATAAAATTGATAAACCTTTAGCCAGACTTATCAGGAAAAAAAGGGAGAAGAAAGAACTTGCTGACAGCAGAACTGAGAGAAGCTGCATCACTATTCAGTCCCCAGATGCTGAAAATATAAAAACGAGGATGTTGTGAAGAACTTTATGCCATCAAATTCAACAACTTAAATGAATAAATTCCTTGAAAGACATAAATGACCAAAGCTTACTCAAAAAGAAATAGATAACCTAATAGCCCTTTATCTATAAAAGAAATTGAATTTGTAATTAAAAAAAAAACAAACAAAAAATCTTTCCACAAAGTAAACTCCAGGCCAAATGGCTTCAGAGGTGAATTATATCAAGTATTAAAGAAGAAATAATACCAATTCTACACAACTCTTCCATGAAATTGGAAAGGAAGAAATATTTTCCAATTTATTCTATGATGTCAGCATTGCCCTAATACTAAAACTAGACAAAGACATTACAAGCAAAGAAGACAGACCAATATCCTCATGAACCTAGAACAATTCTAAACAAAATTTTAGCAAATTGAATTCAGCAATACGCCAAAAAGAATAATATATCATGGTAAAGCAGAGTTTGTCTCAAGAATGCAAAATTGGTTTAACACTCAAAAATCAATCAAAGATCAATACAATCCACTATATTGCTAAACTATAAAGAAAAACCATATGATCATCTTAATAGATCCAGAAAAGGCATCAGAAAAAATCTAACATACCTTCCTGGAAAGGCTCTCGATAAAGTAGGAATTAAAGGGAACAACCTCAATATTATAAAGGGCATATACAAAACAACCATACAGCTAACATCATACTTAATTCAAGACTGAATACTTATGGTACCTGAATTTCCCTCCCTAAGATCAGAAATAAGACAAGGATGTCTGCTCTCACCACTTCTATTCAATAATGCATCAGAATTCCTAGCCAGTGGAAAAAGTTAAGTAAAATAAATGAAAGACCAGACTGTAAAAGAAGCAAAGCTTTGTTTATTTACATATGACATTATTGCCAACATAGAAAATCCAATGAAGTGTACAAAAATGTTATAATAAGTGAGTTGACCAAGGTGTAGGATACAAGATCATTCTACAAAGATTAGTTGCATTTCTATATGCTAAAATGAATAATCAGAAAATGAAATTTTAAAAAAGATACCATTTACAACAGTATCAAAATACATGAAATATTAAGAAATTACAGAAAATTACTGAGTTGGCATCTTTTTAAAAATCCAAAATACTTAGGCATAAAATCTTAATATTACTGTGAAATTTCAGAACCACAAAAATAAAGATCCTGAAAGTTTCCACGGGAGTAAACAGATCGCCTATAAAGAACTGAGAATCAGACTGACAAGGGACTTCTCAATGGTCAAAACATAATGAAGTTAGAGGAAAAGGTTAGGATAATAACATTAATTAAATTCTTATCTGACACAGCAAAAATTTGAAATATATTGTTTTAAGGTGGCAAACTACCAAATAAAGGTGTAAGCATATTATTTATAAACGTGGAGCGAACCACCAGAAGCCCTATCAATAGAATGGGTTAAAACTGGCTGCCTTTGGAAGTACGATGAGAGGAGAAAAAAGATGGGGTAGGAAATAAAATTTAATAGGCAACCACTTAATAACCCTATTGGTATTACTTGATTAACTATTTGTATGATTTCAATGTGTTTAAAAAAAACCTCAGTGGGTGCATGGTGACATCAGAGCCCAGAACAAATTAAATGGACCCTTGAGTAACATGGCTGCACTTTACATATGGCCGTGAATGTCTATATTACAGCTAATAGCCGGCTCTTTTCTTACCAATATAAGCTTCAATTCCACTGAATTTACTGTGCTCTCTCCTTCCTGCCCCCCACCTCGCTCCTGTCTTTCTCTCTCTCATGGTGACAAAGAGCCTTGTTGTTCTGTGACTCTGATGGAAAAATGCTTATGTGTGAAGTCAAATGGTGTGGGGACAAGGTAGCCTGGCAAAGTATGTGACCTGGATACACAGATGATGACCTCACACCAACAAGAACATGCAGACACCCAAAGTTCTGTATGATTGATTCATTCTAAGTTGATGTAAGATTTTAATCAGTATGACCCTGAGTCTCATGGGAAAAGTTGTTCCTTTTTCAATTCTCTTTCAATTCTATGCATATCAAGGAGAAAAATATAGTTTGGTAGCCTTTTAAATAAGAACTCTTGTTAAAAGATTTCATTCTCAGACCTCTGGCTCAGAGTATTTCACTAATATTTGATTGTTGTATTTGTGTTTATTTTCATGGTTACTATTTTATATATGAAAAGTGAAACTGGTTTTCCATCTGTGGCTAGTGACAAAGATTAAATTTATCCTTTTAAATAAATTTACAAACAATACGTCGGTAATTTAAGAAGAATATTAAGCATATTCTTAGGAGGATATTAATATTAGAAGAATATTAAGCATATTAATAGGAGGCAAGTTGTTATGGCAACATTTGTCAAGATGGTTTGCAAATAACTGAAGTTTAGGGAACACCAGTCTGGTAAGAGCCCTGTCCTCGTTTACCTTTATCAAAATTTGTTTTTATTTATTTTAAATGTGTATATTCAGGGGGTGCAAGTGCAGATTGCTCGTGTGTGTATATTGCATAGTGGTAAAGTCTGAGCCTTGGTGTACCCATCACCCGTACTGGCTTGCCTTCTTCATATGGCTCCTAGCAGGACCGTGAAACAGGAAGGGAAGAATGTCCTCATTTAGGTTGGACACTGGCAGCATTTTCTGGGTGAGAAACTCTGAATTTGCTCACACTTTTTAATAATCTCCCAATTAAATGCAACTGTTTTGAGATATATCCCAATTTGAAGTATACAATAAAACCTAGAATACAGCCTTGGGAGTTGTGGGCCCACAGTTTCTGAAAAGTAGATGGCAGGCAAAGTGCTGAGCTGTATCTTTTCCTTCCCAATTATACCAGAAAAAAATAAAAAATAAAAAATAAAAACGAAAAAACCCTCCCACATTTAATGAATGCGCTCACCCTCTCCACATATACGTTGCCCCAAACTTCAAGCCTTCAATCCACATAAATTTACAAAAGAAAAGATTCACACCAAAGCTGCTTTATCATCCTCGGCTGCTGGAAATGGATTTCAGGAGCAATGACCACACCCTCCCCACATAAGGCTCCCCTACAACTGAGGCATGGACAGCAAGGAGTCAGCACAGTCTCAGCTCCAAACCTCAAATGAATCTGGTTATTTCTCTAATAACCAGTGTATAATAAGTTTACGATGATAATTACAGCACATTTACAAGGAAGTTTGGAGAAAAAAGAATAAGATTGAAAAATATAAATCTAGGTCAAAAACGATGGTGACAAGACACCACAAACAAACTGAAAAGACAGGCCATAGTCTGGGAGAGAGACCTACGTAACAGATACAGGATCACAATGCAGAGAGACCTACGTAACAGATACAGGATCACAACGTGTATATACATATGTGTGTGTGTGTATTTATGTATGTATGTATATATACACATGCATACACAAATAACTCCTACAAATTAATTAGACAAATTAATAACCCAATAGAAAAATGGTCAAAGTGTTTGAATAAGCAAATAATAGGGAGGAAATACCAATAGCCAATAAACACATGACAAGTGGTTCGATCTCATTAGTAATAAGAGAAACGTACATTAACTCCATTTTGGAGAGCGATTTGACCCTATCTAAAATGTGCACAATTCTGTAACCCAGAAATTCCATCTGCAGGTATAAACCTAGAGAGGCACTCATGTGCATAAGAAGTCACACACCACAGTGGCATTTTTAATAGTGAAAAATTGGAACACAAATGCCCCTGAATAGGAGAAAAGCTACATAAATTACAGCATAGGCACAACATGAAATACTATGAAACAATGAGGTAGATCTATATGAATTAACATGGAAAGATCTTAAAGAAATGTTAGTAAAAAGCTAGCTGCAGACACATTCAATGTTATGCCTATATAGGTGAAAAAGCCATTTAAAAATAATGCTATCTAGTTGTTTAGTGCTACAGATTCACAGTACTGTGCTTAAATGTATAAAAAATATTTCAGAGGATTCAGACTAAACTGGTAGTTGTTACTGGGAAGGTGGAGGGTATTGAGGAGAGGAGGGGGAATAGGAACTTTTATGGCGGTAGGGGTTCAAGGTGATTTTTAACTTATCTGTAATGTTCTAATTTTTTCAAGGGGCTGATATTTATGTATTACTTGAGTAATTTAAATAATACTTGAGTAATTTATGTAATGCAACAAAAAGTTGATAAAAAAAATAACACTAATGATCTAAGAAGGACTGAGAGAAGGGGATAGAGAAGTTAGACCAGCAGCATAGGGTCTGTTACTGTCTGTTAGTTTATGAAATTCGTGAGAACATGAGTTGTCATAAATTCGTCATGTGGAAAGCCATCCACGTTGGGCTCCCCTCCCATTTGTAAATGAATTGCCTCTGTGACTGTCCAAGGCTCACAGGCTCCTGGGGCCCATGCCTCCCCCAACAGTAGGAAGGGTTGAGACCTCACTAAGACGACTCAAAGCTACAGTCTGAGAACCCTTAGTCAGAAGAAACTCAAAAAGATAATACACATGCAGTGTAAAGGAATCTTTCTCTGTTTCTTTATGAGATTGTTATATCCACATATGGCACTTTAGCAGCCAAAATAAAGTTCTCTAATGTGGTCTCATGGTAATAATATTGTAAAACAACACAAAATGGCAATAACTCGCCAGTTTCGCAAGGTGGAGGTCTGAAATCGACAATGCTTTTCTCAAAAATCACAACTTGGTAAAAGGCACAGCTATTAGAAAACAGATTCTCTTCCTAAATGCCTTGAAATTCATGCCCTTTTTAATTGCCCAGAATTCATGTCACTTGTGTGAAAAAGCTATAAACATACACAATCATAAAAACACATTTAGACATCCTGAACAAAATCAATGCCATATTATTTTAGTTTATTATTCCTTGTAGAATTCACACTGGTCCTCCTACTTTGATATTTATTTATACCGAAGAAGCAAAAGAACATAAATGCCACACTTGGGACAGCACTAATGCTAGAATTGAGTAGAATACATATAGCTTCTGCCTTAATTTAAAAAACTAAAGCAGTCTTTACGAATCAACCTCACATAATATAGGACAAAGCTGAAGGTCACTGTATTATTCATTTAAAAAGGCACTGATAAGGATTAAAATTAAGGTTTATGAGGTTTGAAGGACTGTTAGCTTGCATAAATGGCTTCTTCCTTCCTAACGGTGGATGATGGGGGGGTGGGGGCGTGGAAGGGGGTTGATGATAAATAGTATACAAAAGGATATACTTTTTCCTTCCCCCCAGGGGTTTGTTATTCGTCTCTCATTGGAACCTCTAAGCTCTTTATTCAAGAGGTCCTCTGCTATTCACAACTTTGCTGCTCTTATGAAAAATTAATGATTGCCTTCCCTTCAACAGAAAACTGCCTTATTTTGCAGAAGATTAACAAAGAGGATGCGGTGCAGAAGTGAGTCCCTCAGCAGGAGAAGCTTCTCTCACACCAACCCATTTATGGCTGGGGAAAAATACCCCGTTAGTTCAAGGATAGCAAATAAATAGATGGTGTGCAGCCTGGTACAGATGGTAGAACAAGGACTACATCCTTCACAAAAGGGATGTGCCAACAAAAACAGCCTGCCCCCAACAGCAGGCTGACCCAACGCCCTGCTCGCTGACTCCTTTATGCCGGCACTGAGTGCCACGCTGCGTTTGCAAGCTATTGTTCAGCAGGCGGATTTTCTGCTAGGGGTTAACAGGTGAGAGCAGTGATCCCATATGCAACAGCAAGAGCAAAAGAGAGAGGATGCTTTCAGTTAAGCTGCCAATGCTTAGCAAACACTTCTGAAAATATCATAGCTCAATATTGCATCATTCATGAATGGACGAGCTGCAGGGTTGGGGGTGCTTGTTTCAAAATGATTTACCAAAGTAAGAAGAGAGTGCAGAAATGCAAAAATAAAATAATGTGGCTCATGTGCTGTCCTATGTATGCATCAGTTTTCATTTTAACATCTAGTTGTGGCTATCAAAGTAATTTCTGGTGAAATTCCGCTTTCACTATTTAAAGTCCCACTTTGTTACATCATTTCATACCTTAATTTCACTCAATCTTTAATGACATACGTCCCCCAGACTCCCTAAAGCCAGAGAGGTTATATTAATTATTGGTTCATTAGTAAGGGACTGGGCCTCAAACTCAGCTCTTCCCACTTTGAGCCCAGCACTCCTGGGAAGCTGTGGAAAGCATTCAAACGCCCTGATCCCGGCATCCAGCCAGCCAGGGGCGGGGGTAAGAACACGTGAAAACGTTTGGAAAGAACAAAGGGGCCCCTTTCTCTCACACCTGTTAAAATGGCTACTATTAAAAAAGATGGAAGACAAGTGTTAGCATGGCTGTGGAGAAAAGCGAACCCTTGTGCACTGTTGGTAGGAATGCAAATTAGCACAGCCATGATGGAAAGCAACATGGAGGTTTCACAGAAAACTAAAAATAGAACTACCATGGGGCCAGCAATCCCACTTCTGGGTAGAGATCCAAAGGAGCTGAACTCAGTGTGCCACCGAGATATTTGCATTTCTATGTTCACTGCAGAATTCACAGTGCTGAGTTATGGAAGCAACCGAGGTGTTCACCATTGGATGAATGTATAAAGAAAACGTGTGTGTACATGATAGAATAGTATTTAGCCTTCAAAAAGAAGGAAATTATGTTATTTTTGACAACAGAGATGAACTTGGAGGACATTATGTTAAATGAAATAAGCCGGGCACAGGACAAATGCCACATGATCTAACTTGTAATTCTCACATGTGGTATCTAAAACATCAAGCTCACAGAAGCAGAGAGCACAATGATGGTTCCCAGAGACTGGGAAAGGGGGTTGGAGGGAAAAAGGTGAGAGATGAGGGTGCAAAATTTTAGTTAGACAGGACTAATAAGGTTTACTGAGCTATTGCACAGAATGGTGACTATAATAAGTAATAATGCATTGTATATTTCCAAACCGTTAAAAGAGGAGATTTTAAGTGTTGTCACCACAAAAAAAAGATAAGTATGTGAGGTGATAGATTTGTTAGCATGAGTTGACCAATCATTCCACATTGCACACATATATCAAAACATCACATTATGCTCCATAAATATATAATTATTATTTGTCAGTTAAAACAAAGAATGAAGGCAGCACCCACCTGATGCTAAGCACCTAGAAATGACTGAATTCCACCAACATGTGTTTGGCATGGACACAGCCTTGGCCTTCACAGAGCTTCGTGGACTCCTGGGGCAGGTGGGGTCAAACACATTCTCACCCAGATAACTCTACGATCATACTTGTGATGGGCCAGACTTTTGGAGCTGTGGTTCAAGGATAAATCTTTTGTGAGTTTTTTTTTGTGTGTGTGTGTGTCTGTTTTTAACTTGTTTTTTAAGTGTTTGTAGTAAGAAAGCACTGAGCTTGGGTGGCTGAAAGTGCGTGATGGAGAATCTATAAATGATAGCTTCGTATAGATGAGTTGTGCTCGGCATTGTCTATATTCATCTACTTTTTGGTGTCACTAACGGCATATGAAATGACAATTAGAGACGTCAGCTGCTCTTTGACTTGAATATACTTTCCAGAGAGCACTAAATCTACAGTGTTTCTCCTCATTCGTATGGATCTCAAGGTAGTTGAAGGACAATGACTGCCAGGCCCTGTAGACTGTTTTCTCTATGCCAAGCACTGCTCCAGGACCCTCTGATGTGTTACCACTCAGTTAATCTTCACAGCAGTCTCATGACACTTGCACTATTATTTTACACATACCCCATTTTGCAGACTAAGAAACTGAGAAGCAAAAAACTAAAGTGGTTTGCCTAAGGTTTCCAGCTAATAGGTGAGACAGCTGGGATTTAAAGCTGGTAGACTGCCTCCAGTCTGCTATGCTTTCTGCCTGAAGACAGATGATATCTAAAATAATTTTTAAACATATGAAATTCATTTTCAGTATAATTATAGATAGCAGATCCAAATAACTAGAAAAATCCAGGAAAAAGAGCCATGAATATACACTTTCAAAGAGCGTGCAATGAAGAGCAAAATCAATTCTTGCTTTATAAGCTATCGCAAGGATTTTACCCCTGTCAACATTTTATTGTTAGATATCAAAAAATCATTACCACCACAACAAAACATTCACAATGATATAAAAACGGACTTTGTTCCTTAAGGAAATGCTATAAATATGCACAAGAAAATATTTTTCTCTGAGAAATGGCAATCAGCCAATAAATCAGCAAGTCACACACGAGCCTCCTCTCTTTTCCTAGAATTTAACACATGAAGATTTAACAAGGCTTGTAATCAGTTCAACAAGAATGAGAGAAGCCTGTTGGAAGCCATCATTAAATCTAAAACTTAAAACTTCTGCATGACAAAATACATCATACAAAAAGGTTAAAAGACAAGCTATACATAGGGAGTAAATATTTGCAACATGCCTAGTAAGAGAAGATTGTTAACCAGAAATGACAATGAACTCCTACAAGTCAGTAAGACAGGCAACTCAAAAGGAAGAAGCATAAATAATAGGTTCAAGGATTTCAAAGAAAAGGAAATTCAAACAGCCAGTCAACATGGAAGGATGCTGAACTTCACTAGCAATTACGGAAACTCAAAATGAAACCACAATAAGCTACTTACTTCAGATGTGCAAAATGTTTAAGTTGGTTGGTATCAGATGTTTGGTGTAAGTGTGGGGAAATGAGCACTTTCATACGCTGCTGGTGGGAGTCTACATCATAGCCAAGTTGGAGGTACTTTGGAAGTACCTGGTAATATTGAAGATGAGCGAATTCTATCATCTTAAAATTATCTGCAGAGAGAAATATTTGCACAGATGCACTGGGGGATATGTACAAGGATGTTCACTGCAACATAATTTGAAATAATGGAAAACTGACACAACCTAAATATCCACCAGCAAGAAATGAATAAACTGTGGTATGTTCTTAGGATATAATAGTTATAGAATGACTCTAGATGTAAATTTATCAAAATGCATACAGTTCAAAAATGACGAGTGGAAAGAAGTTGCAGAACAACATACAGTGTGATATCATTTACAGAAATGTTTTTTAAAAAGTTCCCACATCAACAATATTACGTGTTTCTAAAGATATGTGAATATACATGTAAAAGTTTACAAAACGGGCTGAAGACATACACACCAAGTTTAGAATAGTGTCTATTTCTGGAGAATAAGGAGAGTTACTGTGATTAATGTGATAAGGAGGGGGAGGGTTAAGTCAATAATGCGCTTTTTTTTTTTTAAAAAGTGAAGAATTAATTCATACAGTTTAAAAAATATTATATACATAGGAAAAAAGACTGACTCAAATATGCCAGTGATTAATTCCTGTTGGTGAAGATTTCTTGGATTTTTCTTTCCTCCTCTTTTTAAAAATAGTTTTATACATTTTCAATTTTCCAAAATAAAAAATACAATGAAAAAATCAATGGAAATATAACTCATAAATTTCAACTAAATCTGCAATGTCATGCTCTACCTCTTGTGATTAGCTTTTCTTTATTTTTATCTTACACAATTATGCTCTTAAGTAAGGACAAATTAGAGTCAGAACACTTTGGTCCTCCATTTCCTTCAATAAACAGGAACATAATGTATTTGGATAACTGTTTTTGGTCTAACAGAGCTTTGACATTAGAGAGGCATATGTTTCATAGATTATGGATGGCACTGTTTAGAAGACTTCAAATTCACAGGTGGCAGCCAGAATCCCATAAAGATGTTGTATCTTTGGATTTAAACAACAGTTGCAACTAAGAGTTAAATAACTCTGTGCCACTCTTCTGGTCATATCTAAAAAGCACAATAGTATAGTGGTTTAGAACTGAGCTGTCTAATACGTGTTACAATGTGTTCTCATTTAAATCCAAATGAATTAAAACTAAATACAACTAAAAACTGAGTTCCTGGTCAGGTGCAGTGGCTCACACCTGTAATCCCAGCACTTTGGGAGGCCAAGGCAGGCAGATAAACTTGAGGCTGGGAGTTCAAGACCAGCCTGGCCAACATGGTGAAACCCTGTCTCTACTAAAAATACAAAAAATAAAATAAAATAAAATAGCCAGGGATGGTGGCACACACCTGTAATCTCAGCTACTTGGGAGGCTGAGGCACGAGAATCACTTTAGCCTGGGAGGCAGAGGTTGCAGTGAGCCAAGATAGCACACTGCACTCCAGCCTGGGCAACAGAGCAAAGCTCTGTTTAAAAAAAAAAAAAGTTCCTCAGTTGAACTAGCCACATGTCAAGTCCTCAATAGCTATTTGTGGCTAGAGGCGACCAGATTGGACAGCACAGATACACAATAATTCCTTCATCACTGAAAGTTCTATTGGACAGCATTGGCTTAAAGCATGGACTCTAGAGCCAAACTCCCTGGATCCTGATCCCAACTCTACCACTTGTGCACTACTTGGTTGTAAGCAATTCTGAAATCCGTCTGTGTCTCAATGGCTTCATCTCTAATATTAGGAAAATTGTGAAACCATCCTCGCTGGGTTGCTGTAGGGATTAAAGGACTTAATTGATATATGCAAAGCTTATATTAACACAATAAACATTATATAAACTGCAAGCACTTATTATATCTGTCAGCTGTCTACCTGATGGAAAGAAGTACCACATGGCCCTCATCATCTCTTACTTCCAGAGCCATCGGGACATGGCGGAGGAAGAAGTAATGCTCTGGTCACCATGAGAAGATCCTTGCTCTCCTGGGCCTGATGGCTGCTGTATCGAGAACAAAGCACAGGTCACGGAGCAGGAGAGACAGGGACAACAGCGAGGAGGCCACTGTGATAATCCCAGCAGTAGATGATCTCCCTGGGCCATGATGGTGGCAGTGAGGTGGTAAGAAGGGATCAGGTTTTGGAGTTGAAGTTATATCCTGACAGACCAGCTGTGGCATAGGAGAGAGAGGAGTGAGAATCTGCAGGTATCTATTAAACACTCGTTTGCTGTCCTTATTTGGTACTTACAGCCAGAAGCCCAATACAAAGGCTTGTATTTGTCACCATGAGGTCATCACCGGGCAGGATATACCAAATAAGAATGACACAGAGGAGAAAAGTATGTCAACACATTTTCTTATATAAAGAGGGAAAGGATAAATCATATATTTAAATTGTCATTTATAGGAAAATAGAGAGAAGTGAGGGGATGCTGGACTTTGAATAGCTCTTGTTTTGTCAGTTTGACTTTGTAATCATGTAAATATTTTTATAACGATAAATTAAATTTAATTTAAAAATGAATTATTAAAAATGTAAAGCAAAATAAAGCAAGTGAACCTAACTATATAAGCAGTTGGTGGTATAGCTACACACAGAGGAACAATTCTAAGTAATTCTACAACACAGTAATTTGACTGTACATCCTTGGTGGGATATATCTGAAAGACAAAGAGAAAAAAAACTGAAATGTTTTCATTAGCCATATTGTTATCACAGTTTTTGTATAATTACTCTGAGGCTGATTGTATGTTGTGTGGGACATAGCAAATTAAATTAGTAATTACATTGGAATTATTTAGAATCAGGATTTTCAGCACAGAAGAAGGGAGATATTTATGGATGTAAGGTCCATGAAGTAAAGTAAAAACATGGTTGTCCTGAATTTGAGTTGGACATATCAGATTGGATTAATCATTTTGTTTAAAAACTTATGTTTTCTATCTTTGTCCACTGTAAATAATAACCAGCCCAGAAACACTGAGCACACTTACTGCTCAGAATGTGGTCTCTAAATAATATCTCCCATTAAAAGGAACCAGGAATCCCTAAGAGATATGGCTGATTCCAGGTCTGGGGTAGGATATATACAAGATGAACCTGGAACATACTAGAAAGCAAGGAAGCTATCAAAGACAATTAGGGCCATGTCAAAAGTAGTCCAGAGCTGACTTGATCAGGCTTCCACTGGTCAAAGATTGAACAATTTAAATATTGTAAAATACAGTAACTGCAATCACCATATAAAACATATTTAACACATAAACTCTTAATAATATTAATTATAAAAGTAACAAGCACACCTTTGGAAGATGCCAGGAAACACCTCATTATTTGAAAACTGCTATGTACAGGGAAAAATAAAGCATATATCCTACCTATTCTGTATAAACTTTACCCTACGGTAGCCAAATGCGGGAAGGGGAAAATTTTCTCTTTACAGAACATTTAAGTTGACGTGTGAAGAGAAAAATAATAGAATGAGAATATTTATTACAGATTGTCATTTTTGCAACCTGTAATAAATGAACAGATATAGGCAATAATCAACAGCTGTTAATGCCATAAAAATAGAGATTACAAGACATTATGAACTTGCTGATGGAGGTATAAAACATAATCTATGAAACAATCTTGCTGTCCCCTTCCAAAGGCAACAAAACAACAAAACCCCTGTGTCTTATAAAGCCAATTCACAGGAAATAGAGGAGACACAAGAACAGGTTAAACAGCACCATAAAGAAGCAATCAGATAATTTCTGATATTTTATGAAACAAACATTCAGGTTTCTTTAACACAGCAACAATACCAATGAAAACAACAAAATAGGAAAAAACGTGGGGGAGAAAAAAGGAAGGGAAGGGAAGAGAAGGGAAGGGAGGAGAGGGGAGGGGAGAGGAGGAGAGGGGAGGGGAGAGGAGGAGAGGGGAGGGGAGGGGAGAGGAGGGGAGGGGAGGGGAGGGGGAAAGCGGAAGGTGAGGTGAGGGGAGGGGAGGGGAGGGCAGAAGAGGGGAGAGGAAGGGAGGGACGAGAAGGGAAGGGAACGGAAGGGAAGGGAAAGAAGAGAAGAGATGATGGGGGTTAAAAGAGACTTAAGGAACACAGCAATGAATCAATATACAAGGACAATTTAGATCCCAATTCAAACAAACAAACAACAACAAAAAAAAAATTGGAAAAAATAAGACAAGCAGGAAACTGCATACCTGGTGATATGAAGTCCTATTATTAATTTTTCATTTGTTCTTTCTTCATTAATGTTTTTAGCAGTGATATTATATGGTTATGTTTTGGCTATGTGCTTTGTGTGTGTGTGTGTGTGTGTGTTTTTTTTCTTTGAGTCAGTGTCTCACTTTGTCTCCCAGGCTGGAGTGCAGTGGTACGACTTTGGCTCACCACAACCTTCGCCTCCTGGGTTCAAGAGATTTTCCTGGCTCAGCCTCCTGAGTAGCTGGGATTACAGGTGCCCACCACCACACCTGGCTAATTTTTTGTATTTTTTAGTAGAGACAAGATTTCACCATGCTGGCCAGGCTGGTCTCAAACTCCTGACCTCAGGTGATCCACCCACCTCAGCCTCCTAAAGTGCTGGGATTACAGGCTTGAGCCACCATGCCCAACCTATGGTTATGTTTTTTAAAGAGTCTTTTTGAGATGGGGCTGGAATATTTATAGATGAAATTACAAAATGTCTGGGATTTGTTTCCAAATAATCCATTATGTGTGTAAAGGTGGGCAGGAGGAAGAGGTAGGTAAGAGCATAAAGGGAAAAAAATTGACTGAGGAGTTGATAGTTATTGAAGTGGATAATGCGTATATAATTATTTTTCCTTATAATTTTGTTCCTGCTGTGGTAGCTGCCTGCTCTGATTAGGATTCCTCCTGGATTCCTCCCCTCCTCTCACCCCCATATCCAACCCATCGGCACGTCCTGAAAACTCTACCTTTAGAGCATGTCCTAGGCCTTCTCCGCTCCCTTTCCCCAGCTACTATCTTAGTCTCAGCTGGATCATGTCAGTAACCTCTAACCAGACTTCCTGCCCCATTCCTGTCACAAGGAACAAAGCAAGTGTAAAGAGAATAACTTCATTTGCACTTGAAGGATGAGAAGTTTGCCAGATCAGCTGGGGTGGAGGCATTTCAGGCCAGGGGAACATGATGTATAAATGCATGGCAGTGTCTATCAGCACCATGTGGTTGGTGCGGAGAGGGTAAGCAGCTCTGTGTGACTGGAGTTCAAGAAGCAATAAGATATTAAGGCTGGAGAGCAAGACATGGGATGAGGGATAAAATGCCTTGAATGCCATGTTATGTTTCCCTGTTAATCCAAGGGCAATAGCCAGTCATTGAGGAGTTATCTACAGAAACTGACATGATAAGATTTGCACATTCAAGAAAGAACTCTGGGGGCAATTCAGGGGAGGCTGGGCTGGAGGTTCCTGAATTTGGAACTCAGAGGCCAATTAGATTACTGCAATCCTTCAGGTGAGACAAAATAAGTGACTGCACTAGCAAGATGGCAGCAGGAATAGAGAGGTAGGTGAGGTATTTGTTGGGCAAATCAGTGGGATTTGGTGATTGACTGGATGTCCAGTCAGCGAGCAAGGAATCTAGCTCCTAGTGGGATGTAAAGTCATTAACGAGGGTATTGCAATGAGAAGGAGATCAGAGTTTTGAGGGAAAGGGATACAATGAGTTAAGTATTGTGCATACTGCTTGGTGGGAAATCCAGGCGGAGGTATCCAGCAAGCAGCTGGGTATTTGAGTCAGGCTGAATAAGAGGATCTACATGACAAACATTTAATTTTATACACAGCATGTAGTCCAAAGGAAGATATTAAAAGAAACTGATTTTAGCAAATTCCACAGCAAAAGAAGCAATTTTAAGTAGTAAGTGTGGAAACACTTGAGTAGTTTTAAAAGTAGGCACCTGAACTGGTGTTTTAACAATCTTTCGGCAGCCATAAAAAAAGGATGAGTTCATGTCCTTTGTAGGGACATGGATGCAGCTGGAAACCATCATTCTCAGCAAACTATCACAAGAACAGAAAATACCCCATGTTCTCACTCATAGGTGGGAATTGAACAATGAGAACACTTGGACGCAGGAAAGAGAACATCACACACAGGGGCCTGTGGTGGGGTGGGGGGAGGGGGAGGGACAGCATTAGGAGATATACCTAATGTAAATGGTGAGTTAATGGGTGCAGCGCACCAACATGGCACATGTATACATATGTAACAAACCTGCACATTCTGCACATGTACCCTAGGACTTAAAGTATAATAAAAATAAATAAATAAATAAATAAATAAATAAAAACGATCTTTCAACTTCCTTCCCACCTTCTTTACTCTGTTCCTACTTTCTGTTCCCTCCCTTCCTTCTTTCCCCCCTTTATGCATTTTAATTTTTAATATTTTATTTATGATTTTATTTTTAAGAGATGAAGTCTCGTTCTCTTACCCAGGCTGGAGTGTAGTATCTTGATCACAGCTCACTGCAGCCAAGTACTCCTGGGTTCAAGTGATCCTCCCGCCTCAGCCTCCCGAGTATCTGGGACCACAACAGGCTAATTTTTGTATTTTCTGTAGAAACAGGGTCTCACTATGTTGCCCAGGCTGGTCTTGAACTAGTGGCCTCAAGTGATCCTCCTGCCTTGGCCTCCCAAAGTACTGGGATTAAAGGCATGAGCCACCACACCTGACCTCTTTCTGTATTTTACGATAATATTTACGGAACAGTTTACCATATGCTAGATGTGGTGCAGCAGACATAATGATGAATAAAAACTGGATCCGAATACAATGGATTTGGCATATGCCCTCACAGACCTCAGTCTTGTAGGAAAGACAGACATTAAACAAATGCTCAAAAAATAATTGCTTAATAACAAACTGTGGAAATCTTAAGGATAAGTGCATGGCAAAGTGATCCATACACAAGGGACCTTAAGGAACGTTTCAGTCATAAAGTGTTGATTTAACAGAGAATGATGAATAGGAGATTTTACTAAGTGAAGGGGATTGGAAGAGCCTTCCAGGCAGAGACTTAGCATGTGCAAGATCTCAGGGGCAGGGGAAAGCAGCGAAGAACTGGAAGAAGGCCAATTGGACTGGGGGTCAGAGACAAAGGGGAGCTTATTATACATAAGACAAGCTGGAGAGGCAAGTGGGGTCAGCCCATGCAAGACCTTCTAGGCTATAGGAAAAGTGTTGTCTTTCTTGAACGGTAAATAGGAAACTATTGAACAATTTTAAGTAGGGAGTGATATGATCAGATTTGCATTTTGAAAATGTAACTCCACTGTGTAAAGAGCAGAAGGGCTCTTTGATGGAAGGGCTTCAGAATGGATGATAGGAAACCAACTGGAAGGCTACTACAGTGACTTAGGAGAGATGATGGTGGTTGGATAAAGTTGTGGCAATGAAGATATAAAGAAGTAGATGGATTCATTCCATTGTGTGCGTGTGTGTGTGTGTGTGTGTGTGTGTGTGTGTGTGTTTTAAGGAGGTAACATCTGTGGTGAATAGGCTATGGGTGAAGGAGACAGCTGCCAAGGGTGGGCATTTGTATTAATCCAGCATGGATATTTGCCATAGTTGTAATGCAGACAAAGGTTTAGGGTCTTGTAGGAAAGCCATGGAAAAGAAGGATGGAAGAACTCAGTCAAATGGCTATGTGTCATCCTGGAACAAATTCCATGCCCTCCAGGAACTTAGAATCTGCTAAGATGAGCCTGGTACACAAATGCCAGCTCATTTACAGTACTTGGGATCAGATGAGTATGGGCTATTATGAGGGATACTGACACCACGTGATCTAGGAGTCAAGAGAAGAGCCAGGGTGGGCCAGGTCAGGGATTTCTTCCTGAAGGACAAAGCACAGAGAGGCAGCTCTCAAAATCCTTGCAACACATCCCTAAAATCCATATAGAAAACTCTATGTGTTTGGTGTAATACTGGAAACAAGTATTTCTTATGTTCACATTAAATATCAATTATATTCATTTCATGACACTCTTTCTAATGACAGCATACATATTCTCCTCCTGGGAAACAACTAATGTCTACAAACGCCAAAAATCATACCTAAGAATTTCAGATATTTATAGTTAGTTGATTCCTTCATTCTTTTTTTTTTTTAAAATAAGAAAGCAAATTCCTATTTTGGTAGGACAGTGGTAAATCAGAAATGTACAATTAACACATAAGTAAATAGATATAAGTGGCTCTAGAGTCCCCAGCAAGTGGCTGTCATGAGACACCACCCAAGTTTACAGCTTTGCAAATGGGTTTTGTCCTCCCAGAGTGAGATACAGGGTGCACTTTCTGTCTTGGGCTTGAAGACCTGAGGGCTGACTAGACCTTGAAGGAGAAGTAGAGTACATACTGTTCCAAGACCACATCCTCAGCAATCCCTGAGGACACAGCTTGTAGTCATGTGGTTAGAAAAATCTTGCTTTTTCTGGCATATTGTTAATATTGAGGGGGGACCAAGGGAAGAGGGCAAACAGAAAGGGTGACTTTTGCCCTTTGCTGTGTATTTTTACATCATTTGCATTTTAAAAATAATTCTATTATTCTAATTTTTAAAAAAAGGAAAAGTGAACATTCTTTCATCTAAATAACACATGATTACCTCAATTCTCCTAGTTGAGGTTTATGGGAAAACAATCAGTTTCCATATTCTGTAAAGGAACCCGCCATCTATACAAAGACAGGATGAAGATTTCTCCTTGGTATGCTTTTCCAAAGTAAATGGTTATTTTAGCACAAGTTACCAGATGCTTTGAAAGAATCAGGGGTAACAGCACCTGAATCCTTGGGGAGACCTACAGCTGCTGGTAATTGTGTATGGCTCAATTTTATGACCATTCTTCTATCTGCCTTATTTAGGAGGCTAGATATTAATGAAGAGAAGGCAGAGACGAGCAGCAGGAGATCTTGTGTGCCGACACAAATCCTAGAGAGGATTTCTACGTGGAGACTCGCAAAGGGAGATTCTTGACATTGTGTTTGTGTAGGTCACATGTCACATCCTCTTTTACCAAGCCCAGGAAGGAAAAAAATGAATTTTTGGCTGGCATTTGTTAACCTTTAATGGTACAAATTGTTGAACCATATGATAGAGCATTCTGAACAGCAAACGAGGAGAAAATAGCAGCTTGTTAAATTCAATAGCAGAAGGACACTTTAAGATCACATCGATCTTGAGGGCTCGGGTACTTAAAATATGAAGTGACATCCCCAAAGGAGATATTGAATAAAATGAATGGAAAAATGTTGGTGACATATTGATGAAGCCTCATGGGCAGGCTGTCTTCTACTTGTCCCTCTGGATCCACTCTCTGCCCTTCTTCAACATACTCTGCTCATTTTGAGGAGTGGGGCTCCCTGGCCCTCTGGCTTCCACATGGGGCTTACGGGAAGCCTCAGCAGGGGACCACAGGGAAGGAAGGGAGAATTGGAGCATTTACTTCCTACCGAGGAGTTGCCCAGTGCTGGTTGTATCTATCTAATGCAGTCTCGGCTCCTGCCAGGGACCTCTCCACACGCACAATCCTGTGTCTGTCTCCAGGTCTAGTAATTGTCCCTCTCCTTGCCCCTTCAGGCCTGGGGTGGTAAAAGCTCCCCAGTGTTACTGCTCCTGGAGTGCGGCTGTTCCTGGTGGCTTCCCTGCATCCTGCCCATCCTTTGTAAAGGTTCCCCTTATTCAATTCTCCTCAAGTTACTCAATTTGAGCATGCCATGCTTTTCCTGCTAAGTCTCAGACATACCATCAAAGGAAGCTCTTAACCAGGGTTCTGGTGTTCTGAAAGAAAGTTCTAGTGGACATCTCTCATTATTTTTGCACCTTCTTTCACCGCTGTCCCCCATCTGCAGCACCACCCAGCATCTGAGCTGAATGTGTGGATTTCCCACCTCAAGTGTATATGTATGTATGAATTTATTGGTGGGTGGGGACAGGATTTCACTCTGTTGCCCAGGCTGGAGTGCAGTGGCACCATCACAGCTCACTGCAGCCTCAACATCCTGGGCTCAAGTGGTCCTCCTGCTTCAACCTCCCCAGTAGCTGGGACCACAGGTGCACACCACCATGCATGAGTAAGTTTTTTTTTTATTATTATTCTTTCTACAGAAATGGGGGTCTCACTTTGTTGCCCAGGCTGGTGTTGAATTCCTGGCCTCAAGTGATCACCTTGCTTCGGTCCCCCAAAGTGCTGGGATTACAGGTGTGAACCACCATGTCCATGCCTAGCCACCTGATGAGTCTTGATGGGGGGCAGAGACCAACAACTCCACAGAAGCCAGATGCTTGCTTTCCCAGCCTCTCTTGCAGCTAGGGCTCAGGCATGTGATTCAGGCTCAGTCAATCAGATGACACTAAGTCTTGGCACGACATGGGGTAAGGAGGGGCTGCAGGGAATCCATTTGGGCTGGGGTGGCAGCTGCACTGGGAGTGACATCAGTTTCCAGAGGGAGAAGCAGAATCTGGCATCAGGCTTGGGGTGTGGGAGGTGCAACCAGAGTCTGCACCCAGCAGCAGTGGCAGAATGGGTTCTCTGTGGAGAGTCTGTGTACTCCTTCCTCTGGGGCCACCAACATCTGCCTCTATGAACCTCTCAGAGTCTGTGAGCAACTCAATAGCCTTGAATTTTTTTCCCTTCCTGTTTGAATGAGCCAGGGTTGTTTCACTGCTTGAAACTAAGAGCCATGCCTGATATGAAAACCAAGCAACATCTTTTTGACCCAATGATTCTGGCATCCTAAAATACTCATCTCATTTTAAGTTAAAAATAAATCCATGTTTGAGCATCTACTGTTTCAGTTACTGTGCTAGGTGTTACAAAGCTAAGTAAGAGTGATAAGTAAATCACTATCATCACCATGATAAATAGAGGATGGAAACTTGCTTTTTGGAATACAGATACAAAATGATTAATTCTGCCTGAAAGTGTTTTGGAACATTTCAGAGAGGTAGTGAGCTGGGCCAAGAGAAGAGCATAGGCAAGGAATGGTGGTGTGAAGTTGCCTGGAGTGTCCTGAGAAGAAAGATGGGCTCAGAAGGACTAGGGTAGGGCAGAGAAGGGGGTCACTGCAAGTGAGGCTGGGAAAGTGAGGCTGGGAAAGTGAGCCAAGGCTCAAATACAAACTGTCTGAACTTCATTTTCTGTGCAAGCAGGAGAAGCCACTGACATGGGTTTGGAAGATGGATTGAAGGGGGAGAAAAATGGAAGCAAGAAACTCTCTCACAAGAGGCTATAAACACAGCCAAGGTCATGAGATTGAAAGGGAAGGCAGATATTTGAAAAATATTTAAAGAGATGTGAGAGATAGGACAGGCATAGTGGCTCATGCCTGTAGTCCCAGCACTTTGGGAGGCCGAGGTGGGCAGATCACGAGGTCAGGAGATCAAGACCATCCTGGCTAACACAGTGAAACCCCATCTCTACTAACAATACAAAAAATTAGCCCAGTGTGGTGGCACGCCCCTGTGGTCCCAGTTACTCAGGAGGCTGAGGCAGGAGAATTGCTTGAATCCGGGAGGTGGAGGTTGCAGTGAGTCGAGATCGCGCCACTGTACCCTAGCCTAGGCAACAGAGCAAGCCTCTGTCTCAAAAACAAAAAAAAAAAACAAAAAAAAAAAAAAAAAAAAAAAAAAACAAAAAAAAAAGAAAGAGAGAGAGATGTGCGGGGTTGCTGCTCTGCTGGTTGTGGAGAGTCAAGGAGGATTCAAAGATGGTCCTGAAGTCCCAGCTGGAAGAAGTAGGTGACAGCAATGTTTTTAATATTGGCAATTCATCACATAGCACAGGTTTGGAAAAATGGCATTGGCTTTAGGCATGCCCAGATCTTTCCTCATTTTAGGCATTTGCTAATACATGCATTTTCTAAGTTGATGCCTTGTGTTTAATCACTGTTCCATTCAGGAGAAGGAGGTTGTTTCAAACCTGGTTGCTATCATTTGACTTCCTTGCTATTCACGGGGCTATTTTATTTGCTACTGATATACCACAGCCTTAAATTGCAAGTTAATCCAGGATGTTCCTAGGTTGGCAGTTAGGAATATATAATTCTTTGGAAGCGCTAAAAGTCAGCTCTCTAAATTCTCTCCATATGAACCTTCTCTCCACCTTAGGATGGATCCACTTATTTAGTCCACTGCCAGTACCTCACCAAAACCTGGGCGGTCACTGGATTCCAGGAACAACAGTAGCCTGAAGTGCGGCTGTTCCTGGTGGCTTCCCTGTATCCTGCCCATCCTTTGTAATGGGCAGGATGTTCTGTTCTGTCTGCTGTTGACTATCTCTATTCTGTTCCTGACCCTGATTTCTCCTGCCAAGCTCAATTTTGAGAGTTGACAACAGCAAGCCATGGCTTCCCAAAACATTATTTTTAGGTCAACTAATACATTTCAAGAACATATTTGACTCTGCTTCCTGTGGTACTAAGCCTACTTCTTGATACAAGCATTTGCCTTTGTTGTAAATAGTAAAGTTCTTCCAGTTGGCTTTTTGTTAAGAAGTGTGTGGATGTGGCGTCTGATGACATCTTTAGCTTGGATTCTAAAAAGGCACTACCACTGTGCGTTTGACTAAAGGAAACACATTTTACCCGTGAAAGCCTTCCATTTACAAATGCTCAGCTAGCACACAAAGCTAAGGCCATGCAGTAAGTACTGTCCTACAATGTTACTCACTTCTGAAAGCACAACATGATGACTGGTATAACTTTGGAGATGTTTTCTGGAAACCAAATAAAGGAACAGCTTTGTTATTCCACACCTACAAAGTCAGAAGATGCACAGTCTTTTATTCATGTTTGAACAAGCTTCCTTCTTGAACAATCATCTATAAAGTGATGTGATTCTCTACTAGATCAGGAGCTCTTTGAGGACGGAATCAGGTTCTAATCCATATTCTAAATCTACACCACCTGCACAATGCATGTTGCATGGTTAGGGTTAAGTAAGAGTTGGTTGAATTAATCAATAATACACAGCAAGATAATTCACAAAGAGAGGGGAGTAATCTCCCCAGCCTCAATCACTGGGCAAGTGGAATCGCTTGGGCGCTGCTAGTGCCTGAGACAGAGCTGGTGACAATGTCATGTAATGTGAATATTTTACATGAACAGGGAAACTAGACTCACGGATAAGTAGTGTAGTCATCAAGACAACACTGTCTTGGAGGTTTTTCTGAAGTTATAACCATGCTACAGAAGCAATAAATTATGAAGGCTGAGCATGTAATAAAATTTAATGTTGTCATAAATTTTATAACAAAGTTAATCTGACACATTTAATGACACGCATAATCATTAGTATGCAGCACTGTAATCAGACATTGATAATAAGCAGTTCACATCAGTGACTGTGAGAGTCTTTACTTGTGTTCAGTCAAACCAACTGCTTGGTATTTTTTTCTCCCTTCTGAGTCGTTAGTTTTCCATACCTACAATAATTATCAGTGGTGATGGGCTTCTCTGACCATGTGAATAATTTAATTCTCAATGCACAGATACAGAAACCCTTGCTGAAGACGGTGTCAAGCAGAGAAGGCTCTCTCTACTCCTTCCACCTGAAACACCTCTGCAGAAGCATATGGGAGCTCTGCCTACAGCCCTTGGACCTAACCACTTCAGTGTGTTCCAGTGAGTGTCTGGACTTTGGCCTGAAAGGTTTTTCCTAAAGAAAATTTCTCTGACCTAAAGGCCTTAACCTCCACCCCAGAAGCTCTCACCAAGGACTACAGGGAACCGGTGGGGAAAATCCTCATCCCTTACCCCTCAAGGCACAGGGCAGCAATGCTGAGGCTTGTGTGCCACACTTGCTCCCAGAGGTCCTCAGCGGGCTGCCTGCGGTGGTGAATGACTTCCTAACATGCTCCTTGATAGCCTTCCTTTCCTTGCCTCGCTTCTCCACTCTCCTACCAGCACTGCAGGAGTCATATCCCAAATATACCAGTGGCACTTGAATCCTGGTCTCCAGGTCTGTTTCTGGAAAAACCCAAGTAAGACATTGCCCCAGTAATGGGGCTAGATGTCTGAGGCTTCCTCGAGCATCTACCTTGAAGGCTTTTACTGCTCTACACACATGCACATACACACACGAGTGTGCAACCAGTTACATCCAAGCTCCCTGAATACCAGCCTGTTGAAGATAGCAGAGAGCTGCACTATAAGCCAAGGCTGCTCCCAAGAGCCGCTCCATCACTGAATTGGGTCCCCCGCAAGATGAAGGAATGTAATTATTCGAAGGATGGAGAATGTTCTCTGAATCACTGACAAGCTGGAAGGGGTGGAGGGCAAGAGTCCACCTGGGTCAAGTGGAGAGATGGAAAGAGTGAGAGAACCTGGACTGATAATGCCATTGCTCAGAAAAGGCTGCTCCAGATGCATATCTACAGCAATTGTACAGCCCAAACATCTCTGAGCAATAGGTCTCTGGTAGTCTTGATGTCTAGACCAACAATTCCCACTTCATTCTTCTCAGGGAAGGAGCAAGGAGAATCCAGAGACTCTCATTCTGCTGTTACATTAAAAGAGTTAGGCACAACAGCCTTGGCACAGTCACAAGAGCACATTCACACTAAGGTGTAAATGACTCACAGCTCCTTTTCTATTTTTAGGTTGGGAAGTTGCTTTAGAACATAAGGGGGAACTAAAGAATATTCCTGTTACATACAAGGCAGAGAAAAGGGAAACTAGTGGTGACAAGACAAATCATCTCTTTGACATTTGGCAGGCTCTACTTATTACAGCTCTGGGGGTGAGGTGGGAACAAAAAGATGCTGTGTAAAGAAGTTTATGCCATCCCTGCTGTAGTGGGGTGCAGTTTAGAGGGGTCACTGATCAAGCAGAGACCCAGAGAGTGTTTCGTTCCAAGCCAGAAACAGAAATGTATAAAACACAGCCTTTCCAGCATCAGAAATGAGTAGTGGTAGTAGAGACCTACCCAAAACAGGAAAGAGGACCACGTGAGGTAGAGTGCCAGGACCCTACATCCCAGTGCCACTGCTCATGACTGTAATCTTGAGTAGGTCCCTTAAAGTCTCTGGACCTCAGTTTTGCCATCTGTGAAATAGGGATAATATTATCCAGCATAAAATTGGTTATGAGGCTCATGTAGGGCCTGCCTGGGATGATGTGTTACTAATGGTTAAGAACACAACTTCTGGGGTCTGACTGAACAGGCTGAAATCCATGCTCAATACATTCTAGCAGAGCCCTGGGTGATCTATTTAACTTTTCTCACCTGTAAGCTGAGACAAAAGTACCCACTTTATAAGATTATTCCAATAATTAGTTGAAATAATGCATGCAGAGAATTAAGCATGGTACTTTTTATTAAACTAGCTATTAAAATGTGTAAAACATAGAGTACTGTATGGATTTTAGGACAATGCAAAGACTCTTTGCTGGCTGAAATAGTTCGGGGCCCCTTCAGATGGCTAAAGGCAGAATTTGTATATGTAAATATGGTGTGCTTATCTCTGCTCTGGATACTGAGGGCTTACCCTGTTATTAAACTTGTTTAGTAAATGTTGAACTGTCATGAGGCCTAACATTTAGTTCTAGTTATTAGATAAAACATTTGCTTTGAATGGTATTTGAATTGCCAGGTTCTAGATTATTCTGGTTGACAAACTCTTCGTATTTTATAAAGAGGCTAAAATTGGTATGCTATCGCAGAACAGATGTGCCATTTTCAAGGTATATTAAACCATGATTCACTGGAACATTGGTCCTACTGGCAACAAATTCAGAGCAGGCTGGACTTTATTTGGTGAAGAAACATTGAGTAGAAGAGAAAGGACATTATTTTATGTATTTTCGTTTTCAAATTACTGTAGCTTAAACCTTTTAGCCATCGTTACCCACCTTCGGTCTGCTAAATAAATGATTCAGTACATTTCTAATTTACAGAATTTTTTAACAAAAGAAAATGTAATTTGATAGCCAAATCAACATTAAACATTATACACTTAAAAAACCACAGGCAAAGACAAAATCATGATGACACTAACTTTTGTTAAAGTATGCTTACCTATGGTTTCCCTCTGAGGCACGTTCTTTCACGCTAAGCTTCCAACATAATATGAAAATGAAGGAGATGCATTTTGCAAAGCAAAACACATCTTAGGCAAAACATACATCTCAAATTAACACTGTTACAAAGTTTTAGAATTTAGTAAGTTCATTAATTTAAAAGTTGGGATGTCTGAGTCCTTCTATCCCAAAACAAGATCTTGGAGGGACTTCCACAGCTATGTAATACCATGGTCACATGACCCTTTCTGAAATTATTAATCTGAATACACCATATGAGGATAAATTCCATCTTTTTGAAAATATTTAGGAAAATGAGCTTGGTATTTATAAAATGAAGCTCTCTTTGGGTGGGTATCCTAAGACACGTCAAGCCAATCAGCCTGTAACTGTCAAAAAACATTGGTAGGTACAAAAGCGGGGTGGGAGAGGAGTGACTTAACTTTGTTAAGTGATGGGAAAGAAACAGTAATAGCATATCTCAATAAAATGTGATTTAGGAATATTTAAAATACTAAATCATTAAACTGACAAAGAAATATAAATCATTCAGAAATAAACTCATTAGGTCATCAAATCCTGTTAAATCTGCAATTGAGAAGAGCAAGGTGTACAATCCATACATTTAAACTCACAGGCTCACTTTGCACAATGTCAATTTACTCCTTAATATGTTATTAATATGCATTTTCCAAAAGGATGTATTAGTAAATTGTACACATCTACTTCTTGGCACCATCATATAACCTGGTACAACATAAGCATTCTTCTTATAGTTAAGGCATAAGGATGGTATGAAAATTAGAAAAATAAATGCCCTATTATGTTGTGGTCAGGTTTAAGGCATGTGAATTTTTATCTTCATACAAAAGATTAAAATCTAGATATTAAAAAGTAGTGCAGTATCAGTGATGCATTACCCCTGAGTTCCCAAAATGTCACATCACAAAAATATCCTGTAATTGCTTATAGTTTATTCCTTGGCTTTCCTCTTTTCTTTCTGCATCTTTGTAACAATTTTTTAAAAGTGGAAATATAATTGTTGGCAATGCTAACAGCTGTAGGAATGATTACAAGGTAGGAAAAGCATAACAGGAATGTCAAGAATCTGTTTCTGGCAGTAACATATATGGAACATTGTTCAGGACAAAAGAGGAGAAGGAAGGAAAAAAGGAGAGGGGTTTATCATCTCTAAGAATTTTCAAACTAAACCTCATTGCTTAATAGGAAAAAAAGATTCCATATTTAAAGTTAAGTCACAGATAACTACTAGCTAAAGCATGACATCACCAGCATTGGAGTCAGCAGAAGTGTGTTTTTGAAGGACAGTGTTGCAAGAGGATCTCGACAGGTTTTCAGAGCCAGGAGACAGAAAATAATTCTACCTGTGTCAATTGAAGGACCTTAGGCAAATCAGTTTACCTCTGCTAGACTACACTCCAAAATTTAGACATTCAAAAATTTGATATTAATAACCACATGAAAGTCTCGTGTTGAGTTGAATATGTATTTGCTCGTGAAAGATATGTTGGTTTTTAAACAGACAGCACTCTGCAAACGTAGGCTATTGTTGTGTTTTGCTGGTTGTCAAATTCTATACAGTTATACACATCTGCGTGGCCTCCTAATGGTGTTTTTCCAACGGCTAAAGGTTTATAAGACAATTTTCCTGATGGAATTAACCCGATGCTTTTCTTAAACATGTAACCTTGAGTTCACTACACAAAACAATGCTTTGATTAGAGCAATGCATATAATAAAGGTTACCCTAGTTTCTTAGACCCTAGACATCATTCACAAAAAAGAGAACTGCTTTTGAAAGGGATGTATTTGCACAGGGAAGAAAAGTTTTCTACTTCTAATTATAAATGATTTATTGGTATAAGCAAAACAACAGCCTATCTGAGAGGCACTTCTATGAGCATCCTCACGTGTGATTTGCAAGATTGAAGAAGAGGGAAAAATGCCTCGATTGTACCAATGATGAGAAAACACCAAAACTACAAAGCAGGTTTCAGAAAACCAAACTCATAACCAAGGACAATAATAAAGCAATGTGTTGACATATACTCTGCAAGTTTTCCTCCATAAATAGTTTACAGAAATTTTGTAATTTCTGTAAATGCATCCTATAATAATTTTGCATCTTGCTTTTTTTTACATTCAATATCAAGTAGATTTCTATAGGGCAATTATTTGAAAATGATCTCAAATACATGGGGAAATACACATCAAATGAAAAAATGCAGTGGGTGATAGAGATACCATGAAGAGCCTCAAATATTTCCCATCTCATTGGAGAGAAACAAACATGTTCTCATTTAGAATGAGTGGGAGTTACCAAACTGATTTAGGCCTCTATATTTAACTTCTAGTCAAAAAAGGTAGTTCCATCTAACAACAATATTATGGTGAACAAAAGAAAAAATTAACTCTCTAAATTTGCAGTAGGGTCTTTTCTTCGGAAGTACCAAATCCCATCTATTACCAGCTCCACGCTTCAGGCCTAAAATGGATCTCCCTGAAGCAATGACAGAATTTTTGCCAAGTGACTAGGATATAAACACCACTTTGGTTGCACAGTGAGACATATGCTCCAAAGAAAACTGGTTCACAAACAGGCAAGTGGGTTTCTACAGAATAAATGAGAGCCCCGTCAATGGCTTCCTCTTCAGGGCTTTGTGTCTGTACTTGCGTGGTGGCTCTTTGTTTCATCTATGGATAACGGTGCACGTGGTGTTCATCATTCCTTACACTCATGAACTGCTATAAATTTGTTTTTGGTATTCCAGAGAGTCCTAACTTCAGCTTCTGGGCAATGCTGAGGAGGCACCCTATATTCTAGACTTACCTTTTGCAAGGGGTACTCTCAGCATTGTGGGCGATTTCCATGGGAGAACATTCTATTTAAAGAACTACTGTCCCAGCATAAAACAAAAAATCATTTATGAAGATGCAGGAGACTCAGAAAACTCTAGATTATGTTTGCACAAGCATAATGTCAGAGCCTCCTTTCCCCACTCCACAAGGGGGTCAGGAAAGGAGTACTCAGCTGTGAGAAAAGACATACAGAAGAATTCATGTGGTCAGGACAGCGAGGACATGGCCGATCCTCCAAGGAGGATGTGTCATACACTTCATGAGCCCAAGAGTGTGCTGTAGGGTCTGAAGGGCAAGATGCTGGTTCACTGATGTAAAGGAGAGAGGGAAAAAGCTTCAACCAACTAGAAAAACAGTCCTTATGCATGCTATTTTTTATTTCAAACACAGGTATCAATATCAATTCCTTCTCTGAGAGAGTATATTTTAAAATAGGATATATTTTTAAAGGAATATTTAAAGGACACATTAAAATTTATTTTAAAAACTTTTCAAAAGAAACAAAAGGTATGAATTTTATTTAATCCTTAAGGAAATGATTATTTTCTCATCCACATAAATCATTAATTTTGTTTTTCTTTATCTCCTTTATTAATCTACATTAGAAAAATAAACTTTTCGTACACTAAGAATAAGCAAACCAGTCTCAATTGACAAAATGTACCAATGCAACACAATTACTTTCACCTTTAATTTACAGGCAGCCAGATTCAAAATCCTTAAAGTTGCTTAAACTTAAACATGACAATGACAACCTAAAAGGTATAATGTTGATTGGAGCAGATATTTAATTGGAAAATTGATGATTTTCCATTTCCAATTAAATCTCTAGATAGAAATGAAAAAAATTTAAAATCATATTTAAGAAAAGCCAAATCTTGGATTGTGAGGTATCCTTTTAAGGATGTTTCAGCAGAAAAAAACAAGGACTCTCACAACTGTGTAGCTGCCTGGATTAGGTGGGTACCCTGATCAAGAAGATGGGGGATGATTTGGCTTTAGTATTCCAATAATAAAGTTTATAATGAGAATAACATGTTGCTACAAAATCCAGTCTCTTCCTCAGATGCCTTCCACAGAGGGCAGGAAGATTTGTCAGTTTTATTTGCTGATGATGCCTGGTTCTGCCAACAAACAACACCTGTCACATGGTAGGTAGTCAATATACATTTGTTGAATAAATAGAGAAAAAAAGAAACGTACAGTATGTTTGTGAAGCCAACTGTGTGTACATTGCTATTGAGGTACACAAAGAGTCTTTGTTTTAAATTTGAGAATGAGGACTTTCAATGGAATATATCTATAAAAATGAAAGAAAGACATTACTGTCTGGACTCTTGTACAGCAAGAGAAGAAAAACCACTAGCAAAGAGCCAACTCACCTGATAGACCTGGATCAAACATGTGGCCGTGGAGAACACCCCTGGGACTCTAATTCCGGCACTCTTGCAAGCTGGGTACTTGGGCAGGACAGCAGCAGCACTCATGAACTGGGCAGCACCTGTTGGTGAGGGCTGATCACATGGATTCTCTCATCCCAGCCTTACAATCAGTCCTTTAGGTACATACTTTTTCTGACTTTGCTGATGAGGAAACTATGCACAGAGGTTATACAGCTTAACAAAGGGCCCTCACCTCATGAGTCATGAAATGGAACTTTAGCCTTTCTTTGTATCTGGTCTTAGAGCCAATACCCAAGAACCACTGTACTGTACACATTGTCTCAGAGAAACTTACTCTTCCTGGGCCTCAGTCTTTAAAAGGTGGGCAGTTGACTTAATAAGAATTAAGGATCAATGATTAGGGTTCAAGGCACTCCAAAATTCTGGTCTTTATTGAAAAGGCTACAGATGTCTCACCTTAGTAACACCCTATCATCTTGATATTCTTGGTTAATTAAATATGGGAAACCAATTTCATAGTAATTGAGGTCAGAAAAAAGTACTCATGACATTTTAGAATATAATGACAAAGCCATAGATAAATTTTAATGCAACTGTAATTACTTAAAACTGTTACAGCATGCAATGTGTTACCACAACAGCCAGAGAAACACTAATTTACTCAGCCTATTCTTCTAGACCTATAAACACTAGGATGAAATAAATATTTTCATTGAATTTATTCTACCCTTCATTGCCATTTATAGATAGCTTACTCGTCAAATATTACTTTCTAATTGTCTTATGTTTCCTAACTAGCATGTAATACTTTGGCAAGGACCTCAAACAATAGTAGACAGTAGGTATAAAATAGATGGCTACATTGAACAGATGACTAAAAGGATGCCTCCTGAGTACCTATATCTTGAAATATACTTTATTGTGCCTTACTTTCAATTTGTGATTTTAAAATGTAGAAATCGCCTATTTTATGTAATAACAATAAAATCCTTCTTTGCTGAAAATATGCACAAATAAAGTTTACAAGCTTAAAAAATTAAATCGCAGTAATGGTCAAGCTTTCCAATAATAAAATACATTTTCATAAGGTTTTCATTTTACAAAAACTCAAATAGCTTCATGAGTTCACAAAATAATATATTTTTCAAGATATTAGCGTATTCTTATACTGGAAGAGCAGAGAATAAAATTTACTTGGAGATCGAGCATTTGCTTCTTTAAGAAATACTTCTTTGGCCGGGCGCGGTGGCTCAAGCCCGTAATCCCAGCACTTTGGGAGGCCGAGATGGGCGGATCACGAGGTCAGGAGATCAAGACCATCCTGGCTAACACGGTGAAACCCCGTCTTTACTAAAAAATACAAAAAACTAGCCGGGCGAGGTGGCGGGCGCCTGTAGTCCCAGCTACTCGGGAGGCTGAGGCAGGAGAATGGCGGGAACCTGGGAGGCGGAGCTTGTAGTGAACAGAGATCCGGCCACTGCACTCCAGCCTGGGCGACAGAGCGAGACTCCGTCTCAAAAAAAAAAAAAAAAAAAAAAAAGAAAAAAAAAAAAGAAATACTTCTTTTAGTATTTTTACTTTAATATTATGAAAGCTACATAATTACATTCAGATTCTTTAACTATTCCAGTAGTTAATTTTTAAAACTTAAGATGAACAGTTTTGTTTAAAATATGGAACATTGGTAATATGAAAATCTGAATTTGTAAGAATGATTTGCATTCCTTTTTTTTTTTTTCTGATACAACAAATGATGAAATAACTAATGGTTCCACAGAGGATAAAATGTCTCAAATCTGTTGGTTCTGAAGGTGAAGCGAGATTTTATACTGATACCATGTATCACTGAGATGCCAGAAGGAAATGGAATTAAACTCAGATAGTTCAAATGGAAAGATTTTAATGAAGGGACAACCTACAGAGGTGTTGGCAGGGTCAGAGGGAATCAATGAGATATGCTTAGAACCCACCAACTGGCAAACCTCTCCCTAAAGATGGAGGAGGAAGGAGTGATACTGTAGTGAGAGCTTGAGCCTAAGGGAGGAGGATGGGCTGCTGAGCAGGAAGCACCATCCTGAAAGAAGAATCCTCTGCCAGATACTTTTCAGGGTCATTTCTTCACACTCTCTGCAGGGAAGCAGGGAGACAGCAGGAAGAAATATCCTAACCTCACTTTCCTCCCTCTGCCAGTGCCTTCCATTGGCCAAATCCTCCCAGAGGCCAGTTGGTGGTGATCAGCTTCCAGGGGCAACAGGAGGGAAGAGGAGGGCAGAGACTGGCTCAGGGGTGGGGGATCATGCACATTAGGGGCTCAGTTGTTCAAATACCTGTCACTGAGGCCTGATAAGGGTGAGAAGACTGAGCATGCTTCTCTGACCTAATTTCTAAGAAATCTACCGGAAATAACATTTGGGGATTTTTCCATTTAATAAATTTTTTAAAAAATAGCTGCCCTCTCAGCCCCATTTCCCATGCATTTTCCTCTCTTCAAGCTGTATTTAAATTCCTTCTTTCATTTTCCTTCTGGTAACAAAGACGTCTGTGGCTCAACAGATGTTTCTCTAAGACCCCATCCTGTTAGGTCTCTGAGCTGTGGGAAGTATTTATACAATTGCCAGTGAATATAAGATCCAGGAATTTCCCTAAGATCCCTAACAAAATCAGTGATAAGTAGTCCCACATGTTAATCCAGCCACCCATGGATGACAGCACTTACTGTTTCTTTGATAAATGCCAAATACATTTGAAATAAATACCTGACATATTTAAGTGCTTTCTAATCTATTGATTTTATATATGCATGAGTCTGTTTTGTATATCTTCTGATTATAGGATAAATGTAAATAAATCCAAGGAATAATTAAACCTACCACTTTCAAGAAGCCTTCTTTGTAGAACTGGAAGAGTCTTAAATAGGCTTTTCAGGTATGCATCTCTTATTATCGCTAAACACCAACTCCGGCAAGGCAGACATCATGTGTGGGTCATCTTTACAGTAGGCACAGGCCCTAAAACAGTGACATGCACATTGCAGGCACTCCATAAATGTTTGCTGAATTGGCTAAACCTTGGTTTGTCCCCATAATCAACCACCGCAAACAGCACACAGATAATTACTTCTTGGAAAGATTCCAGCTAGTGTTTGATGTTACCTATGTGGTTTTTCTCTCAAGAGCAGCTCTGTAGGATTACATTATTTTCTGTTTTCTTTTTTTCCCTTTGACCTTAATGTCATCTACTTCAATAACAGCTTCATACAAAATTCCTACCAGCACATACCACAGCAGATTCAAGGCCTTGTTTTAAAAATGGTGCCAGCATCTCTTAATTTGGAAGATATATTGTCTCTCCTGAACATGGGCTAAGAAAATGTATAATTTGGTATTAACATAAGAGCTGAAGACACTTTAAATGCACTGTTTCATTTTTATAAGATAAAAATAATTTTAAGAATCAAAATGTTATCAACAGACCTGTCCTTCATTAAAAAGTAAAACTGCATTTTCCTACATTTTATGAAAGTGTCCAATTACAAACAATTTTGAAATGTAACTTTAAAAAATGTAAACAGCAAAAATACTGTATTTAAAATAAATCTGGACAGGCAAAAAATATACATATATACCCAGAAGACAGAGATTTTGGTGAAAGTTAAGATATTTCATCTTTGAACAACTTAGAATCTTTCCTGCATTTTATAGTCTAGTTCCAGGCATTAATCTGAAATAACCTTGAAATCCTAAATCTAACACCCTTCAGAACAAAGTAGCTTTTCTCTTTTGCCTTATGAGCAAATGGACTAAATACTAGGGAATGGTTCTGTCTGGGCCTTTGAACCAAGACTGAAAGAGATGAAATCCTATATGATACGTATAAACATTAGAGAATCCATTTTGATTTAATAAAAGGATGAATTTGTTCTATATCCTGTGAGAAAATGGTTCCCTTTTCCTGCAAATGTTGTCTCATTCCAACAATAGAGAGTTGGTTTTTTTCCAGGGTGTGGTGTCGGGGGTGGACAGAGTTGCCATGAATATGGCATCTATCAAGACTGCTGTTATATTCATTTCTCAAAATGCATTGTAGTAGGAAATTCAGAACGCAATAAGAGAAAATAAATGTTTGACTTCAAAATATAAGGCCACATTTAAAGCAGCAGGTGAAGTATAGAACAGTTAACAGTACAAATTCTTTATCTGCAAACTTGCAGTTCCCTAAAGCTCTGTAACACATCACTTTTAAAAGCCTCAGAGAAGCGGTTCTATAATAATTTACCAATAATTCAACCCCTCAATAGCCTTAGCAAGTGAAACCTTATAGTCTTACATTTTAGAAATGACCCAACTTGATCCTTTTATTCTTCAGAATATCTCTCTCAAATTTTCATTTGCTTTTCATTAATTGATGAATTATGAGATGTTTTAGGTGCCTGTCCACAAAGAAATGAAATTTTCACTTTCCAGGAACCTAACAAATGAAAACATAGAAACCAATTCCAACAGAATGTTACCAAAGAAATCTTTTAGAGTCGACTGTTAACATTATTTATTTATATTTATCTGGCTCTACTATTTGTGGTACATTTACACTTCAAAGCTAAACCTCAAATAACATCATAGTGAGTGGTTGACTTCATGTTTAGCTGAGGTCTTGAAGACTGAAAAAGACCATGACAAACGCACATCTATTGTCTTGGCTACTGTATCTGTCTTCATCACCATTCTGATGGTGTGCAATGTATTGCAGCTCACCCTTTGGGAAGGACTAAAGTAGACATCTGTTGGTTCTGCTTGCTCAGCATTCCTACCCTAATTTTCCTTTGGAGAACCCCTTTATTCTAGACCACGTGAAGTTAATGCCAAACCCCATTCCAGGGGATGCACCTGAATCCAACTTCAGTTATCTAAACTGTCCCTTCTCCACGTTCAGAGAAGAGCAAGCGACTCAAACTGCCTTCATAAGGACAGACCTGGGACTTCTGCTGCAAATATTGAAGAATAAGTACTCTTTTTTCTTGCTAGGACTAAGCTGGTAGTACCTTCTAGGAGGCTATCATATGGAAACAACTTGTTTGAAAATGAAGCCACAACTAGAAAACAGATCCTGGTAACCCGGATTGAGGGATCCAGCCCTACCTTAAATGGCAGGACCTAACCCGAGGCTTTTTGCATCAACCAAGTAAAGTCCTTAAGCCAGTTTGAGTCGGTTTTGTCACTTGCAGCTAAAAGAATTCTGACTCTAACAATGTGACAATAGCAAAAATAAACATGACTGCTTTTGAGGTTTCTAATGGATTTTCCTCCCTAGACACATGATTTCATTTAATCCTCACAATTCAAAAAAGCACATGTCTATTAACATTAAATTAATGTTCATTATTTTGAACACATACTATGTGGACAAGCGATGGGGAAAGCCAAGGGAGCAATCAATGTGAAATCTCACTTATATGGGAGGGAAGTGGAGGTTACATATCTCAGGGCACTTAACAGATATCATCAAATGAAAGAATAAACACTATATGGGAGAGGCAGGAGGTGATTCTTCAATTCCTGGATGAAAAATTAGGAGATAATGAACTCCTAACAATCAGCCTAATGAGAATGGCTCAAGCAACAGGGCATAGAGAGGGAGTTAGGTTAGACATGGGGTTCTTGAGAGTTTTCAGCTCTGGGTGGGTGCAGCTGTTGTCAGTGGGAAAGGGAAAAAGGAAGGGCTGAGTGTGGAAGGCAGGGAGGGAGGAGACAGTGTGAGTCAGTGAAACAGGGCCCTTAGAATGACAAGTCTGGACCAGAGAGAGGCTAAGACTGGAAATACAAGATGGGTAACCACTGGCATACAGATGGCAGTTCAGACTTGGGCACTGCCCACCAGAGCCTCAGCATGAAGAGAAGAGGGAGAGGCTGGCCACCACCTCCCTCTGAGTAATCGTAACCCTGCTCCGTGAGCTCCTGAAAACAGGCTCTTTCACTCGCCCCATCTCTTGCTCTTGATTGCAACCCGGCATTCAGGAGGCACCCAGTAAATCTCTGTGGAGTGACTGACAACGCAGCGCTAGGGCACTGAGAAGACCCCGGGGCACCAGGGGCTGGTTCTACAAGGGTGCCCCTCCCGGTCCCCTCCAGCACGCTGCCAGAGCCGCCAGTCTTGGCCGCTACACGGGACGCTGCCTCATTATTCAGCTCTCACCTCTTAAATTAGTTCATGCTCTCACATTAGGTGTAATCACAGCTGGCAACGCTTTCTGGGGATGTCTCAGAAAGATCTGAGTTGAAAAAGTATTTTTGTGTCATATTTATTTAAAGTAAAATTGCTGCTTCCTCCTCGCCCCTTCCTTTCCTCCTGGCCCACCCAGTGACCCCGGCCGTGCTCAACGGAGGCGGCGGTCGGAGGTGAGACTTCCTCTACATAATTCCTTAAACAGCTATCAACTAAGTCTTAAAGAAAAAAAAGAGATCTAGAAGCAGAGACATGGCTGCTGGCGATCCCAAAGCTGGTGTACCCGCGTGGGGGAGAGCGTACCCTGGGGGCGGCCGGCAGGCCGGACCAGAGGCTAGCCCCGAGGCCCAAGGCAGGAGCACTCCGCCGGCGCCCCGCGTCTCTCCAGCTCCCGAGGCTGCGCTGACTCCACTGATCACGCCAGGTTCAAGGTCGCCCAGTGGGGACCGGAGCGCCGGGAGCCGGTGGTAAATGTTCCAGCCGGCCTCTGCCTGGGGTCCGGAGCCGCGTTTCTGCTTTGTACTTGACGGACAGGTCCGCCCGCCCTCCCGCCGCCCGGCTACCAGCCCGCGTTCATCCTGCAGGGCTAAATCTCCCGCACTCGGCCTGTAACGCCTGGAGCGCTCCCTTCCTCTCCCCATCTTCGCAGCTCTCCTTTCTCCCTGCCACTTGGCAAAGCTGCATTTTGACTTTCACATTTTTGACTACGTGTGTGTAGTTCCAAGTCCACGCGTGGCACGAAAATCCACTTAGGGTAAAAATTATTCTCGAAAAATCGCCCATCTGGTGTTCTACACTCAAGGCTAGGAGGTGCAGGCACGGGTGCATAAAGCACGCCGGAAGGGTGCACAGTAAATAAAAAGTACAGATGCAAAATGCAAATTTTAAGTGCAAAACAGAAAAGCAGTGCTCGTTGCCGCCCCGCACGCTGGATTTTAAGGGGCACGAAGGCGGGCCTCAGCTGCTTTCGCTTAGCCCCGCGTCCTCAGCGCCCGGCCCAGTACCCGGTACTCCGTACGGGTTCAGTGATCTCTCCTGAATAAGTGAACAAATTAAGAAATGAATGAATGACCTCTCGATCCGACCTCCGCGCCTGGCAGAGCAGAGCAGTCGCTGCGGGAGGCGGGAGAGAGCGAGAGGCCAAGCTCCACCGTCGCGGCCGCCTGCTGGAGCAGAGGGACGCGGAGACGCCCGGCGCCGCGAGTGCTTGCCTAGTAGCTCCCGGGTACCACGTGCGCCCACTCCAAGCCGCGCAGGCCCTGCCCCGCCGCGCGCGCACGCGCCCTGCAGCCCCGCCGCCGAGACCCTGCGCTAGACTCGCCCAGCGCGCCGGCTGCCCTCCCGCCCGCGCCCGCTGGGAGGCGCTCCCCTCCCACCCGGCGCGCCCACAGGCGGGCGGGCGACTCGCGGCCTCTAGCGATTCCACTCCCGACCCCGGCGCGCGCCTCCTCCTACCTGAGGGCCGAGCAGCGGGGGCGGGCGTGAGGGCCGAGCAGCGGGGGCGGGCGGGAGGGCCGAGGGGGGTGGAACAGGATCGAGGCGGGAGGCGAGAAAGTGACCGGCCGCGGCGGACCTTCGGTGCGCGGACGCGGGCGCGCGCCCGCGCTCCCTTCGTCGACTCCCGGCCAGAGCCCAACCCTGCTGCCGCGCGCCGCCCGCCTTGCCGAGCCTAATAACAACGGCGCCCGGGGTCAGGTGGCCGCGCGCGGACAGCGCCGTCATTGGCTCGGTGGGGAGCGCGGCGCGTCAGGATTGGCTGGGGGGCGGGGCCTCGGCCGGGGCGGGGCAGGGCCTCTGAGGGAGGCGGGCCGGGAGGCGCCGGGGGCGGGTCTAGGCCGCTGTCCGCGCCTTTGTGCCCGGCGCGCGCTCTCCGCCCGCTCCGGCTGCAGCGCTGGCTGCATCAATAATTCAGAGCGGCGGCGGCGGCGGCAGCGGCGGGTGCGGGCAGGAGGCGGCGGCAGCAGTGGGACCGAGCAGCAGCGGCTATGCATCCAAGTGCGGCTGGGCAGCCGCGGCACCCCTGAGGCCCGGGCGGGGCTCCGGGAACACAGCGCGGAGGGGACGCTCGTCCCGGAGTGCGAGGAAGAGCTGTAGTGTCCAGAGCGGCGGCGGCGGAGCTGCGCACGGAGCTGAGGAGGGGGCTTCGGAGAGGGACTGGGACGGGGGGGGGCGGCTGGCGCGAGCAGCCCCGGGGGTGGGGGGCGGGGTGGGCGCCGGAGGCGCGATGCTGGGCGCCGTAGAGCTGCTGCTGCTGGGGGCTGCGTGGCTGGCGGGCCCGGCCCGCGGGCAGAATGAGACGGAGCCCATCGTGCTGGAGGGCAAGTGCCTGGTGGTGTGCGACTCCAACCCCACGTCCGACCCTACGGGCACAGCCCTGGGCATCTCTGTGCGCTCCGGCAGCGCCAAGGTGGCTTTCTCTGCCATCAGGAGCACCAACCACGAGCCGTCCGAGATGAGTAATCGCACCATGATCATCTACTTCGACCAGGTGAGAGATTCTTCCTCCCGCGGCGTGCAGATTGGGCTGGTGAGGGAGGGGTGGATGGAAGACCGATGCCCGGTCCTCTGCAAGGGCTCTGCGGAGGCGCGGGGACGACAGTCCGGGACCGATTGCTGCCCACTCCCCTTCGTTCCCGTCTCGTTATAGGTACTAGTGAACATTGGGAGCAACTTTGATTCAGAACGCAGCACTTTCATCGCCCCGCGCAAAGGGATCTACAGTTTTAACTTCCACGTGGTAAAAGTCTACAACAGACAGACCATACAGGTCAGCCGCCGCCTCGGGGCGGGCCCTGGCCCCGTAGCGGGGTTACTGGCCGCAGGGGTGCTCGGGCTGTCCGGAGGTGGTAGGCAGAAGTGGCGGCTGCATGTACTTCGGGCTGCTTGGAGGGACAGATAGCGGGGCCTCTCAGTTCTGTGGCTTCAACTGCCCTCTGCTTTCCCTGTCTCTGGCTCTTGGGATCCAGCTCCATCCCTCCAGAGACAGAATTTTCTGCTTCCACCTTCCGGGCCCCTCCGAAGGGTTCCCTGGATTGCAGGGACTTCCTTGTAACTGCTGTTGTTAGCGCCCCAGACAGCTGCCGCTTGGGGAGCCTTCCCGGACTTGGATGCTTGTCTTCAGCACCACGGACAGGGCCCCCGTTTTCTCCCACTTGCCCCCATCCCCACCCCGTGCGGACTCTGGGTTTTTGAGCTAGCAGCATTTAGCCCCGGGGGGTGAGGGGTGGAGAGAGAAGGGAAGGAGGGGGCGTAGTGCTACTCTTTCCCGGCTCCAGCCGTGTCCCAGCAAGCACTCGCCGGCTCTTAGGGTCCCCAGAGGTGTCCAGGTTTCCTTTGGGCGCCGAGAGAGGCGGGACGCACAGCTGGGGAGAGGGCGCGAGGCCCTTGGCTGACGGTGCCACCACAAGGGCAAAACCAGGCGGTGGCGGGCGCGGCTGGATGGGGGCTGGAATTGAGCCCGTGGTTTGGGGAGAAAATACATTGTGCCGCTCGGTGCGAGATTTCTAATCAGAAATCACAGTGGCTTCTCCACTGTGTCTTGGCAACTGGGTCCAGGAGGGATTAGGGGCTTTTTGTTTGTTCGGTTTTGTTTTTCCGGTAGCGCCGGAGGGAGCCTGAGTTGCTGCGGCTTTTTTGTTTGTTCTTTGTTTTTTGAGGCTGAGGGGAAACGGGAGAGAGGTCAAAGGTCTCAGGGCGCTAGAGCCACCTCATGGGTTTATTAAATTGGATCACAGAGCGCAGTCGAGATTCCCTTGGCGCGCTCATTTGAGAAACTGGAATAAGAGCAACTCCCGTTTTGGGGACAGACCCTTCCTGTCACCCAGATGTGTGGTCTTTCGCCCCACTGGAGCCTCAGTAGTAAGCTCCAAGGCCCGTTTTCCACCATTCGCCCCCGCCCCCCGCCACCACCACCTCTCCGTGCTTCCAGGTCTTACAGGCTGTTAGCCAAGCAGGGGGAAGGTTCGCTCCACCGCGGCTTCGGTGCCTGCCTAGGTTGCGCCTCTGAAGCGGGCCTTTCTCTTTCTCAGGTGAGCCTCATGCTAAACGGGTGGCCGGTGATTTCAGCCTTCGCTGGTGACCAGGACGTGACCCGGGAGGCCGCCAGCAACGGAGTCCTAATCCAAATGGAGAAAGGCGACCGAGCATACCTCAAGCTGGAGCGGGGAAACTTGATGGGGGGCTGGAAGTACTCGACCTTCTCCGGATTCCTCGTGTTTCCTCTCTGACTGGCTCATAGCCTGAAGGGAGGCGGGGAGAGGGCGAAGGCAGAAAGGGGAGTGAAAAAGAGGCTGAAATTAAGAGGGAGAGAAAGCAGCACGACTTGAAACTTCCTACATGTTCTCTAACTGTATCTGGGTAAAAAGGTGCGCGCCAGCGGTGAGACAACTTTGTCCATTTCCTTATTAGGAGACATAAATTTCGCTTAGCTCTGCGCACTCCCGTTTCCAAAAATAAACTCGCCTCCCCCATTCCAGTTGCAGTAATCAAGAAAGAGACGGCCTTGTCATTGTTTCTTATCCCCCAACTTCATGTTCCCTGCAATTTATTTAAAGAAACTTTGTATTTCACTACATAATCTCAAATCTTTCTCCCTAGCCCCCTCTGAATCCTTCTGCCTACTGAAATCTAATATATTCCCCGCCCCCAACCTTTTTTTTCAGTTTGGAGAGGGGGTAAGTTTTGTTGTTGTTGTTTTGTTTTGTTTTGTTTTGGATGGGGAAGGTAGTTTTAATTTGGCAAGTGTTGCTCTTCTTAAAACACTGCTCAAGTTAATTAGCTGAAGATACTTAGTGTCCTCGGCTGCTTGTTAGCAGAGAAAGGACTCACCTTAGTGGTGACTGGTTTAAAAAAATATAAATATATATCATTTGTACACGAAGAACTCTTGCCAGTGGAAACTGGCTGTGTTTCCGTATTTCTATGTCCTACTCGGAGTGATCGTGAAATCTAAGGCTGCTTGATGTTCTGATGCTTGTCAATGCCGTCGTGCTCTGCGGCTCAACGAAACGCCAAGGAGCTTCTTCGGGACGCTTCCTCTTCCTCTGTAACATACGTGTGAATAGCCAAGATTTAATTTTGCTTTAATCTAATAAAGTCGAAGCGGGACTTTTATTTTTCTGAAACAGCTTTCTAAACTCCTCATCTTCCCCAGCTGGGAGGTTGGGGGTCGGGGGTGCCAAAGGGCGAGGTTCTGAAGGGCAGGAGACTTGGGGGAACGCAACCATAGAAAGGCCTGGGCGCGAGGGCTTCCTCGCAAAGCCAGCCTTGCGCTCCTTCCTGTGCCAGGCCAGGGGCCAGCACTGCATTCGCCTGTGTTTACAGCTTTGACGCAAACGTAAGAAACGTGGCCGAAATCTTCCTTGGCCAGGCGCGGCCGCCGACCCGGGAGCGAAGTTTGATTTTTTTTCTTTGCGTTCCAAATGCATCAGGAATAGTTCCAGTTTGAGGACCCAAACCACTCTACCTGGGGCGGCAGACTCCTCACGCCTTCTGTCCCCGGATGTCTCCCACCGCGTCCGCCCTGCAGTTCCCGAAGCAGCGTATGTTTTATACACCGCCTCTGAATCCGGAGTCCACCCGCCGCATACTCGGGCGCCCAGGACCTATGATTCCGCTCATTCACAGGACTTTATTCAAGAGGTTCGTCCAGGAGTTTTAATTGTATCGGAACATAATGTGAAAGCAAAATTGAAATAAACGACTTCGTTTTAAGTCTGGAAGGCTGACCCAGTTGCTTCGGCAGCGGGGAGGTCGGGAGCCGGAGCGAGTGGGCATCCTGGGGCGAAGGGCCAGGAGCTGGGAGCTGCAGCCGGGTGGTCCCCTGCAGTTGTGGTTCCTTTCAAAGAAACTTTTTCCTGGCCCAATATTCAGTAATGAATTTTATTTCCTTTAGGGGCATGGGGAGAAGGGAGAGTTAGTAATAGCACAATAAGCAACGTTTCTCGGATTTATCCCAGCGGCTGGTTCGAGTTAGAAATTCACGGAGCACCGGGCTTCTGTTGAAACCCAGGCCCGTTTCTTCTCCGCATGCAATCCGGTAAGCTGCGGAGCAGCTATAGCGGGAGCCCTTCCAACCCAGTGGCTCCGGGACCCGCAGAGATAGATAGGGACTCGCGAGTGAGGAGTGGACCCGAGTACTTTTCTGTTTCTGCCCAACAGTTTCCCTTCTACCCTGTCAGGCCCCAGGGAAGTGGGAATGAGAAGAAATAAGGGACCTTAAAGGGATTTAAAGAAAAACTGTTTTTAATAAAGAGACGCGCTTTTTCCGAAGTCTCCTGGTTGGGAAGGAGAGGTCGGAGACAGTTGGAGCCTTTGGCAGCGAAACTAGCTCCACCCAGCAGCTCTGCCATTGCAGGGCCAGCCCTTCGGGCTTGTGGAGACCCTATAGTCAGTGGGTGAGTGTAAGCTCGTGGCTCTAGGGCCGCAAAGGTTGGAGAGCCACCGCTCGAGGAAGCTGCCCCTGAACGCTTTGGCGCTCCCCGGGCTGCAGGTGGGTGGGTCAACTCTCTTTCTGAGGGCGAGAACCACCAGGGTTCTGGTTTCCGTGGCTGCCTGTTCTGTGGGGTCACCAGGCTGTGTCCCAGTGGAGTGACTTTGGCAAGTCCGCTCTCAGGCACTAAAGTTGCCCATTTATATAAAGACAGGGAGAAATCTAAACACCTCTCAGAGTTCCTCCTGCTCTGTGGATCCAGCCCCCCTCTGCTCCCAGACTGGGAGTCTGCAGATTCTTTTGCCTGGGTGAGTGAGTCCTGGCTGCAGCCTGTGCTTACCTGGCTGCCAAGTGGCAGCTCCTGAGTACTAGGCCTTGGGCTAGGGTGCAGGCCAGGGGAAGCCTGTGTCTCCCGGAACTGGGACTCACTTCTGAGCCCCAGCTCTGGAGCCTGGAAGGTGAGTACAGTGGGAGCAAATTGTCCCCAAATTGGAAGAAGAGGGGTTGGTTTTCCTTTGATTCTGCTGTAGCTCAGGAGACCTCCTTCCTGGGAAAGGATTCCTGCCTCCCACAATGTCCGAACCTAGCATTGGAGAACCTTCTTAATTGGGCTCTAGCCTCCCTCTTCTTTCTCCACCTGCTGACCCCTTCCCTTGCCATCTGATGATTCCACCTCCCATTGTTGTCTTTATGCCTCCACACTTGCTGTTCCTGATTGAAGTTGAAGCACCCCTTCTCTCCTCCAGTTTGCAAAGTCCTATCCTGCTGAGGACCCAAGAAGTCCAGCTGAAAGGCTGCTTGCTCTGGGAGGAGGTTCTATCCACACAATACAGGCATTGCTTCCCCGAGGTTCAACACCCCTTCCGCACCTTCCAACCAGGCCTTGTTTTGTGCTGGTTGGGAAGGGAGACATCTGGGGCTGAGCTTGTCTCTTACTGTGTGGGTTCCATGGGGGCAGAGAGAGCCCACACAGCGCTTAGCCTGCTAACCTGGCATCCCCACCCCAGAGGGCCTGGGGAGATGTGGGGCTCCATGTCTCCCAAACTACCCTTACTGCCAGGCCTGAGCCTACCGGTGGCCTGAGTGGGGCTGTGGATAGCTCTCCCCAGGGACCTAGAGGTTTGAGTCCTTAGGGTCCTGGCAGGTGTGGTTGGGCCACCTCCCTCACTTCTGGGGTAAAGGTGAGGTGAGTGTTACTTCTGCTAGAGGCAGGGGAGCCATCTTCTGAGCACTGGGCTTCAGCCGGAAGGGAACCAGAGACTTGAAGACTGAGAGAGATGGAAGAGGAGGAGCACTAGGTAGAGACTACCTTCCTTCCCCCAGCCAGAGGTTAGGGAGGGGACCCATTCGGAAACCCATACCTCACAGTGGCATCCTTTCATGCTTAGAATCCTTTGGGCCCTTCTGGATCTGGGGCCCGCCTCTTGCTTTCATCTAAAATAAACCCCTTCAGAACAAAGCCTGTAGGGGTTCCAAAGCCACCCCTTCATTCAGCCTTACCCTGGTCCCGAAGGCTCCTCCCCAGCCCAGGTCACCTTGGTCACCTCCTCCCGGAAGCCTTTCATGCCTTTCTTCTCCAGCCTCCCTCTTTGGAGTGTGGCCTCTCTTACCAGCCTGCCTCCTCCCTTCCCGCACCCCGCCAATTCTCCCAGGGCAGAGGCTGTGTCTTATTCTGCGCAGCGTTTCTGGCACCCAGCCAGGCTTAAAGGTACGGTGAGTGGAACTCAGGGAGGCTTCTAGGACCCAACGAGCCCAGACCTTCTCCGCCCGGGTTCTCCACACCGCGCTAAGCGGCCCGGGAGCCGCGCAGGTGAGGAGCCGAGGGTGATCACTGTGGTCTCTGCTGGGTTGCGCTGGGCCACGCACCGGCCCCCCAGCTCGCTTGCTCCCCGGCCGCAGCTTCCACCATAAGCCGAGCTGGGAGCGCGCCTTTCAAGCTGCTCTGGAGAGCTAATGCTCAGAGACCGGGCGCATCCGCTCTTAATGAGAACATAATTACCCAGATGGAGAGGGAGCCTCACCCCGCGCCTTAATTGTTGCCTTAATGGGGTGGTAGTAGGGGATAGTGCGGGGCGGAGGGAAGGCGTGGGACTCTCCCACAGGTTTCAGGTTGGGTCCTGGGGCGGGGCGGACTCAGTGGAAGGCGAAAGACCCTGAACTGCAGACGTGTGCGCTGCACTTGGCCTCTGGCTTCATATGAGACCTTAGAATACTCCCCGAATCCCAGCCTTACTTTTTTTCAACTCACAAATGCGAGAGATGGGCTAGAAGACGTCTAGTGCTACTTCCAGGCGGTCTTACTTTTATGATCAGTGTGGGTGAGTTTAAGCCTTCATCTTGGTGTCCAGCCACCTGTCTCCCGCAGGTGCTGGGCCTAATCACCTCAACAGGCTTTCAAACAAAACATTGAAACCTAATACTGATTCTGGGTGGGAAAGTGGGCAGGGGGGCAGTGGTGCCCCGGAACCAAAGTTCAGGCACAGCTCCCTTTGAGCTAATTCCACGGAGAAAAAAACAAAACAAGAAAACAAAAAACAAACAAACAAAAAAGGCGGGGGTTGGGGTGGGATTGCCCAGGGGCATTTGCAAAGATCTCTCAATCTTTTTGCATAGCGGATACATACGCACTCCCGGAGAGCCTTAGCGTCCTCGCATTTCAAATGGGAACAATAATGCCTTCACAACTGGGTAGTCGTGAAGACTATGCTAAAAGGTCCAGAAAGTGCTCACCACTGCCTGACACATAGTAGGTGCTGAATAAAACCAGCAATACCAAGGAGCGATCAACACTTGGCATATCCCACAATCACAGAAACAGGACGTAGGGGAACATGTGGGTAATCCCAGCGGCATCAAACATATGTGAAAACTGAAACCAGAGAGCAAGTGAACCTGAATGGTGGATGTAGGAAAAGGACCCTGTGTTCTTTCTTGTTCCTGCATACTGATCCCATCCTCACCCACATCAACCACAAGCATAGGAGATTTTACCCCCTAAATATCTTTCCTCTTCGTCCCTTTGCTTGTATATTTGCATCGACCACTGTGGATGAATGTTCTCTGCGTGTCTGTAGACTCTCCCATCAGACCAAGAGCTCTGTTGGCATGTCTGTGTCCCTTCAGAGGGTGAGCCCTTCAGAGTGAGAACTGTGTCTTCCTCATCTTGCCTGGTCCTGTGCTACCTACACAGTGCCTGGCACAGAGCAGGTGGCCTGTGATCATGTCATGAGCTAACCCAAACTGTGTCTGGCACAGTTGCAGGATATGGACACAGCCAATGAAAGTGCCCTTCAGGGGACTTCCTGGACCTCTCAGTCCCTCCCGTCTCCCCACCCCCTATATCACTAACAGGAACAATGCTGAAATGGAAGCGCTCCCAGATCCTGGGCAGAGACGGAAACCTTTCTAGGTACCTGCACTTGTTTTTTTTATCTCCTCTTCCCATTTCAATCTGAGCCCAGCCTGTCCCCAGCAAGTCCCAGCTGTGATCCTGAGAAGGCAGTGAGCAGGGACAATGAGAAAGAGGCCAGAATCAGATGTATGGGCTGGTATTTGGATTTATTGCTAGGTCTTCTCACTGGAAAAAATGATTTGCTGTGCATAGATGAGGCTGCCTGCACTTTAGGAGGCAGCAAGGAAACACAACGCTGCTGATGTCAGGAAGGAGAGCCTCGTGATTCTAAGCAGAGGCCTTCCGGTTGTGTGGCCACAGCCCAGAGCCTAGGGAGATCTTTGTTCATCTTGCTAAGCTCCAAAGACTTCAAGGAAGGGGTGTAGGGTGAGGGGTCAGGGTGTCTCATCTAAGCAGACTCCAACCTGACCTCAGTGCTCTATTTGAGCACGTTCCTATACCCTATACCTCATTGGCAAAGCCCTCCCTGACCCCTACTCAGCAGCTTGTCATCTGCTGACCACCTGAACTCTCCTATTCAGATCATGCCCTGACCACATCTTTGCTACATGCTAAGCTCCAAGAGGATCAGGCCCTTATCTGCAGGCTCCCTGCAGTGTGCCCAATGCCTGGCACAGTGCCAGGTAGTAAATACTCTTTCAATGTTCCTTGAATGCATGAGTAAATGAACATATGACTGTGTAGACAGATGGATGGAGGGCTTACTGGTTGCATTGTGAATGCATCTTCCTGGCCCACCAGACTGGGAACTCCACAAAGGTGTCTGTCTTCTCTGCCTTGTTTATAGCTGTGTCCTCAGTGCCTAGCACAGTGTTTGGAATATGGTCAGCATGAAAAGCGTTTCTTCAATGAATGAAGAATTACCTTTATAATACTTTGGAAGTGGGACTCATGGGACTATGAGATTCTAGGGTGTAGGTTTGGTACTGTGCTCCTCTCTAAATCTTCATTGTTCCTCTGAATGTTTATTTTGGAATGGAATTGCATTGTACCTGTTGTCCGGATTCAACTCTATAGCACGAGTTGTTTTTGTATGCTGTTTGTCCCCATGCCCAACATACTGTGGGCACCTTAGAGGGCAGGGGCCATATTTTATTTTCCTTAAAGGAGAGGGATACTGTCCTTTCCCCACCAGCATTTAATAATGGGATTTGGTATTGGTTGATCGGTTGTTTAATCCAGGATCAAGCCATTCAGCCTGTGGCAATTAATGGGCATTGACACCTTACTGATAGTGGTAGGTAACAAAGGTCAGAGGGTGCTAACCAGCAGGCTTTCCCATGATATTGGCACACTGGTCAGATGTAAAAAGTACATACAGGGTCTTGGTAAATGAGGGGGCTGGTAATTCCTTGTTCACAGATGGCCATAAGGTCACTGGGTTTTTGTTCTAGCTGGATACAGAATGAACTCTGAAATCCCCTCATAGCTTTGGGTTCTGCTTCAGAACATGCAGTTGGAGTGGGCTCTGCTGGTTTCTTCTAAATAACATCAAAGACTCCCCCAACCCCCTACATTTCTCAGACCCAGTGTCCAGCTGGGAGTTCAGCCTGACAAAGGGTCTCTGGAATGCTCTGCTAGCAGCAGCAACCTGCTTACTCAGGTGAGGTTCAAGAGCCTTTTCTTCCATCATCAGAAATTACTGCACACTTTCAGGGAAACTTTCGAAGAGGGAAGAGGGAATTACTAACAAAGGAGAGGCAACTGGACATTTTCTTCCTCCTCATTTAAAAGGAAGCTGTGTGCTCTGCCCAGATCTTGTATTGGAAAGACTCTCCTTTGTATTCTGAGAGACTCAAAAATAAACTCCCCAATGTGTACTTCTGCTGAGAAGTTCAGATGATTTTATAATGACTGAGTGGCTCCAAATATGGCATTAAAATGCAGCTGATGAGGAGCCTGCTATTTTACTAACCCATCTTGATCAAAGTTGGTCAATTTAGGTCTCAGCAAACGTTCCAAATGCTCTCTCTCTTTCTCTCTTTTTGGAGTTCATTTCAGGTAGATGGATTATTTACTTATTCTGAAGGTGCTGAGGGAGAGGGCATGTTAGCAATACCAATTGAGCTGTGGGTACAAACTCACAGCTCATCCTCACGTGGCATCTGGGTGTCTGATGCATTTTCTTCCTCCCTTCTGGGCTTTTGATGCTTCCCAAGTGGGGACTTATTTGGCAGGTTCACCAGCATGTGGGCCTCAATAACCTCCTGCATCAAATTGAGTGACAGTGGTGCTCTTTGAGGCTGTGAAGCTTGCAGCTGTTTTCCTTGATTGCCTAAATATGTCCCTGTCTCTGTCATGAAAAGTTGGGATCCAGGCTGAGAGCAGAAACAAGTCTGTTCCCTGAAGAGTGACACCACACAGCCTCTAGGGTCCCATGCTAACTTGAAGTTTATGCAATGCAAGACTCTGCAGACAGCAATGAGGGTCTTGTGTCTGCGTTTCCAGCTTAAAGTTGTCACCAGCATCCTGCCTTGTAGCCCCAACCCACAGAAAAAGCCATTGATGGCCAGCTGTTAGAGATCTGATGGGAGTCTTCTTTGTTTTTGTTTTTTTTTGGGGGGTGGTAGTTGGGGAGGGTAGGGGGGTGGAGTCTAGTTCTATTGCCCACTGGAGTGCAGTGTCTTGATCTCGGCTCACTGCAGCCTCTGCCTGTAGGTTCCAATGACCTTCCTGCCTCAGCCTCCCCAATACCTGGGACTACAGTCATGTGCCACCATGCCTGGCTACTTTTTTTTTTTTTTTTTTGAGTACAGATGGGGTTTCACCGTGTTGGCCAGGCTAGTCTCAAACTCCTGACCTCAAGCAATCTACCTGCCTCAAAGTGCTGGGATTACATGCGTGAGCCTGGCTGTGAGTCTTCTTTGGACTCTTCTTACATTTTTTTCTTCACTTGCCAGAGTGAGCTTCTCAAAATGTAAACTAAGCCAAGTGACTCTTCTACTTAAAACTATCCAGTGTGAACCAAAACTCCTTAGAGTAGCCTCCAAGCCTTCCATGATGGGGCCTCTGCTGATTTCTGAGACCTCATCCTCTATTGTTTTTCTCTATTGCAGAGTAGCTCATTCTGGATTTCTGTTAGTTTCTAGAATATGCCAAGCTGTGTCCTGTCCCAGAATCTTTTCACCTGTCGATCCTTTATGGGCAAAGGATACTCTTCCATCTCCCACTTATTGCTGTGGCCATTTCCTTCTCTACTTTTGTATCTGAGCTAAAAAGTCACCTTTGCAGTGAAAGGCCATCCTGATCACTCGGTCTAATATTGAGACACCTCTTCTTCTACCAACTGAGCTCTATCATACTGCTTTGCTTTATTTTCCTTATAGCAGTCGTGACCCTGGAAAATGCTCATTTATCTGTTCACTTGTTTCCTGCCTCTCTCCCTCTCTGGGGATAGGAACCTTGCTGTCTTGTGCCTTACTTTATTCCCAGTGACTGGAAGAGAGCCTAGAATAGTAGGGGCTTGATTCATGTATGAATGATGGAATGGCAAACCAGCCATCCAGTCCTAGTCCCCAGAGCTCAGGGTTTTTGCTCCATCAGAGCAGAGCCATCTCCTCATTAGTCCCTCTCCTCAGGAGCTCAGGAGAAGCTGAGGTCCATGGCAGCCATTAAACATGTCACCCACCAGAAACCATCTTCATATTGAGGGGAAGTGCACTGGGAGCTGTGAGCTCAAGGATGGAGCTGGAAAACTGGTGTCCTAGCCACATGCCCAATAAATGGGCCTTTTCCTTGTTAATATCTGCTGTTAAAATTGCATAATTCAGCTCTAACATGTGATTGGGCTAGGGAAAACTGAAGTTAGCTGTGAATTATTGAATTTTTTCTTGCAGAAGTTATCCTGCAAGTAGGAAACAGAGAACAAGGAGCAGAGGGGCTTTGGTCTGGGGCAGAGGTGAAAAGCAGCCTGGATGTCATTCCTGAAGCTGTTGCTCAACACGGAGCAGAAGTGGGTGGTGAGGTGAGGACTCAGGGTTGAGAGAGAGGCCTGAAGGGTCATGCACGAGACAGAAGCAGCTTCGTGACTCTCCCCAAGATGGGAGAAGGGAACAATGGGGGCAGAAATAGCAGCAATGTGAGTCTAAAGCTGCTGAGAAAAGATACTTATCCTCAGACTATAAAATATCCACCACAGAAATACCCAGGTGGCCTGGAGTTGCCAATCAAAACATTGGTTCGACAGTGCTGACCTCAGAATCGCTGCGTGCCTGCCCAGCAGCAGCTCTGCTCTGCAGGTCCTGTAGAAAAACCAGGCGGGGAGCCTGCCTCACCCACGGTCCAGCAGAAGAGAGTGTAGTACAGAGAAGGATAAGAAAATAGGGTTGGGGCTTGACTGTCTATTTCACTTGCATTAAGCCACTCCCACACCACAGTAAGTGCCTCATGGTCCAACTCAATTTTCATGACCTTTGGATTTCACCCCTGTTATATGGCAGAGTAGCAAGCACTGATTAAGAGAACAGGCTTTGAAGCAGAGCTAGTTTTGAAGACTGACTTTATAACTGTACTCAGGACTCTTGTGGGTACAGATGACTGAAACTCAGCTCAAACTGACTTTAGTACCACCCTCCCAAAATAATTTACTCGCTCCCAGAACCGAAAAATCCAAGGAGTGTTGAATTCAGGTATGGCTGAATCCAGGTGCTTAAATACATCATCAGAAATCAGCCCTTTTTCACACATGCAGGCCTATTTCTAGGTCCCTAATTGTGACAATTTGACTCCAGCAATAACAAGCTCACATTCTCCTTGCCTAGTTTCCCCATTAGGAAACGAGCACTTTTCTCCCCTACAGTGCCAGCAAAAATTCCACGGTTGATGGATATTCAACCAACTCTAAGTCATGTACATTCCCAGAACCAATATCTATGGTCACAGAAAAAGAAATGAGCTAATTGGCCAAGCATGGAGCCAGGTGGGGGTGGAGATGGAGTTGAGAAGAGGTAGCCTTACCCGGGAGCAGGTGTTACTAAAGAAGGGGAATGCATGTGAGCTTGGCTACTTCCTGGCTGTGTGACTTTAGGTGGAGAGCTTAACATCTCTGGGCTTTGGTTTCCTCATCTGTTAAAATGAATCGAGCAGTAATGTCTAGTTCTATTAGGATTGATAAGTCATTACCTATGAAAATGGGAACTAGAATTTCCACAGGGGTTCAAAAGCAAATGTCTGTACTTTACTGAATGGTGTAACACAATTTTGAGCATGTCTTGGTCTTTGTTAGAATTGTGAGAAGCCTCCTGAAGCATGCTCCAAAGGCTCTTCTTTGCTCACAGTTGTATGCCAGCTATAGCTGGATCCCATACCATTAGTCAGCTGGTATTTCTTTGCATTGCTCTGGAGCCAACTGATAGTGAGATGGGCAGCTCTTTCCCAGAGTTAGTGCACAGTAAATAGTAGTTGTTATTACTGTTGCTCCCAAGGCAATTTTGCCAATGCTTATGCACCCTGGCATTGTTATTTAATTATATCACAAATGTGTCTTTTTTTCTGCAGAAGAGCCCAAGCTCCTTGTGGCCTAATAATGCTTATTCATGCATACAGATCATCTGGAGACCTCATTAAGAGGAAGATTCTCATTCCTTCGATATGGGCTAGGGCCGGAGATTTCCTGATACTAACAAGCTCCCAAGTTACGAGTTTGCACACCACGCTTGAGTTGTGATGGCATAGGACCATATATAGACCATAGTTATTTCCAAATACCAGTCCACAGATGAGTTATAGTGGACCTGGAAGGTTTTTTTTCTTTTGGAAGAGAATTTACTGGTGGCTCATATAACAGAAAAGTAAGTATGAAAGACAAAGATCACTGTAGACATAACTTGATCACTCACGCCTGGTCTCTGTCTCTCATGCACTCAGTTTTCACTCCTCACAGTCACAATATAGCTGCAGAAGCTCCAACCCTTTCATTGTCTCTGCTTCAAATTCTCCATCCCAAAAGTCTTTGAAAAGTTCTCATGCTCATGCACCCTGGTATTGTTATTTAATTATGTCACAAATGTGTCTTTTTTCCACATAAGAAAAGGAATCTTTTGTGGAAGAAATTGTGAATGAATCTCATGCCAATCTCTAAATCCATTTTTATGGAAAGGCAATGCAGGTTCGGACTGGTGGTCTAAGTCATATCCCCCTCATCACATTAGAGAGTGGAGTCCACTTCATTTAAGCCTCAAGGATTGTGTGTGTGTGTGTGTGTGTGTAGAAGGAGGAGGAGGAGGAGGATTTGAAATGAAAACTGAAAAATAGCACAGGAAGTTAAAGGACCACCCAGCCTCAATCCTGACCCTAGACTCTGATACCCAACTCTTCACTCCACATATTCACTCACATGGCTAACATGTATCTCAGATATAACATGTTTAAAATGGAGCCCCTGGTCTTTGGTCTCCAAAGCTGCTCCTGTCAAAGTCTTTTCCTTCTCAGTTAATGGTAACTCCATGTTTCTGGTAGCCCAGACCAAACACTCTGGCATCATCCTGAACTCCTCTTACTCTTTCATACTTGATATCCAATCCATCCCCAAAGTCATATCTGCTCTATGTTTAAAATAAACCCAAAAGTCAGCTGATCCAGGCCACCATCACCTCCCCCTTGGACAATGGCAGTCCCTCATTTGTCTCCTGGCCTGCTGTCTTGCCCTACATCTATTCTCCCCACTGCAGCCACAGCATGTGAGTCAGATCATGGCACTCCTCTGCTAAACTTCTGAATGGGTTTCCTACTCATTTACAATAAAATTTAAGCTATTTGTCATGGCCCTTTATGATCTGTCCCACATCCCACCTTACCTCACTAAATCTTTGGCCTCATCTACTGTTCACCCAGTAGCTTCACCCAGTAGCTTGTGTGAAGTGCACCTGCTGGCTCCTCCTCCTACTATTCTGATCCAGTACCTCTGGGCTGGGTCTGGACCCTCTGCAGTTTTACAAGTCCTATGTGTGATTTTGATTTGCAGCCTGGTTTTGTAAACAAGTGCTCCCAACACCTGGCGTGGGTGATGGCATAGAGGTAGTGAATCAACATCTGCTGAATCAGCATCTCATCTTTCCCTCTGATTGTGTGTGGTTTTCAGGGTGGAGTGGAATGTGGGAGGGAAATGGGGTTACTTATTATTTCCTATAGTGAAATTTGATTATACAAATGATGTTACATCTGTAATACTGAGGAGTTCATCTGAGAAGTGTAATTAGCATCAGTGCATTTTGCAGGAGAAAGGGGCATCCTGCCTGTACTGGCTAACATGTTCACCTCTCCATAGGATGCCTGGGAGGCAGGCTATGTGGTTATTGCATCCTTCACTTTCTGCCTTAATGGTGACAGCCCATTGCTGCACACTGTGTTTCTGGCTGGCTTCTGCACCGATGATGAAGGCGGCTTCACAAAGGCCCTTATATAAACTGTAGCTGCTGGAGAGCCTGCCCATCTGACTCTTGTCATTTGGATTTGGCCCTTAACACTGCCAAAGCCACCTTGTCTGCTGTCCTTCCCTGCCCGTGGCCACTCTTGGATCTGCTTGCCCCCTTGAATGTGAGCATCCACCTTCTTGCCTTTCTCACACCCATTCCTGGGCTGTGCATCTCTGATCCTCCTCATGGTCTAGGAGGCCCCTGTCCACTCTCCACCACCTCCTTGAGTTTCCCTGTGACGGGCACTGAGCTCCCTGCCGCCCTCTTTTTTTGTTAGAATGTTGGCTTAATTTCCAAGTGTAAGGAAACCTGCCATAGAACATCAAAGGCCATAGTCTATGATTTGAGCCTCAACTGGGAGTTCCATGAGGACTCTAGTTGCAAAGAACAGAAATTGGCTATTTAAGGCAGAAAAGGAATTTCTTCCTATGCCCTCAGAAGGCACACAACATTGAAGTGAAGGCTAAAGAAGTGGGCTCAGGAAAAGACAGGGAGCAGGAGGACAGCTCTAAGCTGGGGGTTCTAGGAGACAGGAACAGATGACAGTGCCTTTGGAATCCCACCTTCAGGATGCATCAACGATGTGATTTTTATTCTTGTGTCACTAGACTTAACATTTAATGTCCCTGGAGAGAGGACTCTTCATTTTTCACGTGAGAATACTGAGGCCCACACACAAAAAATAAATAACTTGCTGAAAGCTACACAGCTGATCAGGGCAGAGCTGGGACACAAACCCAGATAGCTTCATCTAGGGGCAGACTGGGCATCTTGATTGTTCAAAGCTGTAGACAGCAGAGCCAAGTAAGCTCCTCTGGTTGAAGTGATGGCTGAAAATGTGGGCTTTTGAGGCATAGCCTGTCTGGGTTTGTATTCTGCCAGCTGCTCTGCCCTGATCAGCTGTGTAGCTTTCAGTAAGTTATTTACTCTTTTGTGTGGGCCTCAGTTTTCTTCTCTGAAAATGGAGATAATAATAATGACCACATCTTCAGATGGTGGTGAGGCTTAATTAAAGGAATATGTGAGACACTTAAAACAGTGCAAGGCACACAGTAGGCACCCAGCAAATGTTAGTTATTATTCTTAATTTTTTTATTTCTGTAGGTTATTGGGGAACAGGTGGTGTTTGGTTACATAAGTAAGTGCTTTAGTGGCGATTTGTGAGATTTTGGTGCACCCATCACCCGAGCAGTATACACTGAACCCAATTTGTAGCCTTTTACCCCTCACTCCCTTCCCACCTTTTTCTCCTGTGTCCCCAAAGTCCATTATGTCATTCTTATGCCTTTGCATCCTCATAGCTTAGCCCCCACTTATGAGTGAGAACATATGATGTTTGGTTTTCCATTTCTGGGTCACTTCACTTAGAATAATAGTCTTCAGTCTCATCCAGGTTGCTGTGAATGTCATTAATTCATTCATTTTTATAGCTGAGTACTATTCCACTGTATATATGTACCACAGTTTCTTTATCCGCTTGCTGTGTGATGGGCACTTGGGTCGGTTCCACATTTTTGCAATTGCAAATTGTGCTGCTATAAACATGTACATGCAAGTATTTTTTTTTTTTTTCATATAATGACTTCTTTTCCTCAGGTAGATACCCAACTGTGGGACTGCTGGATCAAATGGTAGTTCTACTTTTAGTTCTTTAAGAAATCTACACACTGTTTTCCACAGTGGTTGTACTAGTTTAGATTCCCATCAGCGGTGTAGAAATGTTCCCTGTTCACCACATCCATGCCAACATCTACTATTTCTTGATTTTTTGATTATGGCCGTTCTTGCAGGAGTAAGTTGGCATCACATTGTGGTTTTGATTTGCATTTCCCTGATCATTAGTGATGTTGAGCATTTTTCATATGTTTTTTGGCCATTTGTAGTAAATGTTAGTTATTATTCATAAGACCAACGAAAGATGTGCACATATGGTGATATGCTGGGTGGCCAATAAGGCAAGCGCTTTCTCCATGGGATTTGTATATGTCTTGACCTCCACACCCTGGCTCTGTGGGGTTCGTTACCCTCTACCCCTGCATGAGTAGTGTTTGGTCAGGAGGAAGGAAGTCTCAGGACATACCTGGCCCATAGGTCCCATGAACGAAGAGGGACAAGGCAGTATAAATACTGATCAGGAGCATGGCTTTATAGGCATCTAGGTCTTGTTCAAAGCTTGTCTCTGTTACAAACAGTTGTGTGACCTGGGCAAGTTGTAGAGTATTTCTGAGCCAGATATGAAGGAGGATAATAAAATCCTACTTGTCAGAGTTCTTAGGAAGACCCATGTTTTTATAGAAAAGCAGCCATTTTTAATGATTGCCATTCTAACGTCAGGAAACAACAGATGCTGGAGAGGATGTGGAGAAATAGGGGCATTTTTACACTGTTGGTGGGAGTGTAAATTAGTTCAGCCATTGTGGAAGACAGTGTGGTGATTCCTCAAGGATCTAGAACTAGAAATACCATATGACCCAGCCATCCCATTACTGGGTATATACCCAAAGGATTATAAATCATTCTATTATAAAGACACATGCACATGTATGTTTATTGCAGCACTATTCACAATAGGAAAGACTTGGAACCAACCCAAATGTCCATCAATAATAGACCAGAAAAAAAAATGTGGCACATATATGCCATGGAATGCTATGCAGCCATAAAAAAGGATGGGTTCATGTCCTTTGTAGGGACATGAATGAAGCTGGAAACCATCATTCTCAGCAAACTGTCACAAGAACACAAAACCAAACACCACATGTTCTCACTTATAAGTGAGAGTTGAACAATGAGAAAACATGGACACAGGGAGGGAAACATCACACACTGGGGCCTATTGGGGAGTAGGAGACTAGGGGAGGGATAATATTAGGGGAAATACCTAATTTAGGTGACAGGTTGATGGGTGCAGCAAACCACCATGACACATGTATACCTAAGTAACAAAACTGCATGTTCTGCACATGCACTCCAGAATTTAAAGTATAATTTAAAAAAAGAAAGAAAAAAGGAACCAAAAAAAAGCAGCTATTGAACCCTTACAATGAGCCAGATGTGGTTCCAGGGGCCTAGACTACAGCATGAACCAGACACAGTCCCTGCCCTCAAGCTAGTAGGTACTCCTTAATTCAATAATAATACTGTTACGTAATTGCAAAGAGTTATAAATACGGTGGAGTAAATGCCTACATGAAGAACAATGAGCTCTCAGGGAGTGTGACATTGAGCTGAGATTTGAAGTTAGGAATTAGGTAGGCCAAGATTGGGTGGGGAGAGAACATTCCAGGCAGAAAGAACAGCATGGGCAACACCCCTAGGGTGGAAAATATTGTGAATCTGTGGAAGCACTGGAAAGACTGAGGAAGGGACAGTGTTGCCCCAAAAGTAAGGGCGGGATGGAGGTCAGGATGAGGCTGGAGAGCTGCAGGAGTCAGATCGTGGAAGTCCTGGCAGGCCAGGGTGAAGATTTAGGCCTTCATTCTGAGAGCAATGGGCCCCTGTGGGGACATTTAAAGTAGAGGAGTGCTACAATTGTCTGTACATCTATAGAACACCATGGGGCCTGTGGGGAAGGGGATGGCCTGGAAGGGAACAGGAATGGAAGCAGGCAGATGCTGGAGAGGCTGTGATGGTCACCAGGCTCAGGGATAAAGGCAGGTGGACTACAGCTGTGACAGTGAGGTTAGAGAACACTAGATGGATTTGAGACCTATCTAGGAGCTAAATCCTGAGGATTTAGTGATGGATTAGGATGCAGCGCAGGGAGAGAGGCATGGAGCGTGGTCTCTGGTTTCTCTGAGATTTCTGGTTATGTTATACACTGCCACTCCTTCAGGGAAGAACTAAATGGTAGGGAGGGGAAGTGAGGTCAGTGAGGACATGTGGAATTCGAGGTTCCTTTGAGGTATTACATGTTAATGGCAAACAGACAGCAAGATATCAGGGTCTGGAGGCCAGAGGACAGGTCTGAGCTGAAAGAATAGACTTCAGCCTCACCAGCGTTAAAGTGGGTCAAGAAGCCTTGGCAGAGATGAGCTGGCTGAGGGGGACACCAAGACAGTTGGGTCTTAGCCCGTGTTGTTGTGTGACAAAGACTTCAGTGGTTGCTCTGTGTGTGTGTGCGTGTGTGTATGTGTTTGTATGTGTATGTGTGTTTGTGTGTATTTGTGTGTATGTGTATGTATGTGTGTGTGTACGTGTGTGCATGTATGTGTATGCATATGTGTATGTGTGTATGTATATGTGTGTGTATATGTATATACCTGTGTATGTGCATGTGTGTGTATGTGTTGTGTGAGTGTGTGTGTATGTGTGTTCCTGTAGCCAAGTCTATCCCCTTGAGACTGCTGCTGTGATTGGCTTCTGATAGAGGATTGGGACTAGTTTATTTGATTAACCTCTCTGGTCACCTAATGAAGGTCAAGGGCCTACAGTATGGTGGGGTGGGGGTGGGGAGAGAAGCTAGGGGAAGACTGAGGCACAGAGGTGATCTTATTAAGCTCCTCTCACCTGCACCTCCACACACAAACAATTCAGGCCTGACACTTTGATTGAACTTAATTTCTTTCTTTCTAATGCCTTCCCTGGAAGAATTACGAGCCCCTCTTCCCTGATAGCACCAGGGGGAGGATGATATTGGCGATGGCATAAAAGCTGAGGAGAGAGAGAAGAGCAAAAGATGGAGCATTTCTCCTGAGCAGAGTCCTGGAGCACCAGCCACCCTCTGAGCGAGACAGACAGAAACCCAGGGCTTTAAAAATAGAACCTCTTAACTGCTTCAGGTGGGGAAAACAATCCCAACTAAAGCTGGCATTCCTTATTCTAAGCAACTGATCACCACTGAGGCAGAGAGGGTCCCTGAGCCCCAGAGAGGAGGTGGAGAGCAGTTGGACAAAAGGGGAGGGAGCTTAACTGGATTCTGGTCCTGGAGCTTCATCTTGGAATGGGCCAAAGTGATCCCTGGCCTCTGAAGGGAAGGTATCAGTCCACATGGGACACCTGAGTCCCCTAATGGAGACAGCAGTGTCCTTGGAGTTGGTGACAGGAAGTAGGAAAGGCTATTTCAGGAACAGACCAGGACATCTGCAAGCAAGCACAGGTTGTTGTCTTCAAAGCAGTTCTCAGAAAATGCAATCCCCTTTTCTCAAACAGTGGCAGGGATGGTGCTGTGGCAGAGGCTTAGGAACTGCTGGGGATATTTATGTGCAAATGTGGTCAGTGCCACAGTAGACAGAGGTGCCAAGTCCCATGGGATCTCAGGGGAGGCAGAGGATTTCAGGGAGGAAGTAATTTTGTTTTCAATAGACTATATTTTTTAGAACAGTTGTAGGTTTACAGAAAAATTGAGAAGATAACGCAGAAAGTTTCCATATAGAAACACAGAGAGTTTCCCTCTCACCCAGCTTCCCCTGTTATTAACATCTAACATTAGTATGGTACATTTATTGCAATTAATGAGCCAATTTTAATAATCGTAAATTACGATTAAAGTCCATGCTTTTTCAGGTTTCCTTAGTTTTTATCTAATGTCTTTTTCTGTTCCAGGATCCCATCCAGGACACTAGATTATATTTAGTGAGCACGTCTCCTTAAGCTCCTCTTGGCTGTAATGGTTTCTCAGAACTTCCCTTTGGATGACCTTGACAGTTCCAAGGAGTACTGGCAAGTGTTTTGTAGGATACACCTCTATGAGAATGTATCTAATATTTTTCTCATGATTATAGACGAGTTACAAACTTTTGGGAGGAAGACCACAAAAGTAAAGTGCTTTTTCAACACATCTATTAATAGTGCATGCTATCAGCGTGACTTATCACTGTTGATACTGACCTTCGTCACCTAGCTAGGTAGTGTTTTTCAGGTTTCTCCACTGTAAAGTTAATCTCCACCTCTTTCCCTCCTTTCTATACTGTATTCTTTGGCAGGGAGTCACTATGTCCAGCATATATTTAAGGAGTGAAGAACTATTCTTCCTCTTGTTGAAAGCCAAGAACATAAATTATTTTGAATTCTCTTGCAAGAAAGATTTGTCTCTTCCCTTTATTCAATCATTTATTTATATCGGTATTGATTCATGGATATTTATTTTATACATTAGATTATAAGGCAGTACTTTTTAATTTCATTGCTCAAATTCTTCCAGTTTGGGGCATTAGGAATTCTTTCAGTTAGCTGCTGTGTTCACTTAATATACCCCTTTCAATGTATTTTTTTTTTTTGACTTCTTCACTTTTTGGCACTTCAAGACACTCCAGGATCATTTTAAACATTTCCTGCTCCCATCCTAGAATCAGCCATTTCTCGGAGAAACCCTGGTTTCTTTTTTTTTTTTTTTTTGGTATTAGAAACCAAGATCTGGGCATTGGGTGTTTTCATTGTCATGGGGTGTCATTGCTTGTAGGACCTCTTAGCTGACAGAGAAAGAAAATATATGTGTATATTAACCCTTGTATATACATATATTAATAAGCATTTCTGTGCCTAAATATCTATATTTATACTAGGCTAAAGATGAGTTCATACTGATGTCTCTTACCACATGGATCATTCTAGCCTCCTCCCCTTGCTTTTCTGTAAATTCTCACTCTAACAGCAAGAAATCTAGCTCCAACCGTCCACCATTTATTTACTTAACTGTTCAGTTCTGGTATACATGAATAGTGGTTTCAGAATTGTTAACCTGCACTCATGTAGGAAATAACTTTTTCAAATACAGTACAAAGCTTGTGTGAAGTTCCTTTTGCCCTTAGTCTTACAGACTCTGCTCATTTCCAAGGTTTCTTAGGTCAGCACCTTTTCTCCCACTCCTTTTACTGAGATTGCTTCATACACTTATATTGTACATAAGATTCTCTTGTCACATTTGCATTCTTTCCAGGGATTCTCAAAACTCTTAATTTTCAAAAATGTGCATACATTGAGGAACAGTCCTACCAACGGTGTACAAGGGTTCTCTTTTCTCTACATCTTTACTAACACTGGTTATCTTTTGTCATTTTGATAATAGCCATTCTAAGATATGAGGTGATATCTCGTGGTTTTGATTTGCATTTTCTCCATGATTAGTGACATCGAGCACCTTTTCAGACACCTGATGGCCACTTGTATGCCCTCATTTGAGAAATGTCCATTTAGGTCTTTTATAATTGGGTTATTTATTTTCTTGCTTTGGAGTTCTCTGAGTTTCTTATGTATTTTGAATATTAACCTCTTATCAGATGTATGGCTTGCAAATATTTTTTCTCATTCTGTAGGTTGTCTCTTAACTCTGTTGATTATTTTCTTTGCTGTGCAGAAGCATTTTAGTTTGATGCAATCCCATTTGTCTATGTTTGCTTTTGCTACTTGTGCTGTTTGAGCTATACTTCAAAGAATAATTGCCCAGACCAATGTCTTCGAGCCTTTGCCTATGTTTTCTTCTAGTGGTTTTATAATTTCAGGTCTTATATTTAAGTCTTTAATCCATTTTGAATTGATTTTTGTATGTGCTGTGAGATAAGGGCCCAATTTCATTCTTTTGCATGTAGGTATTCAGTTTTTTCAGGACCATTTATTGGAGAAATGATCATTTTCCTATTGTGTGTTCTTGGCACCCTTTTAGAAGATCAGTTAATCATAAATGTGTAGATTTATCTCTGGGATTTCTATTCTGTTCTATTTGTCTATGTTTCTGGTTTGATTACTATAGCTTTGTAGTATATTTTGAAGTTCGATAATATGATACCTCCAATATTGTTTTGTTCTTGCCCAAGATTACTTTGGCTATGTGGAAAATTTTTTAGTTTCATATGAATTTTAGGATCGTTTTTCCTACCTCTATGAAAAATGTCATTGAAATTTTGATAGGAATTTCATTAAATCTATAGATTACTTTGGGTTGTATGGACATTTTAACAATATTAATTCTTTCAATCTATGAACACAGAATATTGTTCTATTTGTGTGTTCTTCAATTTCTTTCATCACTGTCTGATAGTTTCCAGTGTATAGATTTTTCACCTCCTGGGTTAAATTTATTCCTAAGTATTTTATTGTTTTGTAAGCTATTCCAAATGGGATTTTCTTTATTTACTTTTCAGTTAGTTTATTATATATGGAGAAATACAACTGGATTTTGTGTGTCGATTTTGTATCTTGCTACTTTACTGAATTCATTTATTAGTTCTAACCGTATTTTAGTGGATCTTTAGGGTTTTCCCTATATAAGATCATGTCATCTGCAAACAGTAGACAATTTTACTTCTTTCTTTCTGATTTGGATGCTTTTTATTTCTTTTTCTTGTCTGATTACTCTGGGTAAGAAATCCAGCACTACATTGCATAGAAGTGGTGAGAGTGGGCATCCTTGCCTTGTTCCTCATCTTACAGAAAAAGCTTTCAGCTTTTCACCACTGAGTATGATGTTAGCTGTGGCTTGTCATATATGGTCTTCATTGTGTTGAAGTGCATTTCTTCTATTCCTAATTTTCTCAGAGTTTTATCATCGAAGGATGTTGGATTTTGTCAAATGTTTTTCTGCATCTGCTGAGGTGATCGTGATTTTTGTCCTTCATTCTGTTAATGTGTTGTATCCCATTTATTGATTTACACATGTTGAACCATCCTTGCATACCAGGGATAAATCTCACTTGATCATGGTGAATGATCCATTTAATGTGCTGTTGCATTCTGTTTGCTGTTATTTTGTTAAAAACATTTGCATCCATGTTCATTAGGGACATTGGCCTGTAATTTTCTTTTCTTGTGGTGTCTTTGTCTGGCTTTGGTATCATTTGGTACCCATTTTTGTACCCATTTACCTTTTAAAAAGTGACTTGAAAGCATTATTTCATTTTTGACAAATAACAATTGTGTATTTATGACATACAATGTTGTATTTCAATATATGTATACATTGTGGAAAGATCAAATCAAGCTGATCATCATATCAATCACCTCAAATAGTTATTTGTGTTGAGAATATTTAAAATTATCTCTTTTAGCTATTGAGATACACAATACATTATAATTTTACTTTTAATCTATATGTGTGTTTTGGTTTGGTTTTCTTTTTTAAAAGAAGTTCAGCTTTGACATTTCTGTCTTTTAATTGGTGTACTTGAAACAGTAATATTTGAAGTATCTATTGATATCTATCTACTTAGTAAATGGTTTTTATTCATTGTACTTGTTCTTTTTTTTATTCTCTGGTTTTAATTCACATTATATATTATTTTATTTTCTTTCCTCTTTTTTCATAGCAAGTAAACTTCTTTTTCAAATTTTTTAGTGGTTGTACTAGAGTTTGCAATATATCTTCACAAATAATCTAAGTGTACTTTTCAAATAACACTATAATACTTCACAGGTAGTACAGGTACTTTATAATAGAATTTGTCCAATTCCTCCCACCTATCTCTTATAAAATAGCTGTAATTAATTTCAATTATTTATATGTTATAATCACATAGTACCTTGTTACTATTATTGTTTTGAGTAAACATTTATTTATTTGATTAAGAATAAGAAAAATAAAATATTGTATTTTATTTTTATTTATGTCTTTTCTGATACTTTTCCTTTTATCATGTACATCTGCATTTCTGACCTATATACTGTTCCTTTTTTCTGAAGAATCTCTCCTAGCATCTCTTATGGGGCATGTCTGCTGGTCATGAATTTCCTGTTTTTGTTTGCCAAAGTCCCCATTTTTCTCTTCACTCTTGGAGGATTATTTTGCTGGATGTAGAAGTCTAGGCTGGTGTTTTTTTGTTTTGTTTTGTTTTGTTTTCAACACTTTAAATATTTAACTCCACTCTCTTGTTGCTTGCATAGTTTCTGATGAGAAGTCCACTGTAATTCTCATCTTTGCTCCTCTATAGGTAGGGGCAAAAGTGTTTGTCTTTCTTTGGCTTCTCTCAAGAGTTTCTCTTTGTCTTTTTCTGTTTTTTTCTGAAGTTTGAATATGAAGTTTGATATTCCTAGGTGTAGAAGGTTTAGCATTTATCCTGCATGATGTTCCTCTGAGCTTCCAAGATCTATAGTTTGGTGTGTGTCATTAATTTTGGAAAGTTCTTGGTGGTTATTACTTTAGGTATTTTTCTGCTCCATCCTCTTTGCTCCTTCTAAGCTGAATTATGTTAAAACTTTTGAAATTGCTTCACAGTTTTGGGGTATTCTATTCTGTTTTTTCCCCTTTATTTTTGCTCTTTATATTCTAATCTGTAAAACTTCTATGGACACATCTTCAAACTAGTGAATTCTTTCCTCTTCCGTGTCCAGTCTACTGATGAGCCCATTAAAGGCATTTCTTGTTTCTATTACAGAGGTTTTGATTTCTAGCATCTCCTTTTGATTTCTTCTAAGAGTTGTCATCTCTCTGTTTACATTCCTTATCTGTTCTTATATGTTACCTACTTTTTTATGAGTGATCTTAATGTATTAATTGTAGTTATTTAAAGTTTCTTATCTGATAATTCCAAAATCTGAGTCATATCTAAGTCTCATACTAATGCTTGATTTATCTCTTCAGAATGTGTTTTTTCTGTTTTTTTAACATGTCTTGTAATTTTTTGTTGAAAGTCAGATATGATATCTAGGGAAATAGGAACCGAGATGTAAGTAGGCCTTTAGTGTAAAGTTTTATATTAATCTGGCTAAGTATTGGTGTACGTTTAATGTTTTCTGTAGCCATAAGTGTTAGGGACTTCAAATTCCTCTTGTATCCTTGTGGGGTTTTTTTTGGTCTCTCCTGTTTTTGAGTTTTCCTAAAATTTACTTCTTAAATAAGCAGAATCTGAGCCTTGCAGCTCTTTCAGCTATATTCCACTGCTGTTACACTGCCACTCTGTTATTGTGGTAGTATGGTGTGGATAAGGGGAGGGGTTCTATAATTTTATGATTAAATCTTAGTTTTTTAGTGGGCCTTGGATCCTGGGCTGTGACCTTCACAAGTATTTCTTATTGCAACTCCTTCCTCAACACTTAGGTGAGACAGGAAGGCTAGACGGGGCTGAGATTGGGTAATTGCTCTTCTATTTATGTGAGATAAGGTTCTAGTAGAGTATTTTCACTGGAGAGTAGGCTTTTGCCATGGAGGGTAGAGTGAGCATATTTCAAAATGGTTAATTTCCACCGTCCCCTACTTGCCCCGCCAGAAACACAGGAACACAGGACTCGCCCCGCCAGAAACACAGGCTCTTCACATGAGAATCTGGTGGGGTTCCTTGAGGTAAAACCCAAGAAAGTGTGGGAGTATTTCTGGGACTATGGACCCCATGATTTTCTCAATCTTAAGCTAGTCCCTTCTCAACCTCCAGCAATTCACCAAAGCTAGAATTTAAGTGTCCTACTAGTTTATACTCCAGTGGCTTCTGCTCCAAGTAAGCTGATCTTGACTGTTTCTCTGTATTTGCTTGACTCTTCAGATTTCTGCCCTGCAGCCTTAATTCTCTAATAAGTTCAAGAAAAGCCATTAATTTTTGGTTTGCTAGCCTTTTTGTTGTGATAAGGATGAGAATGATGACTTCCAAGCCCTTTATATGTAAGAACTAAAACCAAAAGTCCAGGAGGTGACTTTGAGCTGGGTCCTGAAGGATGAAAATGACTTCTCCAATAGAAAAGATCACCCTCACCACCCCTTGGGGCCTGCCATCATCACAAAGGTGTCCAAAGCATTGGGTGCTGAGAACATTGGCAATGCCCTTCGGGTCTCTGGCTCCCAGGCCTGACCTTTTTCCCTTTTGGGTTTCCTCACCTCCAGAGGGAGATCCAGATCTCCCATCCAGACCGGTCTTCCTTGAACAATGCCTCTATCTATTTTTCCTCTTCTGACTCTGAGGTTATCACTCAAGAATTACCTGTGAAAGAGTCATGTCAGTGTGGACAATGGTTGTATTTTGACCATCCAAACTTACATATGTTCTACCTTTTGTAGAAGCTCCCAATTTTCTATTAGTGATGCACCCCCATTCCTAGGCAACAATCTGTGTGCTTCAGATGAAACCAATTCCTTCTGTACAGCCAGGCATGTGACTCTGGCCAGGCTAATCAAAGGCTTGAGTTTATCTGAACACGGTGATGGTTCATAAATGTTCCTGTTATCCCACTGGAGCTGATGAGATGTGACAGGAGCTAGTAGCAAGCATTATGAGATCAGAAGGGAGGAGCTTGATGAGAATCACACTAATATGGAGGAAAATGACTTGAGTAATACTGAGGAAAACCATATCCCAGTGACATTGTTTAAGCTTCTGCTTCCAGCTATTCCTGAAAACTGTTCTACTCATGAACTTTTTACTTACAGGATCCTCATATTACAGGATTCTCTTTTGTTCAGGTCATGTGGACTGGGTTTACTTTTGCTGTCTACCAAATAAAAGTTCTGAATGCAAGAGAAATCTGTGGTCAATAAACTCTATCATGCCAGAGAACAGAGAACAATGCCTAAATGCTGTAGATGACCCTTTAATGGAAGAATTTCAGACCTCATAAGGGGAGATACAATTCACCAAATATGTGCCCACTCCCTGGTGACTGTATCCCGGTATGTGGCACCAGGGTGCGTGCTTATTTGCTGAGGTTCTTTTTCCTTCTTCTTACCTGCCATTTACCCACATTTTCCCAGAAAGTTTTCTTAGTATCTGATTCTAGGTGGACCATTCTTGCATGGGATTTTGAGGTTCTAAAATACTTTCTTGAAGATGATTCTGCCTTTTTCTGTCATTTTATACCCTCAGCTTCTTCAGACACAGATCCCCAGTTAGTGTGGGGTTTAGCCTACCTCTGCAGCTTTTCTTCTGAGGGAGCCAACCAGAGCCATTTATACTTACAGGACTGCCAGGGGCCCTGCAGTATGTGAAGCAATGGGATGGTGGGGGATCTTGCCTCATTCAAGTCAGATGATGAGAGGGGGATTGAGCGAGTGTATGTACAGACTTTTAGAATTCCCGCTGGCAACTTGGAGATCGCTTAACCCAGGGTTTGGCAAACTTTGGGCCAAATCCAGCCTACTACCTATTTTTGTAAATGGTTGAAAAAAATTAAAAGAATACTTTTTCATGACAGGTGACAATTATATGAAAATCAGTTTTCAGTGTTCATAAATAAAGTTTTACTGGAACACAGTCATGCTCCAATAAGTATCATTAACATATTATCTATGCCTACTTTCATACTACAACAGCAAAGTCTCATGAGTAGTTGCAATAGAGACCATATGGCCTGCAAAGCCAAGAATATTTACTATCAGGTTAGTTATAGAAAAAATTTGTCAAATCTAGGTTAAATAAATGAACTATAGATACAAGTGACAACATGGATAAATCTCAAAAACAAAATGTTGAATGATAAAATCAAGTTTCAAAATGAAGAGTATAATGATAGTATTTATGTAAGATTAAAAATATGTAATCTGAGATTTTTTTTATTTTTTATTTTTTGGGGTACATGGTAGGGTATATATTTGTGGGGTGCATGAAATGTTTTGATTCAGGCATGCAATGTAAAATAATCACATCAGTGAGAATGGGGCATCCATCTCTTCAACCATTTATCCTTTGTGTTTCAAAAATTCCAATTACACTCTTTTAGTTATTTTAAAATGTACAACTAAGTTATTATTGACTATAGTTACCCAGTTATGTGATCGAATAGTATGTTGTATTCATTTTTTTCTATTGTTTTTGTACCCATTAACCATTCCCACCTCACCCCAAATCCTCCACTACCCTTCCCAGCCTCTGGTAACCATCATTTTACTCTCTACTTCCATGAGTTCGATTTTTCTGATTTTTAGATTCCGTAAATAAGTGAGAACATGCAATGTTGGTCTTTCTGTGCCTGGCTTATTTCACTTAACATAATGATCTTCACTTCCATCCATGTTATTGCAAATGACAGGCTGTCATTCTTTTCTATGGCTGAATAGTACTCCATTGTGTATATGTACCACATTTTCTTTATCCTTTCAGCTGTTGATGGACACTTAGATTACATCCAAATCTTAGCCATTGTGAACAGTGTTGTAACAAACACGGGAGTCCAGATTGATTTGAGATTATGTGTGACAGATATATATGTTATATGACATATTAACATCCTAAGAAGTATAGAAATATGAATAGGAATAATGCATACCAACTTTAAGGAGTAGTTGCCTCTGGGGAAGATAATGGGATCTGAAAGAATACAAAACCAGCCTAACATAGTTCTATGATATTTTATATCTTGAAAGAAATAAAGATTTGAAACAAATATTGCAAAATACTAAGATTTGTTAAGCCAAAGGTAGATACACAAGTGTTCATTATGTTTAAATTTTTTATTCTGCAGGTTTGAAATATATTTTTAAAAATATTTTTAAGGAAAATATAGTGAACACATCAAACCTATAGCTTCACGGATACTACAAGGCAAGTAAAAGAGGGACTGGTTTAAAGTTAATACAATAAAAATATTTGGCATATGAGCTGAATAGTGTCCTCTGAAAAGATATGTCCAAGTCCTAACCCCTAGGAGCTGTGAATGTGACCTTATATGGAAATGGGTTTTTACAGTTGTAATTGGGTTAAACTCAAGATGATAAACTGGATTTAGGGTGGGCCCCAACTCCAGTGACTTGTGTTCTTATAAGAGGAGGAGAGGACGCAGAAACACATGGGGAGGATTATGGGCTCTGTGCCAGTTACTGTATGAGGCATTTTGAATACAGTCTCTTCTCTGGAAATCTGAATTAAATGGGTAATAACAGTAAACTATATAGTATAAGCTAAGCATAGTATATATGACATACAGAAGATTGGGCTCTTAATCCCATATGATTGACATCTTTATAAAAGAGGGCAAGGGACAGGGGAGACAAAGCTGTGAGAAGACGGGGACAGAGATTGAGCTGATGCTGCCACAAGCCAAGGAACTCCAGGAACCACCAGAAGCTGGAGGAGGCAAAGGAGGAATCTTCCCTTGAAACTTCAGAGAGTGCCTGGCCCTGCCAACACCTTGGTTTCAGCCTTCACAACTCCAGAACTGTGAGAGAATACATTTTTGTTGTTTTAAGATACCTCAGAGATGGTACTTTGCTATGGCAATTCTAGGAAATGAATCCAGGAGATAATAGTTCAATCGGCATATGAGTGTGGCAAACATTCTGTAGCAAGTACTTTAGTGACCAAATTTTGGGAACACTGATTTATCCAGTGATTTTGCTTTAGCGATAAAAGAGGAGGCACCAAGATGAGCCTGGTGTAGGGGTACACAGCTGAGTGGTGGCAGAACTAGGATTTCAGTTCATGAACAATGATCTGTTGATTTGCTAATTTTTTCTCTCTGCCGGATAAATGCATACCAGGTCTCCCACTGCCACCACCTCATAAAGTGGGGAGAAATTCCTCCATCAACACCCAAATTGCCCTCTAAATAGAGAGCATAGGTGCACTCCAGTGTCTCTCAGTGGCAACCTGACACCTACCATTCCACAAGAGCAGTTTTGCTGCCTGACAACTCTTTCCATTCCTACGTAAATGTGTCCTGGGCAGTGGATCAATCAATCGCCCATCCACAGCAGGACATGGCATCAAACCTCTTCTCTCTGTCTGTCTTAGCTCAGGCTGCCACACAAAATACCACAGACTGGGTGGCTTAAACAACAGAAATGTATTTCTTACAGTTTTGGAGGCCACAAGTCAAGATCAAGGTGTCTGCAGATTAGGTTTCTTCTGAAGCCTCTCTCCTTGGCTTGCAGATGGTCACCTTCTTCCTGTGTCCTCACATGGCCTTTTCTCTGTGCATGCATGTGTCTTCTTCTTCTTATAAGGCCATTAGTCCTATTAGATTAGGACTCAACCCTCGTAACCTCATTTAACCTTACTTACCTCCTCCAAAGCCCCATCTCCAAATACAGTCACATTGGGGATTATGGGTCCCCCCAACCAAATTCAGTAAGAATTCTGGGGGGGACAAAATTCAGTGCATAACACCACCTTTCAGCCAATCCCAGCAATTTCTCTTAATTCCAGATGGATTTTAATTGCCTTAGGGGAATGATGATCAGAAGTTCTAGTGTTGAAAATGTTGCTCAGCAGACACTGGTTAAGCACCTTCTCTGTATCAGCTGCTGCACTCAGCCAGTAGAAAGAAATCCCAGCCTAGAGCACAAATGAAAGTAGGACTGGGAAGTTTGTTCTCATGGACCCTCCTCTTCCCTCTCAAGCCTGTTCCTCTCCTGTTGTCCTCTCATCATCCAGTATCTCCCTTCCAGGCCTCCTGTCTCCCAAAAATACCCCTCTGCACTTAACTGATGCATCCTACAACTGCCCATCTGAGGCTGCCCTTAACGACCTATCCTTGGGGAAAGTGAGCTTGTAAACAAGTCCACACTGAAATATTAGTGATGGGTAACTGTTTAGGGAGCTCCCTCTCCCAGGGGCCCAGTTCAGGAGCCAAATGAACAAAACCCTCGTGGTGGAATTTGAGGCATTGAAGAGGGGCTGCTTCAAAGTCCTTTCTGTTGCTCTTCTCATTGCACCAAGAAGGTGTTATTCTTACTTGCAGATTCTGGAAGGGGTGGCTATTGGAGAGGAAGAAACATAGCTTAATAGAAGGTCACCAGTGAAGACCTGGGCCTTGGCCCGGCACGGTGGCTCATGCCTGTAATCCCAGCACTTTGGGAGGCCGAGGCAGGCAGATCACGAGGTCAGGAGTTTGAGACCAGGCTGGCCAACATGTTGAAACCCTGTCTCCACTAAAAATACAAAAATCAGCTGGGCATGGTGGCATGCGCCTATAATCCCAGCTACTTGGGAGGCTGAGACAGGAGAATCACTTGAACCTGGGCGGCGGAGTTTGGAGTGAGCCGAGATCACGCCACTGCACTCTAGCCTGGGCAACAGAGAGAGACTCAAAAGAAAAAAAACATAAAAAAAGACCTGGGCCTTAATGCTGATGTTGGCCCTGATGTGTTACATAACCTTGGGCAAATCCCTTCCCTTTTCCAGACCTCAGTTTCCCTACTGGCACAGCTGAAAGGATAAGCCTCCAGGGACACTGAGAATGAATGCCATAACAGGCAGACAAGTGTTTTAGATGGAAAATGCCATAAAATAAATTCAAGGTGTTATTATTTTAAGGCATGAAATCAGAACTTATAAAACCAAGCATAAAAATGTCCTGGTGGATATATTTTCATTCTGGAGAAAATTAATGGCTACATCTTGGGCTTGAATTTCTCATAGAGTCAGTCTCAGGGTGTCAGAGTTAGAAAGTCCCTTAGAGAGATGAACTCCTACCCCTCCTGATGGGGAGTCTGAGGCTCAGATAAGGAAGGGACTTACTCAGGGTCACACAGGTTAGGGACTCGGTTGGGATTGGGACTGGGTAGTCCTGGTGCCTCCTTCTCCATTCCAATCGTTCTTTTCATGGAGATGGCAGAGAGTGGATGGCTAAAACTTATGAACCACCTTTAAGTAATACTTAAGCCTTGTGAGACCACCTTAGCATTTGGGCACATCTCTCCCTGATGAAGGCTTCTAATTTGCAGGCCCAGTGGCCTCTCAGAGGAAATTTTTGCCGCAGTTGCTGACCTCAGCTTCTCAGGGCTATAGACTGGCTCGACCCAGAAATTCTGCTGCTGGTCTCTTTTCCCCCACTGGGATGGCTCCTGTACAGTTTGACTTGGTCTAGTTTGAGTGCACAGGTAATTGCAATATATTGAGGTTTGGTATTGTAATAAAAATAGGGGCCATTACAACTACCATTTATGTCATTAGTATTTAGTGGTGGTGTGTTGCAGTTTTTTTACTGCTCATAAAACTGTCACTGCTTGCAGATATGTCACGGCGCTGATATAAATTTAAAGGGTTGGAAATCCATAAGTCATAAAAACTAGATAGTAAATAGCAACAGAACAGGATGGACAAGAACTGTTGTATTAGGCATACAAATGCTTATGGATTTGCATGTCTAGTGCTTGTATTAGCATAATGAGAAGCACATTTACATTACAGATGGAATTGATTAACTAGGCCCTTGTAAATAAAGTCCACTCAGCCTCAATAGAGGGTTTTTGGGCACCAGAAGAGAAATTGTTACAAGACCCAAAGGGCAAGTAGAGTCATTTCTTGATTCCTCTCTGGTGATACTGACTTAGAAGAAAAGTCTTCAGAATCACTGATGATGTTCAGATGGGAATGGATTTGGACTCATTTGACGTAATCATAATGACTAATGTGTTGAGCGCTTACTATGAACTAGCCACTATTTCCACATATATTAGCTCACTTAATCCTTACAACAGCCCTATTATTATTCCACTTTTACAGACTAAGGAAGTTAAGGTGCAGAGAAAATAAGGGAATTTATCAAAGTCCAATTATCAAGGAGTGGCAGAACTAGGATACAAACCTGGGCAGCCTGGCCCCAAAGCTCACTGCTACACCAGCTGCCTCTTCTTCACGCAGTCCATGCATGCATGCAGCTAATACTTATTAAACATTGCCTGCATGCAGGCTTCATGCTACTGTCAAGGATATAAAGATAAGTAAGTTAAATGCTGTCTTCTTAAAAAGCTCATGCAGTCAAGTGGAGAAATTGAGACAAAAGCAAAAATTCCCACCGTATACTCAGGGAGCTCAAGGAAAGACACTAAGCCTCTAGGAAAAGTGAGTCAAAGAAGACTACTCCAAAGGGATCCCCCTTAAACTGAGAATGAAGGATACGTAGGAGCCAGCAGGTAAAAAATAAGAGAATTAGAACACTTGCTTAGGGAACAGCAAATGCAGAGTCATGGAAATGGAGCATTGAGTGTGTTCTCTGATCCCAATTCACTCCACACTGGAGCATAGTGTCCGTGTAAATGAGAGGCAGAAGAATCAGGAGCTGGTCATGAGGACCTTGTAGGATGTGGGAAGCCTTGCAGGGGCCAACTGATCCTTTGGTCCTATGGCCTTCTCCAAACAGAAACCTCTTTCCAAATTAGGCACTCGGATTTGCAGCTCAAATACCAACTCTCTATTGCAAAATCCAGAACCAAATCCTACTCTAAAGCCCTGTGCCTTTTTCACAGTTTCACAGATTCTAAACTCCAGAATTGGTGAGGATATTGTGGCCATTCAGACCACCCTTGAAAGATGCATGAATCCTGCCATAAGCACCTCTTAACTGGTGAGTTGTTTAATTTCTGCCTGAGGACTCCCATTTAAAATTGGGCAGGAAGGGAATGTAAACTCATTCCTGGTAGCCCAGTTGAATGAGAGTCCAAAGAATCCCAAATATTTCAGGGTGCCCTCCGTCAAAATGCGTATTTCCCACGAGCTCTCCTTTCACTAATAGCTCCTGACAGTAAATATACTACTTGTTCCAAGTGTATTTGAATGGAAGCCTCCCATAAATGATTTTTTTAAATGGTCCCAGACAAAATATAGCAAACAACGTGGGGGAATTCCTGAGAATCAACATCCTCTCTGAATCACCCTAAGGAGTAAAGGCGGGCACAGTTTCTTTGTAGGTGCTTTGGTTCTCCTTTGTGCCTCCAGATAACATGCAATGTAGATTGTTTTAGACGAATCTTCAGTGGGGCCAGCAACACTGGTCATCTTCTCCACCATTTAGAACTTTTCATTTGTCTTGGTCACGGTTCTGGGGTCTTCAGCAGGCAGAAGTTGTCATCTTGAGGTGCGCAACAGCTGCCAGGTGAGGATGCTGGTTCTGAGATTGAAAGCCTTATTGAAGGGGAGAAGGAAGGCATTTGGGAATAGTAAGCCATAATCCAGCATCAGAGAGAAATGTGACAGAAATTCCACAGTGGGGCTTTCTAATAGAAAAAGCAGAAGGTATGCTGGAGGATCCATGGATTGCGGATTCATGCATCATGAAAGGGCTGGTCTGAATGGCCATGACATCCTGATGAATTCAGGGAATTAATGATGAATCTACAAAATGATGTTAAAGGCACAGGACTTTGGAATAGGCAGAAATTTGCAATACAGAATTGTTATCTAAAATGCAAATCATAATGCTTAATCTGGAAAGAGTCTTCTGTTTGGAGAGGACCATAGGTTGGCCCCTCCCACATGTCTTCCCACATCCTACAAGTACCTCCTGACTAGGTCCTGCTTCTCCTTCTGCTTCCCACCTCCCACCCATCCCCTCCCACTCACTCCTGGTGAACTCTGTCCAGAGTGCTGGTTTTCATTTTCTTCTTCAGTAAAGCCAATCAGGATAAAGCTTGCCACATTCTTGGCTGGTTCCGCCCTCAGTCAACCAGGAGCTGCTCAGAAATTCCTTTTCATAGCTGGTAGGAAAGCTGGTTTGGGGACTAAAAGCCTTAAGAAACAATTCTTGCCCAGCACTCTGGGCAGCACAGCCATTGGCTGCTAGAGTTGACTTCCCTGGGGTCTCAGGGCTTCCAAGCCTAAGTATCTGACAGCTGGATTTCCCCAGCAGTAGAGCACTGTCTCCTTTCATCTGCTTCCTCCCTCTGCTCTGGGCCATCAGCACAGCTACAAAGCTGGACCTGTGTAATGTGGACTTTGAGCTAGAACAGAGGTTGGGGGCTTCCTAGGTTCTCTGTTTCTTGAAGGTGCTGCACATGTGGTCAAGTTCATGACTGCACAGTGTGTGACAGTGTAACAGTGTGCCAGGTGACATTTTACTAGTGCACACATATATATGCATGTTTATCTTTTGTGGATGTATGTGCATTAGGCTGTAAGTACATGTATCTCTATATGGATGTATATCTTGCTTCATGTATATGCGTGCATGTTAGTCTATGAATCTCTCTACAGATTTGTATATGTGTATATGGGTACTTACGTCTGTGAACATGTGTTCCTATGTGTATTGTTGCATACCTGTGTGTGCACATGTGTCTGTGTATACACACATCTGGAAATGCTGACAAGCGTGCGGGAGGTGCTTGTGGCAGGACTAAGAGCTGACACTGTAATCTCTTCCTGGGAATTTCAGAGCCTCTGAGGACAAAATTCCCTGAGAGGAGGCAGAGGCCTGAGTTGCCAGCTAGACTATAAATCCTTTTTATGTCGCCCAAGGCCATTGTCCCAGACATTGGTCCTGGCCTGAGAGTCTGGGAGATGGCAGGATCTGCAGGAAGAGGCCTGCCACCACAGAGCAGGCATATTAGTCTGTTTTGTGTTGCTATAAAGGAATACCTGAGACTCGGTAATTTACAAATAAAAGAGGTTTATTTGGCTGGTGGTTCTGTGGGTTGTATAAGAAGTGCGGTGCTGGCATCTGCTTGGCTTCTGGTGAGGGCCTCAGGAAGCTTTTACTCATGGCCAAAGGGAAGCGAAGCTGGTGTGTCACATGGTGAGAGAGGGAGCAAGAGAGGGAGGGGAGGGGGTGCCAGACTCTTTTAAACAACCAGCTCTCACGTGAGCTAACTAAGGATGAACTCACTCATGTCTCTGGGGAGGACACCAAGCCATTCATAAGGGATCCAACCCGAAGACCCAAGCACCTCCCACCAGGCCTCACCTTCAGCACTGGAATCACATTTCAGCATGGGCGTTGGAAGAAACAAATATACAAATATCAGCAGGGGAACCAGGCTTCCCTCTCCCCACAAAATAGGAGCCCAGGGGCAGGGGTGGGGGAATCCTAGTGATAGCACACCCACATTGAGCCAAGTTTTACATGTATGCACCCATTTGATTCCCACAACAGCTTCGGGTGAATTATCAGTCCCAATTTCCAGAAGAAGACATGAAGGCACAGTGAGTACAAGTAACCTGGCAGGATTGGACGGCAGGCAGGAGAGCTCTGGCTGTGACCTTAGGCACGAAGCTCCTCCAGGATGAGCCATACAGCTCTAAGATTTCTTCTTCCCAGTGACCAGAGGTCATTTCTGGTTGAAAGGTCAACCCAGCGAAGTTTTTGTTTTGCCTTTCTTCCCTTCTGTCCTCATTCTTCTCTTTGCTCTGAAGGTGTCCACACCACATCCATCAACACCTGCAGCTTCTTACAGGGGGCACTGCTGCATTTAGAACTTCTCTAACCAGTGCCACTGCAGACCCCAATTTTTCACCTTCATCACAATCGTCTGTGGTGCTGGCCAATCTCTTATTGACCTGCTCTCTGCTTCCCAAGCTGTTTCCATATCGAGCCAATTAATCAGTGGTAAGGTGAGTGTGGCTACTAATGACATTAAATGTCTCACTTCTCCAGGACAGACCACAGAAGTCCTAAGTGCACTTCAAGTTAACATCTCTTTAGGCTTAAAGAAGGGACATGTAACCGGCCCAGATTACATGGCTAGTGAGCGGTATACTGGCCTTGAACTCAAGTCTTGTGGTTTCAAACCCATTACTTTTCTCACTTAACCAACTTCTGATTTACTAAAGAAGTGTGATGATAGTGGGAGCTTCAGGTCGAGACTGATCATTGGCGGAGATAGTTTGGTTGTACTATAGGTCTTTATCTGTGAGTAGAGCGACTTTCTTGAGATGTGGGAACAGAAGCCCTCCTGAATGGATTCAACATGACAACTTGCCTTCACCTCTCTTAGGAACTTGTCTAAGATAATAAAAACCCCAACCTGACATGTGACCTTTTGCCCAAATCTAAGATGACCACAAGTGTCAGCTGCCCATGCATTGATATTCTTTTAAGGATAAGATACAGTAAAGGGGGAGATAAAAGATAGTTTTTATTATAATATCTTGGTTAAATATTTTGGTGTAGATCCCCCTTTCTGGAAAACTCCAGCCAGAGAGCAAGTCTGAGATTGGGAGAAAGTAAAAAGCAGATAAGACTTAGTTATCATATACATATAGACTGACCCTTTATAGATCCTACCTACTGCCCTGGGAAGCTTTGCAGTAGCACTCCTTGTCATGTTATAAATAATCATGGATTCTGAATCTCCTGGTTAAAAATGTCCTTGATGCATTTTATGGGTGGAACATCTTAAAATGCATGATACAGCAGCAAGAATCCACAAACCCCAAGCTTGGGGAGAGAAAGCCAGGGACATCTTCTGACAATGGACTCTCCACCTCTCCTGTGGTCCCTGTATCCCTACCAGGTTTTAAGGGGCTCAAGGACACCAGATGGCTTGCTGTACAGTCAGCTTTAAGATTTACCCATCTCCAAGAAACTCATGAGCTGCTTAAAATGAGTTTCCAAATGTGTGTTTAGGCTGGATTTACGTCTGGGTTGCTGCATATTAAATGCTGATTATTAAAAACGTTTGCATGGCATTTTAAGAACGATAGATTATGTATCTGTTACCTAAGTCTCAGTGAAGGCTTTATTAATTCATTATTATTTTATCAACATACAATAAACTGTTCTATTAAATCTAAATTAGACAGATATTTGGGGAGGGATCATCTAAAAGGACCTCAGCCGAGACTGTCCCCAGGGAAGGACTTAATGAAGTTTCAAACAGTTAATAACCCTCAGTTCATAAATAAAACATGGGTATTTAAAGACCTGCAAAATACTAGAATAAGATGTTGAGATTCAACAAAGGAAGTATGAAAGAACGCTCGTGGAATTCCCTTCCTTGCAACTCACAGATGGAACCTCTACCTTTAGACAATATTTATTGTGCACCTGGGAATATGTGACACCCCTGGGAATGACCTCTGCCCTTGGCCCCAAATTCACTAAGGAAATGGGTAGAGTGACAACTTTGAAACAATTTTCTCCTTCTTTCAAATAATCCACTTTTGACTTAAAGAAGTGTTTTGGTGTGAGAGATAAGGAATGAAAAAGTGAGATTCCATCCTAATAAGAGAGATGACAATTTCTTAATAACCCTGTATGGTAAATTACTATTATTTGAAAGCTAGATCTCATTCTACGTACTCCAGAAGCAGGACCAGTGACATCATTTGCACTGCCCAGTGCAAAATAAAATGCAGAACCCCTTGTTTAATAAATAGTTAAGAATTTTTAAATGGCAAAAGCAGAACATTCAACCAAGCACAGCGCCCTTCTAAAGGTGGGACCCAATGTAACTGCACAAGTTAATGGCCATGAAGTTTGGCCTTATCTGGTGGCATAAAAAGCAAAGGCCCTGAGATGGGGAAGTGCTGGTGTCCCAGTGGACCACGGGTAGTGGAGAAGTTAGAAGGAATCACTGTAGGAAGAACAGCGAGGCTGTAGGTTAGGCAGAGCCAGACTATAAAAGGCCTAAGAGCCAGGGTAAGAGACAAGGAAGTTATGCAAAGTTTTAGAGCACAGTGTGATGATCTCAGAATTTCAAGCTCGCTGATGGTCTAGGGCCAAGGACTACCTCAGGTTGGAAAGGTTTTCTCACATTGCGATGACTTGTACTTGCAAACTTACTTATTCTGGGGGCACTAACCAGAGCCAATACTTGGCTTTTCTTCTTTGCAGCCTGAGTTCCCAGCAAACCCTCTACACTTTTCTGGGTGGTGACTAACTACAGTGGGCTTCAAGCTTTCTTAATTTGCCTTCCACTGAATGAAGAGCCTGAGACACAGAGTTGGGTGTGATATGGTTTGGCTCTGTGCCCACCCATATCTCATCTTGAACTGTAACTCCCACAATTCCCATGTGTTGTGGGAGGAATCCAGTGGGAGGTGATTGAATTATGGGGGCAGGTCTTTTCTGCACTGTTCTCCTGATAGTAAATGAGTTTCATGAGATCTGAAGGTTTCAAAAATGGGAGTTTCTCTGCACGAGCTCTCTCTTTGCCTGCTGCCATCCACGTAAGATGTGACTTGCTCCTCCTTGCCTTCTGCCATGACTGTGAGACTTCTCCACCCATATGCATCTGTAAGTCCATTAAACCTCTTTCTTTTGTAAATTGCCCAGTCTTGGGTATGTCTTTAGCAGTGTGAAAAGGGACTAATACAGGGTCTAAGTCATTTAATTATGGGTGACCCAAATGGGCAAAGTGAGGAAGCAGGGAGAGTGAGCTAGTGAAAGAGAAAAAGCCAGCAAAAGGTGTTTCACTAAGTGGGCTGCCACAGCGGGCAGCTGGGGCTCCTCAAGAACTGTGTAGAATGCACTGCAGAATTGTCCCTCTGCAGAACAGGAAGCTAAAGCGTAGCCACTGACTTTCACTCCCATTGGTTGAGGACCTCCTTTGGGGCTACTGTCTAGCATGCATTTTCAGGTTACAACTGCTAACAGTTGAAGGACCTGCTTGGCTGTGGAAAGCATCTTGGCACAGAAAGAAGGGGAGAGACACTGCAACGTATCTGAGGTAAGATGCTAGCTGTGTGCTCAGTGGTTCCTTGATAGCTGCATAGAAACTGAGTGGGCATATGGCATGGGACACATAAGGTATTTATAACAACCCCCCCAGACCACCAGAAAGGGTCTGAAAGCCTTCATAGTCTCACACACTTGGGACTCAGTCTCTGAGTACACATAGATGAGTGGAAAAGTTTTCAGGAAGTAGTTGACTGTACTTTCCCATGCCATACACAGAGGCAGAGTATGTGTCCTAGAGGGGGACAATTTAAAACACAGGTAGACCAGAAAGCTACCTGGAAGGTACATTGAATCTCCCCACATCTCCTCCTGTTGGTTCCTGGAATTCTTCCTCTGATCCCTCTGTTAGAGGATTACCTTTTCCACTGAAACCTTTGGTGGGAATGGCAGTGTAGCAACACTGGACTCCCAGTATCACAGGGTGAGACAGGGAGATGTAAAACTCTGCCAAGAACCAGCCCGGAGGCCCATGATTCAACCTTAAAGTCATGGGTGTTGGAGAGGAACAGCCCTGAGTTTGAATCTTTGTTCTATTACTTGTCAGCTGTGGGATCTTGGGCAGGTTACTCATTCATTTGTATGGTGACTAATTAAATAGTCACAGAGCATTGATTCTGTTTCAGGGATGAAACAAGCTTGCTCAGAACTTTCAGGCTACAGAAGAAGATAGACAATAATAGATGAGATGGGTAAGACTAAGATAAGAACACGTGTATATGCGCGTGGGAGAGCAAACAGGTGGACATGTAGAGTTTGAGATGTTTGTAAGGCGTGCAGGTGGAGACAGCTATTAGATGTTGGTTATTTGAGTCTAGACTTTGGTGAAGCCATTTTGGTGAAGCCTGACTTGGCAGTCATTGGCACAGAGGTGCTCTTTGAAAGCCTAGGGAAAGATGTTATCTGTAAAGATGGGAGAAGATCTGTCTGCAGAGTCAGATGGAGCCTAGGAAGTTCAAGTTGCCTTTCCCCTTCTCTCTTCCTCCTTTCCCTTCCATCATGGGGATCAAGTGTGTGGGCCCCTTGGAGGCTTGCGCAAAGGCCAGTGGGGATAATCCAGCCTCAAAGGAGAGGAACAGCACAATTTCTGCTCAGTCTCAACACCAGGTGTCTTACCCAAGGTCCTTACTTCTGAGCAACAGGATGCACTGGGTTGTGCTGGAGGACTGTCATAAACAAGATTCACATGGGCCTTTGACACTGAACTCATTCCCAAGATAGTGGCCACACTGATTCATCTTTCAAGGCAGTGAGCTGGAGAGGAGAGACAGGTTTGGCGTCAGGAACCTGAGTCCTACACACAAAGAGACCATGAGCCCATTTGACACTGTGACGACAAAAGGCCTTGGTTGCTAGGAAGAAGGCAGTGGAGAGGCACTGCATAGGCTGTTTGTCAGAGTGGAGTAAATATACATTGAAATATGAATCACTGGAGGCCTTTTAAACACTGTCTCCTGATGTACAGAAATCACATTTCTCTTGTGGTGGAAAATGGCAGCAGGCATAAATTGTTAGGGGATGCTTTGTGAATGGCAGGCCTTATACAGTGCTTTGTTCTACCTATAACATTTCTGCTGCACAATGATAGTTTCTGCACAATGTCTGCAAACGTACATGAGTAACCACACATACACACGCCTTGGTTATTCATTTATAGATATTTCAGAACTTCCTTAATAAGCAAGAAGAGTCACATGGCTTAAACTGCCTTTGTCTAATTCCCTAAAATGTTTCCACCACTGAAGAACTTTCAAGTAATCATGACACCAGCCTCAACCATAATATTTCTGCATACCCAGTTAAGAATCCCAGTTCTGGACTCAGAGTTGAGCCCAAATTTTGGCTGCGCAGCTGTGATCTTGGACAAGTCATTTTGTCTTTCTAAGCCTCCACTTCCTAATATATGAAATGGAAATTATAATATGCTCTCAGTCTGTACAGAGTGTTCGGGAGTAGTAAGAGGTTTAATGCCCAAAGAGCACTTAGCACAGAGCCTAGGATGTGACAGGCACTCGTTAAGTACTGCCTATTACTTGTATCCCAAACCCCAACTTTCAGATGAGTTGACAGAAGTCACCAAAGTTAAGTGATTCAGCCAGGGTTACACAGCTGCTGTGGTATTAGGACTGAATGTTTGTGTCTTCCCAAAATTAATATGATAAATCCCTAATACCCAGTGTGATGCTACTTGGAGATGAGGCCTTTGGAAAGTAATCAGGGTTAAACTAGGTCATGGGGGTGTGACCCTCATGATGGAATTAGTGGCCTTTAAGAAGAGGGGGAGAGAGAGAAATTAGCATACATGCACCAAGACTGCATAGGGACCAGTAAGAGGTCATTGGTCTGCAGCCAGGAGGATAGCTGTCACCAGGAACTGAATCAGTGGGTGCCTTGATCTTGAACTTCCCAGACTCCAGAACTACGGGAAATACATTTCTGTTGTTTAAGTCACCCTGTCTACGATATTTTGTTATGGCAGCCTGAACAGATTAAGACATACAGTAAGTCCCAACTCATATTCTGGCCCCAAATCTAGGTACAAATCTCAGACAAGCTCTAGAAATGGGCTCAAAGCACCCAGAGGCATCATGGAAATTGAAAGTTGGCCTTATACTTTGCCTCCTTCTCATCCTTCTTCGTTTCCACAAAATTCTGCCTTGTCAAAAACATGTAGTTTCCTAACCCAATGTCAAAGTGTCCACACTAATAAACTTGGATATGATAATTTTATTCATTTAACATTCATTTAATTTACATATTTTTTCATTTAGTCATTCTTTTAACATATTTTTCATTCACCTTTCAATCACTCAGCACTTATTGAGCACCTGTTGTGTGCAGAGTCTTGGCTAAACAAATGAAATAAAATCTCCTTCAGACCCTGGGTTCCTTTGCAGCATGCTAGGGGCATGAGGAGTGTCCCCCTGTCTGCCCTCTTCCCAAATGCTTGCCCTGTATCACACATTCCCATATCTGGTTCCAGCCCTCGGCCTCTGGAGTGTGGAGATTCCAGTGCTTGCCCCTCTTTTCCAAGCTTGCCTGGATCTCTGAATTTGCTTTCTAGGGCTGCTGTAAGAAATTACCTCCAACCTAGTGGCTTAAAACAACACAGATTTATTTTCTTTCAATCTGTAGGTTAGTTAAAGTTTGGCATGGTCTCACTGTGCTAAAAGCAAGGCATTGCCAGGGCTGCATTTCTTTCCGAAGGTCTAGTGGAAAATCCGTTTCCTTGCCTTTTCAGGCTGTCCCCTTCCTCCATCTTCACAGTCAGCAATGTTGAATCTCTGACTTTTCTGCAGTCACATCACCCTTTGAGCCAGCTGGGAAAAGCTCTCTGATTTTAAGAATCTATGTGATTAGATTGGGTCCACCTGGATGATTCTGGATACTCTCCCATTGTCAAGGTCTGTAACATGAATCACATCTGTGAAGTCCCCTTTGCCATGGGAGAAATTCTAGAAGAACAGAATCAAGGCTTAGTCCCCTAGTACACTCACAGGTTCTGGGGCGAGGGCATGGACATCTTGGTGGGGACATTATTCTGCCCACCACAGTACCTCAGCAGATCTCTGGGCGGGGCCAGCACCTGATGGATTCAGAGCATCTGTCACTGGGCCCTGGTAGGCCTGCAGGAGGGTTTTATGTTCCAAGCCAAGAAGAGCCATAAGTGGAAGTTCCATTTCAATGCAATGGATAGAGTCTCTCTAGTCAGTCAAATTATAGTTCAATCAGTTCATTTTAATCACTCCTCTGGAGAGAAGTAAAACCCTGTGTTGAGGAATATGCAGCAATTTTATTGATGACAAGTTTAATTGTTTCATTTTTCCTTACTGTCTCCAACACACCCGACTTTTAATCAGTGGGAACTGAAGTTTAATGAAGTAAAGTCCACTTTTCTGCAGTTCACAACTAGCTGGAAATAATTGGGCTGAGACTCCCATCCAGACACTGCAGAGCTGCTGGCATCTTCCTGAAAACTGGGCTTAATTGCTTTGCTGATGTTGTTAAGTAGTCCTGAGGGGATGGAAATAGTAATGCTGCCCACATATGATGGGAAACAATACCCCAAAATGTCCTAAAAGGGTCTTCAAAGTCTGTCCAATTGGTAGTGAGGAAGAAAAACTAAAACTGAGTGTGTTTTCTGCAGGCAGGGACCTGGGGGAGCATGCGGGGGCTGTAACATAAACTGCCACAATTTGATAAAGAGCAACATCAATATCATCATGAACAACTTTTTTCCTTCCTTTGAAAGGTAAGCAGGACTCCAAGAGCAGGTGTGAGCCTGTGAGTGTGTATGCCCATGTCTGTGTTTCTGTGGGGCAGTTTTAAGGAAAGCATTGAGTTTTCAGGGACAGGTGGCTGGCTCTGGTCTCTGAAAGGGAGGGCTCAAGGTGGCAAATCTGGAGGATTTAAGAGGGCATTGTCTCAGCCCTAAGGAGAGGTAGAGAGATAGGCTGGTCTGGAGAGATTCTAGAATCACAGAATCAAGGCTTGGAAAAGCCAGAGAGATTATTTTCTTATTTCTCCCAACCCCTATAATCTTTACTTTACTTGAAGGAGATGTTGATGATGATAGCAGCAATAACTGCTGGTTTTTGCTCACTTATTATACAGACAGATACTTGGGCTAAGTACTTTAATTGTGTTCTCTTATTCCTCATAAAACCCCAATAAACTGGGTGCTATTATTATCCTATATTACAAATAAAGAAAACAGATAAGTAAATCAATAAAGAGAATTGTTGCTTGGGATAAGTGCTACAAAAAGTAACAGAGTAGAAGGTAACTCCCAGGAGTGGTAGGAGAACTGGGTGGTCAGGAAAGGCTCTTAAAGAGAAGGTATGATACCTGAATTATTTGCAGGCATTTGGGAGAAGATTTTAGGTAAAGGTAACAGTAGTGCAAAACTCTTGGGGAGGGAATAAGCTTGACTTATGGAAGAGCAGGAAGAAGACCAATATGGTAGGAGCATAAAAAATGAGGAGAAAGGAGGTGGTGCTATGGTCTGAATCTTTGTGTCCCCTCAAAATTTGATGGGTTGAAACCTAACCCCCAATGCAGTAGTATTAAGAGATGGGTCCTTTAGGAGGGGATTACATCATGAGGGTGAAGCCATCATCCATGAGATGGCTGCTGTTATATAGGAGAGTACCATGCTGTTTTGATTACTGTAGCCTTGTAGCACACTTTGAGACCAGGTAGCGTGATACCTCTAGCTTTGTTCTTTTGGCTTAGGATTGTCTTGGCAATGTGGGCTCTTTTTTGGTTCCATATGAACTTTAAAGTAGTTTTTTCCAATTCTGTGAAGAAAGTCATTGGTAGCTTGATGGGGATGGCATTGAATCTACAAATTACCTTGGGCAGTATAGCCATTTTCACGATATTTATTCTTCCTATGCATGAGCATGGAATGTTCTTCCATTTGTTTGTGTCCTCTTTTATTTGATTGAGCAGTGGTTTGTAGTTCTCCTTGAAAAGGTCCTTCACATCCCTTGTAAGTTGGATTCCTAGGTATTTTATTCTCTTTGAAGTAATTGTGAATGAGAGTTCACTCATGATTTGGCTCCTGTTTATCTGTTATTGGTGTAGAGGAATGCTTGTGATTTTTGCACATTGATTTTGTATCCTGAGACTTTGCTGAAGTTGCTTATCAGCTTAAGGAGATTTTGGGCTGAGACGATGGGGTTTTCTAAATATACAATCATGTCATCTGCAAACAGGGACAATCTGACTTCTTGTTTTCCTAATTGAATACCCTTTATTTCTTTCTCCTGCCTGATTGCCCTGGCCGGAACTTCCAACATTATGTTGAATAGGAGTTGTGAGAGAGGGCATCCCTGTCTTGTGCCAGTTTTCAAAGGGAATGCTTCCAGTTTTTGCCCATTCAGTATGATATTGGCTGTGGGTTTGTCATAAATAGCCCTTATTATTTTGAGATACATCCCATCAATACGTAGGTTATTGAGAATTTTTAGCATGAAGGGCTGTTGAATCTTGTCGAAGGCTTTTTCCACATCTATTGAGATAATCATGTGGTTTTTGTCTTTGGTTCTGTTTATATGATGGATTACGTTTATTGATTTGTGTGTGTTGAACCAGCCTTGAATCCCAGAGATGAAGCCAACTTGATTGTGGTGGATAAGCTTTTTGATGTGCTGCTGGATTCAGTTTGCCAGTATTTTATTGAGGTTTTTTGCATCAATATTCATCAGGGATATTGGCCTAAAATTCTTTTTTTTGTTATGTCTCTACCAGGCTTTGGTATCAGGATGATGCTGGCCTCATAAAATGAGTTAGGGAAGATTCCCTCTTTTTCTATTGATTGGAATAGTTTCAGAAGCAATGGTACCAGCTCTTGTTTGTACCACTGATAGAATTCAGCTGTGAATCTGTCTGGTCCTGGACTTTTTTTGGTTGGTAGGCTATTAATTATTGCCTCAATTTCAGAGCCTGTTGTTGGTCTATTCAGGGATTCAACTTCTTCCTGGTTTAATCTCGGGAGGGTGTATGTGTCCAGGAATTTATCCATTTCTTCTAGATTTCCTAGTTTATTTGCATAGAGGTGTTTATAATATTCTCTGATGGTAGATTGTATTTCTGTGGGACCGGTGGTGATATCCCCTTTATCATTTTTTATTGTGTCTATTTGATTCTTCTGTTTTTTCTTCTTTATTAGTCTTGCTAGCGGTCTATCAATTTTGTTGATCTTTTCAAAAAATCAGCTCCTGGATTCATTGATTTTTTGAAGGGTTTTTGTGTCTCTATCTCCTTCAATTCTGCTCTGATCTTAGTTATTTCTTGCCTTCTGCTAGCTTTTGAATGTGTTTGCTCTTGCTTCTAGTTCTTTTAATTTTGATGTTAGGGTGCCAATTTTAGATCTTTCCTGCTTTCTCTTGTGGGCATTTAGTGCTATAAATTTCCCTCTACACACTGCTTTAAATGTGTCCCAGAGATTCTCTTACGTTGTATCTTTGTTCTCATTGGTTTCAAAGAACATCTTTATTTCTGCCTTCATTTCGTTATGTGCCCAGTAGTCATTCAGGAGCAGATTGTTCAGTTTCCATGTAGTTGAGTGGTTTTGAGTGTGTTTCTTAATCCTGAGTTCTAGTTTGATTGCACTGTGGTCTGAGAGACAGTTTGTTGTGATTTCTGTTCTTTTACATTTGCTGAGGAGTGCTTTACTTCCAACTATGTGGTCAATTTTGGAGTAAGTGCAATGTGGTGCTGAGAAGAATGTATATTCTGTTGATTTGGGATGGAGAGTTCTGTAGATGTCTATTAGGTCTGCTTTGTGCAGAGCTGAGTTCAATTCCTGGATATCCTTGTTAACTTTCTGTCTTGTTGATCTGTCTAATGTTGACAGTGGGATGTTAAAGCTTCCCATTATTATGTATGGGAGTCTAAGTCTCTTTTTAGGTCTCTAAGGACTGGCTTTATGAATCTGGGTGCTCCTGTGTTGGTGCATGTATATTTAGGATAGTTAGTTCTTCTTGTTGAATTGATCCCTTTACCATTATGTAATGGCCTTCTTTGTCTCTTTTGATATTTGTTGGTTTAAAGTCTATTTTATCAGAGACTAGGATTGCAACCCTGCTTTTTTTGTTTTCCATTTGCTTGGTAGATCTTCCTACATCCCTTTGTTTTGAGCCTATGTGTGTGTCTGCACGTGAGTTGGGTCTCCTGAATACAGCAAACTGATGAGTCTTGACTCTGTATCCACTTTGCCAGTCTGTGTCTCTTAATTGGAGCATTTAGCCCATTTACATTTAGTTAATATTGTTATGTGTGAATTTGATTCTATCATTATGATATTAACTGGTTATTTTGCTCATTAGTTGATGCAGTTTCTTCCTAGCATTGACAGTCTTTACAATTTGGCATGTTTTTGCAGTGGCTGGTACTGGTTGTTCCTTCCCATGTTTAGTGCTTCCTTCAGGAGCTCTTGTAAGGCAGGCCTGGTGGTGACAAAATCTCTCAGCATTTGCTTGTCTGTAAAGGATTTTATTTCTCCTTCACTTATGAAACTTAGTTTGGCTGGATATGAAATTCTGGGTTGAAAAGTCTTTTCTTTAAGAATGTTGAATATTGGCCCCCGCTCTCTTCTGGCTTATAGAGTTTCTGCTGAGAGATCCGCTGTTAGTCTGAAGGGCTTCCCTTTGTGGGTAACCCGACCTTTCTCTCTGGCTGCCCTTAACATTTTTTCCTTCATTTCAACTTTGGTGAATCTGACAATTATGTGTCTTGGGGTTGCTCGTCTCAAGGAGTATCTTTGTGGTGTTCTCTGTATTTCCTGAATTTGAATGTTGGCCTGCCTTGCTAGGTTGGGGAAGTTCTCCTAGATAATATCCTGAGTGTTTTCCAACTTGGTTCCATTCTCCCTGTCACTTTCAGGTACACCAATAAGACATAGATTTGGTCTTTTCACATAGTCCCATATTTCTTGAAGGCTTTGTTCATTTCTTTTTACTCTTTTTTTTCCTACACTTCTCTTCTTGCTTCATTTCATTCATTTGATCTTCAATCACTGATACCCTTTCTTCCACTTGATCTAATTGGCTACTGAAGCTTGTGCATGCATCACATAGTTCTCGTGCCATGGTTTTCAGCTCCATCAGGTCATTAAAGGTCTTCTCTACGCTGTTTTTTTCTAGTTAGCCATTTGTCTAATCTTTTTTCAAGGTTTTTAGTTTCTTTGTTTTGGGTTTGAACATCCTCCTTTAGCTCGGAGAAGTTTGTTACTACCAATTGTCTGAAGCCTTCTCTTCTCAACTTGTCAGTCATTCTCCATCCATCTTTGTTCCATTGCTGGTGAGGAGCTGCATTCCTTTAGAGGAGAAGAGGCACTCTGATTTTTAGAATTTTCAGCTTTTCTGCTCTGGTTTCTCCCCATCTTTGTGGTTTTTATCTACCTTTGGTCTTTGATAATGGTGACATATAGATGGGATTTTGGTGTGGATGTCCTTTCTGTTGGTTCATTTTTCTTCTAACAGTCAGGACCCTCAGCTGCAGGTCTGTTGGAGTTTGCTGGAGGTCTGCTCCAGACCCTGTTTGCCTGGGTATCACCAGTGGAGGCTGCAGAACAGCAAATGTTGCAAAGCAGCAAATGTGGCTGCCTGACCCTTCCTCTGGAAGCTTCGTCTCAGAGGGGCATCAGGCCATATGAGGTGTCAGTTGGCCCCTACTGGGAGGTGCCTCCCAGTTAGGCTACTTGGGGATCAGGGACCCACTTGAGGAGGCAGTCTGTCTGTTCTCAGGTCTCAAACTCCGTGCTGGGAGAACCACTATTCTCTTCAAAGCTGTCAGACACAGACAGGGACGTTTAAGTCTGCGGAAGTTTCTGCTGCCTTTTGTTCAACTATGCCCCCAGAGATAGAGTCTACAGAGCAGGCAGGCATCCTTGAGCTGTGGTTGGCTCCACCCAGTTCGAGCTTCCAGGCCACTTTGTTTACCTACTCAAGCCTCAACAATGGTGGATGCCCCTCCCCCAGCCTCGCTGCCACCGTGCAGTTCAATCTCAGACTGCTGTGCTAGCAGTGAACGAGGCTCCATGGGCATGGGACCCTCTGAGCCAGGTGTGGGATATAATCTCCTGGTGTGCTGTTTGCTAAGACCATCGGAAAAGTGCAGTATTAGGGTGGGAGTGTCCCATTTTTCCAGGTACTGTCTGTCACGGCTTCCCTTGGCTAGGAAAGGGAAATCCCCGATCCCTTGCACTTCCTGGCTGAGGCAATGCCCCACCCTGCTTCGGCTCATGCTCCGTGGGCTGCACTCACTGTTCGGCAAGCCGCAGTGAGATGAATCTGGTACCTCAGTTGGAAATGCAGAAATCACCCGTCTTCTGCATTACTCACGCTGGGAGCTGTAGACTAGAGTTGTTCCTATTCGGCCATCTTGGAACCTCCCTCCATTTATCTTTTTAAATAGGCATTTTTAGTTGACCTAAGAAGGTAAGTTTAGAAACAGAGAGATTAGTTAGGAGGCTCCTATTATAGGACATACTGAGGTCTCAACAAATACTGGATTATTACACAAATTATTATCATCTCAGAGAGGAGTTAGCCCCTGAGGAGGTACATTTATAGATAGCAGGAGAAAAATGGTTTGGTCAGTCATGTAAAATGCAAGATGAGAATTTTTAGAGACAAGTCTTCTCAAGTCATTGTGTTCCTTAATGAATCAAAAGGTAGTGAGTGTGGAAAACAGAGAAGGAGGAGCCTGGATGATGATGATGGGACAGGAGTGGCCAGTCAGCTGGCCTGTTTGCAGTGATTATGAATGTATGATTGCCAAGCCTCTTAAGCAATAAATAACCCAAAATGTCCTTACATGAATGAAGCTGGGAACAGCAACATTGTCAGAACCTTGTTCTTGAATTTGCCACTACCCAGGAAGGGTCTCGGCATTTGTTGACACACTTCCCAGGCTGGACTGTTGATGTCTCCATGTCAAAAAGAAGAGAAAAATAAACTTGTAAAGAGGACCATGTCAGAAATGTGTGTGTGTGTGCATGTGTGTGTGTGTGTGTGTGTGTGTGACAGAGAGAGAGAGAGAGAGAGAGAGAGAGACTGACTTTTCAGTTTATCCCAAGCCATGGCAGTACTTTTGTTCGATTTTTTTTTCTGCTGCTCTTAGGTAACAAAAAGGTAAATTAAAATACAATAAAAATATTACAGAGGGAAAAAAGTCAAAAGAAGAACCAATTCTCCTGGCATTTGTTTCAAGGCTACAAAATGTAGAGTGTCTTGACAGCATCGAGAGATATTTTTCTCCTTTAAACTAGGTTTCAGAGAATGTGCTTCATTTAAACAAATCAATATCTTTAATTCCAGCCTGTTGCTCTGGATTTAGTGCCTGATTTCCAGGGAAATGTAGAAAAAGTCAAGCCTCATAAGTTTTGCATACTTTCCATGAAAAGGCAGCAGAAGACCAAGGGAGATTCAGCATCTATTTTTAGGAACAATTTAATTCTTTTCTACTTCTTGGCAGAATATGGACTGCCTGGGAAGCTGTAAGGCATTTCAGAAAATAAAGCAAAGAAGAGGATATGAAGTTTTGAGTGTGGGGACTGCAGTTGTAAATGTGGCCTGCAAAAGCCTCACTGAGAGGGTGACATTGAATAAAGACATGCAGGAGACAAGAAGGTGAGCCAGGTAGGAACAGGGGAAAGAGGATCCTGGGCAGAGAGAGCAGAAAAGTCAAAGGCTCTGAGCTTGGAGCAGGCTTGCTGTGCCCAAAGAATGAGGAGTTGAGTATGACTGGAATGGCAGGAGAGAGTAGAGGATGAGGTCAGAGATAAGGGTGTCCAGATCGTGTGGGGCTTTCTGGCTCATTTTAATGAACTGAGCTTTCGTTCTGAGTGAGAGGGGAACTTCTCACGGGTGTTGAGCAGAAGGGTGACATGATCTACCTTACACACTAAGAGGATCCCTCTGATCTGTGTTAAGAATATCTCAAAGGGGAACAAGGTAGAATCAGGGAGCAGAATTAAGAGGTAATTGCAAGATTCCAGCAGAGAGATTATGGTAGCTTGAACCAGGATTGGAATCAGTGTCAGTGGCAACAATTGTAAGATCTGATTGTTTTGTTGAAGTAGAAACAACCAAGATTTGCAGATGGTTTGGATGAGGAATGTAAGAGAAAAAATGTAATTTTTGATGATGATGAGTCCAAGGATTTAGAAACTCTCAGAATAACAGAGTTGTTATTAACTGATATGGGGGAGATTGTGGGAGGACCCAGTGTGGGGGACTGGAGATTAGGAGTTTAGGACATGCTAAGTTTATGACATCCATTATACATTCAAAGGGAGATGTTGCAATTGATGTATGTCTGAAGATAGGGATAGAGGTCCAGTCTGGAGATACAGACAGGGGAATTGTCAATTTAAATAATAATGTAAAGTCATGAGATGAAATGAGCTCAGTAAAGGAGTGAGGATATACAGTTAACCCTTCAACAACACAGGTTTGAACTGTGCTAGTTCACTTACACATGGATTTTCTTCCACCTCTGCCACCCCTGAGACAGCAAGACCATCCTGTCCTCTTCCTCCTCCTCAGCCTACTCAATGTGAAGACAATATGAGGATGAAGACCTTTATGATTATGCACTTCCAGTTAATGAATAGCATATATATTACACTTCCTTATGATTTTCTTAACAACATTTTATTTTCTCTAGCTTGCTTTATTGTAAGAATATAGACTTGTATGACACAAATAAGATATAAAATATGTGCTAATTGATTGTGTATGTTACTGGCAAATCTTCTGGTCAACAGTAGGCTATTAGCAGCAAAGTTTTTGAGAGTACAAAGTTATACATGGGTTTTTGACTGTGTGGGGAGTCAGCACACCTAACCCAGTGTTGTTCAAGGGTCAACTGTATATTAGAGAGAATAGCTTTAAAACTTGGACCAGGAGCCTCCAATTTTTGAATATAATAACCTTAACTATGGGGGAATGAGGCAATTGAAGGAGATGCGGGAATGAATGAAAGAAGAAACTGCTTATCTAAGATCTAATGTTAGATCTTATATTTCTGCATTGTCTCATTTTTTTCTATGTACTAAGGCCAAAGGATCATCCACCCATTTAACTCTTCATCCATCCATCCATCCATCCATCCACCCACCCACCCATCATGCCTTTCTCTTTCATGGCATATGTGAAAGAGCATTGAGCATTTTAGAAAAATGAGATTCTCAAATTCACTTTGTCTTAACTCCTCACCTAGTCCCCAGGCAAACCTGACCTCAGTTTCTCCATTAGTCAATTGAGAAGATTGTCTTATGAAATGTCTAAAAGCATGCCCTTCTCTGACATTCTGTGATTTTTAGGAATCCCAGAAAAATTTGGGAGTCTATTTGAGTCCTCTAACATGGGTCTGATATGGTTTGGCTGTGTCCCCACCCAAATCTCACCTTGAATTGTATTTCCTATAATCCCCAGGTGTCATGGGAGGGAGCCGGTGGGAGGTAATTGAATCATGGGGGTGGTTACCTCCATACTGTTCTTGTGATAGTAAGTGAGTTCTCATGAGATCTGATTGTTTTTTAAGGGACATACCCCTTCACTTGGCTCTCACTCTTCTCCTTCCCACTGCCATATGAAGAAGGACATGTTTTCTTCTCCTTCTGGCACAATTGTAAGTTTCCTGAGGTTTCCCCAGTCCTGCAAAACTGTGAGTCAACTAAACCTTTTTCCTTTATAAATTACCCAGTCTTGGGCAGTTCTTTATAGTAGCGTGAGAATGGACTAATACAGGGTCCAACTAGATAAATGGAGAATTGCTCATTGTTTCTTACCACTTCTTGTATTCCTGATTGTGCATAGAAGAGGACACATACTAAACAATGAATCTTCTGAGTCTCCGGTCTCTAGACTCCCAAATCCATTTTTGTCCAAATTCCTTGAGCTTTCCTCTGCTCTGAGGATGACTTTGCTGTATTGAGGTGCCGACATGCAGATGTGGGAAGGTTTGCTGAACACGCAGTTTGGGGAGCAGAGTGTCACATTGTTCAGTGGGGCAGAGCATGAGCAGTTCTCATTGGGATCACTTGCTCATGGATGCTTGCCAGTTGGCTCATCTCTTCTTGTGGTATTATTATTTTAGAATCAGGAAAAGGCCACCAGGTTGAAAAAAAATTCATCTTAGAAATCTTCTTTGTCATCTATCAAGATGTGACAGTGCTTATTCATATGCATGATATACCATCAACTTGTCTCTAAGTTTGACCTCTATGGTGTCTCTTTAGGCAACAGGAGCTGGTTCTTCCACAACTGTAGACCAAAGAGCCTTTTAGCTACCCTGTCTCAAATATCTTACCAGGTTCAAGACTTAGACTTTGGAGGTGGGAGTACTTCTTGGGACCTTTATACCATTCTAACTTTACCCCATGATGTATCCCTGTATCTTTACATTAACTGCCTCTGCCCTTCAAGCCATCTGCTTATTGCTAGTAAATATTAAAATAACTGATCACATAGAATATCTGGATAGATCAGTCTTAGTCCTGGGTCACCTTGGTGGCTTCAGTTATTGGTGATCTGTTTGAACCTTTGGCATGGGCCAAGGAAGGTGTGCCTGGGTTTGGCCGTTGCCTTCCAGGCAGATACTGGGCCTCTGACCATGAACATCTTTATTTATCATCTTCCTTTCAACCTCTTTCAGGCAAAGCCATTGTCATAATAGAGTAGGTGCAATTTATTTTGGTCTTGGCAAAGGAATGTCCCCATTCCCCAGGCTTTCATCTTCTTTCTCCCTCTTTCTCTGACATTGTTTGTCAAATGATCCAAAGATAATTTTTAATACCCTTACATCACGCTGAAGCTAAGTTCTGCGGGATTATAAATGATTAAATATCTTCTAGTCATCCACCTGCACAGTCTGTAACAAATTATCTCAAAAAGGAGATTAATTCCTTTATGATTTTTGAATAAGAAAATGATAAGACAATGTCCTGCAGCTGTTAGAATGAAAATCCTCTCGTATTTCTGAAAAATTGTTGGTTTTAAGGTAAGGGCTTGAATCTCTCTTTCAAAGGTCATTTAGAAGGTATTTACTGAGACCTCATGGCATATTAGCTCTGTGCAGGGTGCTTCAAAACTTGCCTAATCCTAATATTCACACCAAGATCTTTGCAGAAATACAGATTATTAGTTCCACCTCAGACCTCCTGAACCAGAATTTCTGTGAGTGGAGCCCAGAAATAGGAATGTTTGGAAAGTTCCCCAATGAATTTTCCGGTGTAGCCAGTCCATAAAACCGTTTTGGATTCTCTGCTATAGAGAATGTGAGAGGAAGAGAGGCAGGCTCCTTGCCTGAAGTTACCATTTCACAGGATTTACCTGGGATGCACAATTGTGCCACTGTACTCCAGCCTGGGTAACAGAGCAAGACCTTTTCAAAAAGGAAGGAAGGAAGGAAGGAAGGAAGGAAGGAAGGAAGGAAGGAAGGAAGGAAAGAAGGAAGGAAGGAAGGGGAAAAGTAGATTGTTCTAAAGGGAAAGATTTAGGGGTGGCTTCGTGAGGACATAGGTGAAGAATGAAACTATCCATTATATAGAAGTGGGGTTAATAAGTGGTTAAACTTTATCCAAGTGCATGAGGAATGGAGATTCCTCTCTATCGTGTACCTATCATCTCTATCATCTATCTTTCTATTTATCATCTATCTATCTCTGTCTTCTATCTATCTATCCACCTATCACCTGTCTATATAATCTCTCTCTTATTATCTATCTATCCATCTATCTATCTATCTATCTATCTATCTATCTATCTATCTATCTATCATCTCTATGTATCTATCTATGTATCTATGTATGTGTGTATCTATCTCTGTCATCCTTATCAATCAGTCATCAATAGATGAATCTATGTAATCTATGATTCTATGTAATATACTTTCTATGAATCTATCTAATAGAATGTATCTAACTTTATTGGGTTGACTTTAAGTTTTATTGCTAAGCATCTTTCCAGCACACATGAGTTGAGCAAGGGTCAGTCATCCTGGATTTGAGCCCTAGCTGTGCTTTGTTAACTGTTTGATTTAAAATAAATATCTTCTTGATAAGTCTCGGTTTTCCTATCTGTGAGTGAGAAGACTGGATTTAGTGACCTCTAGGGTAACTTCCAGCTCTTATACTCTATGAAAATATATGAGTCCACTTTCCTGCCCTAGCAAAAACAGACTAGTGGCCATAGTGAAATCTTTCTTCCCTCTTAAAGGGTCTGGTAAACCTTAAGTCTTCATCCTGAATGCGAGTTGCTGTTTGTCAGAGATTGAACTTTCATTGAGCACAGAACAAACTGTGGAAGGTGATTAGTTCTAAAAAGACTACATGTCAGCTCTGAGCTGTTTTTGGTATCGTTTGTGTATTCCTCTCAAAAGTAGATGCAGGGAACAACAACACTAGTATATTGGGTAATTTTGGTGAATGAATGTGATACTTAATTTGCAAGGCATCCTACTCATTGTTGTCCATAGTAATTGAGAGAGCAGTGCCATTTACCAACAAGGGTTTATTGAGCAGCTATTTGGTAAGCCTTGTGCTAATTTGAATCAACATGCATACCTCAAGTTGAAATGCTCTGAAAATTTTGTTTTTTGCAATCTTGCCTTTATCATTATGTCAAATGGACAAAAGGTAAGAACCATCTTATGTTTCCTGAACCATCCAGACTGAGGCAGTTGGGTTGTTGGTGACAGGGAGGCTTCAGGGTGGGTGTCAGGCCATTCTCTTTAGTGTCTTCTCTATGAGTCATGCCTAGCGTCCCATTTATGCCTTTGGTTCAGCTATTCATACGGTAAAAGGGATTTTTTTTTTTTTTTGGCCTGGTCAAACTCAGCTACTCATTGTCACTTAAAACCTGCCTTCTCCAAGAAGTTTCTGAGGCTAATCTCAATGAGCACAGTGTTTCCCTTGTCTCTGACCCAGGTGTACTTTGTGCTATTTACTGAGCATCTGATGGGTGCCAGGCACTGTGTGCTAAACACCCATCTCTACTGCATTGCCTTACCTCTATTAGAAGCACTAGGATATTAGTCACATTTTTCAGGAAAGGAAATTTGGAACGTGAATTCATTTGTCTGAGATCTCAGAGCTATTATGAAGTGGTGTCAAGATTGAAAACCAGATCAGCCTGGATTTGGGCTTCTTTACTCTCTTGTGACATCTTTGTTGGCCCTCCTGATATACCCACTAACCACATGGCACCCAAAGTTTGTATTGGGCCTGACCCACAACAGCTTTGCACACACGAGAGAGTCACTACTCATGTTTCTTTGTCTGTTCTACAGCTCTGAGACTGGTGTTGTCCAGTCTCTTTCTTAGTAGACAGTTGTGGAACTGAGTGAAAGTGGTATGTCTGCTTGCCACTGAGCTGGGTGTGTGGCCTTAAGGAATGAGAGGAGAATGATTGGAAGTTCACCCAGGCACATGCCACCCCTCTCCCACCAGCATCATCAATGTGTTGTCTCTAGGCACCCATTGAAAAGAAGCATTGAGAACCAAAGCATTGGCTTCTGAATATAGAAAAATTAAATACCTGCCCCTTAATAGAAAGCAAATTCTTGCTGTCTGTGTTTGTGTACAATAAGGAGGGTGGGGTGGCAAAAGTGGTGACTATTTCTTTGAGTAAGAAACAAGACATAAGAGCTTACTGGAAAAATTCTCTTTTTTCCCCCTATAATTAATTTAACCATCTAAAGAAAATTTTACTTATTGGGGACCAATTATTCTAATGATTCAATAATGTCTCTCTCTCTCTCTCTCGTTCTGTCAATGAAAAAAGACAATTCTGTTATGAAAAGGAAATCAGCTACAGATAGTAGAAGCCTGGAACGGGTCCTTTGAGCCATGAGTTTTCTAACAGATACTTATGATTTAATCCTATGCAAATGCAAAGCTTCAGTGGAAAGGCTGCTGTAAGATCACTACTGTCTCAGCCATTACAAAAATGGTGAAGAACAATACTTTAGAGAGATGCATCTGATGTTAAGTTACTTCCAATTTTTTTTTTTTTTTTTTAATCCGGGGAGAGTTTGGTTTCCAGACATCAGATGCAAGATTATGAAGACACAAGAGTTTCATTTCCAGCACTATTTATATAAACTTAAGGATCCAATGCAAAATCAAATTAGAAAACGCCTCCTTAGAGTTTGTTTGATTATATTCACAGGAAAAAAAAAAATACCTCAAACCTGCTAGGTTTTCGTTTGTTTCTGTATTTGCCACAGAAATGAATACTAGACCAATTGAGCCTTAGCAGGTTGAAAAATGCACTGGGGCTTCATTTTACATTCAAGACAAATGATGTCTCTTTTGTTTTGCATTTAAAATAGGAATGTTGCATCAATAACCCTGGTCTAACCTCACCCAGCACCTGCAAAGGGAGACAGAGAAGCCAGCATAATTGAGTATGTGACTTTACCTCGAAACAAGGGACAAGGGCAAATGTAGTTTTATCCTTGCAAGGGGTTTTTGGAAGGAGACAGTTCTTTTTTCTTTAGGGATGACTGCATTCCTCAGTTGAATTCTGTAGCTTCATGACTAAGGCCAACAATTTAAAGAGTGGACCCGAAGCCATGGTGAGAGCAGAGAGGCTGTCAGTCATCACAAAGGCTGACCATGTAAGACTGAGGATGTTGCGCCTGCATGGCATTGGGTCACATGTCATCTTTCTATGCCCATGTGACAGCTCCATGTTGTAAGAAGAAAAATGGCTTGATGTCCCCTTCCAGCAAATGAGGAACTTGAGACCCAAAGAGGTGAAGGAACTTGCTTGCAGACACACAACATGTGGGGAGGGGTGGTTCAGTGGGGGACTCTGAGAGCAGAGGTCATGCTGCTGCAGCCTCCATACCTCCACTCCACTTTGCCTGGAGATGTTGGCTTTGCTCAGGGTTTGTTTTTCACTGTTTCCCTGTCAAAGCTCAACTGCTCTGCATCTCTAGAATGTCCTGGGTGAAATCTGATGAAGTGGTATCGAGCATTAAGAGGTGATGATTGGGATATCTGGTGGATAGATTCTGGCTTTAGGATCAGATAGAACTAGGTTTGCCTCCTATGTGACCTTAGACAAGACACTTAAACCTCTCTGATCTTGGCATTTTCATCATTGAAATGGAAATAATAATATGTATCTCAGATGAAATGGAATGATACACAATAAGGATCCAACAGTCAACCATTGTGAGCCCCCAGTTTCATGTTGCCATGATTGTCTTCAATGGTTAAATTCCAAAGGATTCAATGGAAGATGAAGTTATGATCCCAGTGAAGGCAATTTTGGGGGTGCTGTTGGGATGCTAACATCATAACTCATGGGAGGATGCTTCTTACCACCTCAGCTGAAGCACAGTAATAGAATTTCAAAATAGAAAAGATTATTGGGGACCTGTGTTTAACCCAACTTCATTTTGTGTGGGGCTTATTGAGCCTCAGAGACAGGAAGGGAAACACAGAATGTAAGTGGAGGGAGAAAGAGGGAAGGAAGGTGAGTGGTCCCAGAATTTCAAGACACAGTGTGCAGGCTGGCTCTGCACAACAGCCCTGGGATGAGAAGAGGCAATGCCTTTCCAGGAATTAGAGAAAGACAGCAGCCAGCCCATCTGCCCAGGGGGTTGTGAGTGCCTGGACAGTGCATGTTTTGTTAATTAGCACAAAGGTTCCACCTGAGCTGGCGGAGATCCTGCCAAGTACTCTTCCTGGAGCTAGAAAACTTGGGCTGGGATCTGGGCACTGCTAGAGTGAGTCCTCTCTCTCCTTTGAGACTGTTTTATTTGCATAAAACAGAGTGTGGCTTCCTCACTATTCACAGGGTTGCTGTCGACTCCAATGAGACCATGGATGTAAAAGATGCACAGCACATTGTGAAATGCTGACACTGCCTGTGGCTAGTCTTGGAGCTTCCTCTTTCTCTGGACTTCATTCAATGCTCCTCTATCTACCTTTAAGCCTAGGTCAGGTGAGCCTCCTTTTGTCCTGGCCTTCCCAGTGATCCTGAGATTGCCTTGCTTACCTCTGCTATCTTAGTATTTAAGTCTGTGCTATGCGCATTGGGTGGTTCCAGGAGGACTCTGGTTGTAAGTGACAGGAAACCAACTCAGGTTTACTTCAGTTGGGGGAAAGGAGAAAAATCACTTTTGTATTCATGAAAATTAGAAGTTCAAAAGTAGTTCTGGCTTCATCTCCCTCTCTCAGCTCTGCTTTTGTCTTTTCAGCTCCATTCTCAAGCAGGCTGTGATGGTTAATAGTGTCAACTTGATTGGATTAAAGGATGCAAAGTATTGTTCCTGGGTATATCTGTGAGGGTGTTCCCAAAGAAGATCGACATTTTAGTCAGTGGACTGGAAGAGGCAGACTCACCCTCAATCTGGCACCATCTAATCAGCTGCCAGTGAGGCTAGAATAAAGCAGGCAGAAGAACGTGGAAGGACTAGACTTTCTGAGTCTTTGAGCCTTCATCTTTCTCCTATGCTGGATGCTTCTTGCCCTCGAAGATAGAACATCAAGTTCTTCAGCTTTTGGAGTCTTGAATTTACACCAGTGGTTTGCCAGGGGGCTTTTGGGCCTTTGGCCACAGGCAGAAGGCTGCACTTTCGGTTTCCCTATTTTTGAGGTTTTGGGACTTGAACTGGCTTCCTTGCTCCTCAGCTTGCAGACAGCCTATTGTGGGACTTCACCTTGTGATCATGTGAGTCAATACTCCTTAATAAGCTCCCCTTCATATATACATCTATCCTGCTAGTTCTGTCCCTCTGGAGAACCCTCACTAATACACAGGCTCTACTTATGCAGTGGCCAAGACATGTATCTGACAGCCTTGGGCTTGTGTTCTACTAGCTTGACACTTGTTTGGAGAGAGGAGGGTTTCTTTTTCCAATAATTCAAGCAAATTCCCAGGATTGAATCGTACTGGTCAAAAGCAGTCATGTCTGAGTCAGTCACTGTCATCCAGATAATGGAATATGATATCTGACTGGAGATGAGTGATGTTTAACCCTCTGGGGCAGATTTTAGGATCATCTGCCCCGATACAACATTACCACATGTACTGAGTGGAGGTGGTGTGTGTGCCTGTGTGTGCGTGTGTGTGTGTGTAAGAGAGATGCATTTAAGGCTAGAAATTTGCTTTAAAAAACCCAAATGTATAATAAATGGAAAGTCTCCAAAGTAAACTAAACTTATTGGCTAGATAAACCAAGTAGAAGATAGAAAAGCAGTGTTTAATAAGATTCTTTCCTCACAGGTTGGCTTGTATCCTGATAGAATCAGAACTCATGCTGGCTCTTGCCTTTCTTCTTCCTCCTTTTAAATGGCTCTCTTCCTGGCTCTTTGATCTCTGCTTCTCTGAGTCTTTCTCCCTCCTTTTCTTCAGGCTCCTGGGTAAGGACAGGAGAGAGACTACTAAGGCAGATGCCTGGCTGCACCTGGTGCCCTGCAGAGCCCCTCCCTCTCCACAGGGACGTGTAGGACCTCCATGGAAATCTCCGGTATCAGTACCAGGAACTGTTTTCTGACTCTCACTCACCCTATGCCCAAATCCCAGCCACTGTTCTGTTGTTTCTGTTTCTATCTGAGTATCTGATTCTAACTTTAAAAATCCTTTCTTCACTCCCCACTTTCTCCCAGGTACTATCTGAGTGCTCTGTTCCTATTGCAGCAAAGTTTTTCAAATCAGTTATTCATAACCACATCACCACTTTCTCACCTTTATTCTCTCTTCATCCCAGTGATGTTCAAAATTCTATTCACACTACTTGACTGAAAGTACTTTTGTCAAAGCCACCAATATGTTCATGTTTCCTAAGCCAGCGGCCACCTCTTTATTCTCATCTAACCCAGCCACTCAGCCTCATTTGGTATAATTGATCCCTCCGTCCTCCTTAAAACACTTGACTCTCTGCCCGTCCACCAACCTCACTTGCTGCTATTCCTTAATTTCCTTGATTGGTACTTTCTCATCTTCATGACCCATAAAGATTAGGAGGCTCCAGGGGCTAGTCTTTGGCCATCTCTTTACCTAAGGGCATCTCCCTGGATGCCCTTATTACCAAATATTTGGTAATATTGCTTATGACTCCCAAATATCTACCTTAAACCTAGACTTCTCCCATAAATTAAAGTTTGTATTTCTAAATGCTTTATTTCCATTTCCACATGGATGTCTAACAGCCACTCCCTGAAGTTACATCTGCGTCTTCTCATGTTAATAAATGGCACTGGCCAGGTACAGTGGCTCACGCCTGTAATACCAGCACTTTGGGAGGCTGAGGTAGGTGGATCACAAGGTCAAGAGATTGAGACCATCCTGGCCAACATGGTGAAACCCCATCTCTACTAAAAATACAAAAATTAGCTGGGCTTGGTGGCACATACTGGTAGTCCCAGTTACTCGAGAGGCTGAGGCAGAATTGTTTGAACCTGGGAGGCAGAGGTTGCAGTGTGCCGAGATTGTGCCACTGCACTCCAGGCTGGCAACAGAGCAAAACTCCATCTCAAAAAAAAAAAATAAATAAAATAAATAAATAAATAAATGGCACTAATATTCACCCAGTTATTCCAGCTTAAACAATCTTGATATTATTTGAGATTCCTTCCCCCCCCATCTTCTTTTTGCTAACCCCATGCACCAGCATGCTGTAAAAAATACCTAAAAACGTGGAAGTAACTTTGGAATTGGGTAATACATACAGTCTGGAAGAGTTTTGAGGAGGTACATGATAGAAAAAGCCTAAATTGCTTTGAAGAGTCTGTTGCTAGAAATGTGAATGTTAAACTTGCTTCTGGTGAGGTCTTAGATGGTAATAAAGAACATCATATTGAAAACTGGAGAAAAAGTGATCCTTGTTATAAAGTGGCAGAAAACTTGGATGAACTGCACACTATTTGTGAAAAGTAGAACTTGTGAGTGATGAACTTCGATACTTAACTGAGAAAAATTTCAAGAAAAGTGTTGAAGGCCAGGTGCGGTGGCTCATGCCTGTAATCCCGGCCCTTTGGGAGGCCGAGGTGGGCAGAGCGCTAGGTCAGGAGTTGGAGACCAGCCTGCCCAACATGGTGAAACCCTATCTCTACTAAAAATACAAAAATTAGCTAGGCATGCTGGTGCGGCCTATAATCCTAGCTACTTGGGAGGCTGAGGCAGGAGAATTGCTTGAACCCAGGAGGCAGAGGTTGCAATGAGCCGAGATCACGCCACTGTACTTCAGTCCGGGCAGCAGAGCAGGACTCCATCTTGGGGAAAAAAGAAAAAAGAGAGAGAGAGAAAAGTGTTGAAGGTGTGGACTGGTTTCTCCTTTTTGCTTATAGTAAAATGCAAGAGGAAAGGAAGAAATTGAAGAAGAAATTGTTAAGCAAAATGTAACCAGAACTGGAAGATTTGGAAAATTCTCAGCCTACCCGTATTGCAAAAAATGAGAAGGTATGTTATGAAAAGAACACTCAAGGGTGTGGCTGAACAACCATTCACTAAAGAGATTAGATGTGTGACTTGAGGATCTAATCAACTCTCTCAGTAGAAATGCTACCAGCTTGAACTGAAGGGGACAGAGATAGGATGAAGTGAAGGAAGGCTGTTGGACTTCTAGGATTCTATGCATGAACTATGTCTTACTGATTTTAATCCTGTGTCCTCAATCTGTCTACCTCTCCATCTCCACCTTTTTATTCTGGCCCAAGGTACCATCAATTATTTGTGTTGTCACCATCTCTTGCCTGGATAACTTCAGTGGCCTCATAAATGTTCTTCATATTTATATCTTGTCTCTCACCTACTCCAACATATTTTCTACATAGCAGCCAGAATAGCTTTTTTACAAATGTAAATCACATCTTTTCACACACCTGCCCAAAATACTTTGACATGTTCTCATCATGCATAACATAAACCATGATCTTTAAGGCCGTACTTATAGGCTCCTCACTACTTCTTGATATAATCTTCTCCCCAGCTCTGATCCATCCACACCAGCTTTCATTACTGTTGTTGCTATTCCTCAAATAATCCAAGCTTTCTTCTGCCTTAGGGCATTTGTACTTTCTATTTTCTCTGCCTAGAAAGTACTTCCACCAGAAATTTACTTCTGTTTTTTATTCTCCAAATTAGGTATCTGCTTAAATATTGCCTCGTTGGAGAGGGCTACCCAGGCCACTAGGTTCTATAGATTTTATTTTACAAATGGGAACAGAATTATCCAGGAAGGGTAACAATTTGCCTGAGGCCCCAAAGCCAGAGAGTGTAGTGGGACCCAGGATGAGAGGGCATGATTGTGACCTCCTAGCTCAGGGCTTTTGCTGCCTGAATCCATGGAGTACACATACAAATGCTAATTCCACTCATCCTGGGGAAGACAGTGGGATTACTGAAGCCTCTTCTCTTGTCTGTCGCACTAGGGAAGGCCCCCTGACTTGGAGCCAAGCCAGTGGGATGCTCTTTGTATTCCTCCTCCATCCATCTTGGTTTGATTATTATGCGATGAACGGCTGGTTCTTGAAAGACTACAACTCAGCTTGGGCCAGTGAGTTGCAGAGTGCAGTGGGGCATTCTGAGTGTCAGCCAGACATCAAAAACAGCGTCTGAAATGGAGATAGCCAGAGCCATTCTCACTTTGTCATGAAGGCAGACACAACCACAAACTCTGAAGGTGGATTAGACGCTGCACAACCTGCTGGTCTACCTGAAAACTTCCCTTCTCCACAGGGCATTAGCTGGCTTCCTCGTGGTTCTAACATCAAAGCAGGGGACGGTCACAACTCCCCTAGTCACTCTAGCTAGCCTGACACATCACCACACCTGCACAGACAAGAGACCTCCCCCTTGTCCACTCTCCCCTTCCCCCACCTTCTGACTCCTACCTTCTCCTGCAGGAAGGCTGCATCCCATTTCCTCCAGAAAGATTCCCAGTGTGTTGGGCTTCATTTGAATTCTGACTTGATCTTTCTTCTCATCCTGTTTCCCAATCCCAGTGGCTTTACTCTGTGCTCGGAGGGCTTCTCCACTCCCCAGTGCTACAGACTATCAGAGAATAGCAGGACTTAGATACCCACAGGACCAGAAAATAAATATGCAAAGCCACTGGGATTTTGTTTGCCAGGATAACAGTGCACAAGAGACCAGAAACCTCCACTGGAAGGAAGATCCCTGGCCTGGATGAAGAGATCAAATTGAGGATCCTACCTGCTTTGATATCCTAAATACCATCTCAGCTGGTCAGGAGCAGGAGAACTGCTGGGAGGTTTATCCATCACTTTTCTTTGCTCTTTCATTGAGTTACTGGTCTAGAACTACTTAGTCAGAAATGACGGAATTGTTCCATATCATGGATTCAGAAGGCAGTGGCCACAGCAATCATTTTCTGGCCCAGTAGCTGGCTCATTTATGGCCTCAATGAACTGAAGAACAAAGCACCCTACCAAGCACTGGAGAGGCAAAGTTGGCTCCTCTGATTGCTCTGGCCAGGGCTGGTTCTGCCTAACTGCCCTGGGTGGCCTCTGAGAGGCATAACCCCAGCACCAAGACCACTAAGCATATCCAAGACATTTGCTGCCATGAAGGAATTCACTTATTCATCCATTCACCTATTCATGCACTCATGACTCATTTTTTTTTTTTCATTCTTTAAGGTCTTGGTATAGGTTAGTCACCAGGGATGAGCAAAAAACAGACTTTATGCTTTTATGGGACATACTGAGGAGTAGAAGAGACAGACATTACTCAAATAATGACATGAGTGGATGTTTTATTAGGAACTGGGGAATCCCCATTAAGGAAAGGACAGAGTCTTCTAAGTGCACATTAACAAAGGAACCTGGCTGGGAAGAAGGAGGGAGTTGGAGGAGACCTGCCCTAGGCTGTGAGGCTTGTGCTGATTGCTGAACAAGTATGAGGAGCTGAGTGAGATAAAGGTGGGGAAAGTGTGTAAGAGGAGAAGGGTTACACATGCGCAAAGGCCCTAAGCTAGGAAAGAACTTGGCACTTTCCAGGAGCTAAAGGAAGGCTGACAGAGTTGAGAGAGAGAGAGAGTGAGAGAGAGAGAGAGAGGATGAAACACAGGAGTTGACTTTGCAGGGCCTTGTGGATGATTTCCTGGGGCCTAGAGTCACACATTTAGTGGGAAGACCAGAGGCCTCCCATGTAACCACAGTCTCTACCATAGAACCTTAATACCCACTAGTGGTCTTTCTTGACTTACAACATTAAACCCTAGCCCTGCTAAAGTGCAGGGATTATTGATGCATGATTTCAAGGCAGAAATACCTTAGCATGCACCTTACCTACCTGGACCTGAAAGAATGGAGCACAGCACAGATTATTTTGAGCGAGATGGATCTGGATGGGACACCTTGTTTCATGTGTTTTGCTTCCTCAACAAGAATATATGTTGAACTCTGGAATTTTCGTATCCTCTACCAAAGGCCTAAGAGCATGCTGGGCGTACAGAAAATATTCAACTTCCACCCAGATGGGTTGAGAGTTCCCCTGCCCTAGTTCTTGCTGCTCCCTGCCTAGACTTCAAGTAATAAGCCCAGGCTGTGTGCATAGTGACAAGGGCCCAACCGGATCAGGGGGATCCAGAAGACCTGGATCCAGAAGGTCATGAGGGCAATTCCACCAAACTACTCAGCATTTGCTAGCTGCTCCCATGAACTTCTGGCTGTTGCCCTAGGTTAACTGTCCACAGCATGTGTAAGGGATTTTTTTTTGTAGGGTGTGGAGAGTGTAATTTCTCACCCACAGCCAGTCTGCACATCATTTCAGCTGCTTTAGGGTTCCCGATCAGAGTGTAGATTACAGTTAATGGTGACAGCCTAGAATGAAGTTAGGAGGTTAGGCGTAGATTCGGAGGCAGCTTCATGCTGTCTGTAAGCTTTTAGATGACTGCATGTCCCTGAGTTTTTACTCCATTGATAATAGAGGACTGGGAAAAATCAAAGCCTCTTCACAGAATCTAACGAGGAATAAATGAGATAATGTATGTAAAACCAGCTAGGGCAGGGCTTGGTCTATTTGTCTTCAATAAATTTGGGGTCTAATAAGTTGAGGCCCAAATAACAGCTTTAAGGTTGGAGAGAAGTGGACAGATTCACCATATATTTAGCAGGCAAAACTGGAAGAGCTTGTTGCTAGAGTAGATAAAGAGTTGAAGGAGGCCTGGCATGCTGGCTCAAGCCTGTAATCCCAGCACTTTGGAAGCCAAGGTTGGCAGATCACTTGACGTCAGCAGTTCAAGACCAGCCTGGCCAACATGGCAAAAACCCATCTCTACTAAAGTTACAAAAATTAGCCGGGCCTGGTGGCAGGTGCCTGTAATCCCAGCTACTCAGGAGGCTGAGGCACAAGAATCACTTGAACCCAGGAGGCGGAGGTTGCAGTTAGCTGAGATTGCGCCACTGCACTCCAGCCTGGGCAACACAGTGAGACTCTGTCTCAAAAAAAAAAAAAAAAAAAAAAAAAAAAGTTGAAGGAGACAAAAGACAAAAAGAAGAGTCTACATTGACTTCCAGGTTACTGGCATGAGAACTGTCATACAGAAGCCAGAAAGGGAAACTGATGTGCCACCAGATTCACACGGTAGCGAGAGGCCTTTTACATATTGAAGGAAGATAATGTCACTCCTCTGCTTAAAATTGTTACAGCTTCCCATGGCATTTAGGATAATCTCGATATTATCCAGCTCGACAGCCCTGTCTCACCCAGCCCTATCCCTGATGGATTCCAGCCTTCCACCTTCAAGCTCACTACCCTTCAACCACCCTGGCCAGAAAGCAAAGAAATCTCTCTGTTGTCTCAGGGCCTTCTCATATGTAATTCCTCCTTCTAGAAGGATCTTCCCTCTACTTGTAACCTGGCTGATCCTTGCACATCCTTGAGGTGTCAGTTTTAGTTATTTCTTTAGAGAGCCTCTCTGGGATGGCCACCGACCAGGTCACCTGGCTTGTCCATTATGGCCTTGCCCTGCATAGGTGAGATGCATGCTTTTTTTTTTTTTTTTGAGACATTGTCTCGCTCTGTGGCCCAGGCTGGAGTGCAGTAGCACGATCTTGGCTCACTGCAACCTTCGCCTCCCAGGTTCAAGCTATTTTCCAGCCTCAGCCTCCTGAGTAGCTGGGATTACAGGCGCGTGCCACCACACCCAGCTAATTTTTGCATGTTTATTTATTTATTTATTTATTTATTTATTTTGAGATAGAGTCTCACTTTGTTGCCCAGGCTGGAGTGCAGTGGTGTGATCTTGGCTCACTGCAACCTCCACCTCCCAGATTCAAGCGATTCTCCTGCCTCAGCCTCCTGAGTAGCTGGAATTACAGGCACGCACATGTCACTACGCCTGGCTATCTTTTTTGTAATTTTAGTAGAAATGGGGTTTCACTATATTGGTCAGGCTGGTCTCAAACCCTTGGCCTCACGATCTGCCTGCCTCAGCCTCCCAAAGTGCTGGAATTGCAGGCATGAGCCACTGCACCCAGCCAATTTTTGCATTTTTTGGTAGAGACGAGGTTTCAACATGTTGGCCAGGCTGGTCTTGAACTCCTTGCTGCTGCCCCCACCAGCCTCTAAACTCCCTAAAAGCTTGTGCCATTCACCTCTGTGTCCTCAGCACAGTGCCCAGCACACGGCGAGTTCTCAGGACATATTTGCTGAATGAACCAATGAATGCATCGATCATTAGGGGTGCACTGCACCCTCTGCCTCCAGCGTTATTTCTCTACAGTTCTCTGAGCAAATGGGCAGCTGCCTCCATCTATTCCCACACTCGCTCTGCAGGTGCAGCCAAACCCCAGGACACAGGGCCTCCCTGTTCCCCTTTATTATTTGTGCCTCACCACTTAAGAGCCATATATCTCCAAAAGCAAGAACAACTTCTTTTTCTAATACTCTTTTTCTCAAGAGGGTCAGAAGTCATGCTGAGGGAATACAGGCTAGGATGAGGGAGGCCTCACTTACCACCTTGACAATTATTTTTGTCTCTCAGAGCCTCGTTTCCCCCATTTATAATATACTTTTTTTTTTCATTCTAAAATTAATTAATTCCTTCACCCATTTTTGCAAAAGCTAATGCATGCACATGGTTGAAAGAAAGATACAGAAGCATACAGTGTGAGAAGTAAATCCACATCTCTTGTCTTTACCACAGTGTGGTAAGCTGGCAGAAAATTAAGGTCTCCCCAGTATTTAAAAACTTTTTATAATATACATTTATTGTAGAAAATTAGAAAACATAGATAATAATACCACAAAGAGAATACTGGAAATTTTTAGTGTATATTTTTCAAGACTTTTTATTGTATTCTTAGTTTTTGGAGTGTGTTTCTAAAATATTTATTGAGCACCTACAACAGACCAAGCCCTGCTGTAACTGATTTTATGTACATTATCTCATTCAATTCTCGTTAGATTCTGCAGACAGGGTTGATTCATCTCAATCCTATTTTACCAGTGGAGCAAAAGCTCAGGGACACAGAGTCATCTAAAAGCTTACAGATGGCAAGGGGCTGTCTTAGACTCTACAGCGAGCCATGCTCCCTTTCAGACTTACAGGCTTCTCAAGATCTCCAGGGTCTCTCTGGCTCTAGCTGGATCCTACAGCTTCCCTTCTCTAAAATTGTGAGTAACCAAGTGGGGTGGAGGGACTATCCTCCCTTCCATGGTGGTCTGTGTTCTGTGAGTGTATGTAGGAGTGATGTATAGAAATGCTACCTCATTTTTTTCAGGAGCATCCCCTATTCCAGTAGGGGTTAAGAAGTGCTTTGATGGGAGTTCTATTTTTAATCATTTTCCTGGGGTCAGGGGGCGGGTGCTTAGTACTGGAGCCAACCTCACACCCCATGCTGTACATTAAGATTTAATGGGCCTTCCTTATTTACACCTAAGTGAGGTTTTTAATGGTTTAATTAGCAAAATATATCAGTTTGCTTCTTTAAAACTTGACTCTCAGAGGTAGCACTTTTAGCGATTTCTAGTGTTTAATAAAAGATGAAAACTTTCATTCTCTCTACTAAGGAAGGCTGTGACCACCTTCTTCTGATTAGCACAGACTTGGGGTGCCTTGGAGAAGTCGAAATCAGAAAGTCAATCAATGGCAATATTTCCCACCTTGCCAATGTGACCTTTGCTTCCCAGAAATTTTTGTCATCAGTTTCTCTCGCTCATTTAATTCAAGTTAAATGTCTAAAATGAAAGTTTTACAGATGAAATCATAGTTCATAAGGGGTCTTGTTTTAGTCTGAAAAATCCTGTTGAAATTTAGACTGAGGATAACTGTAAACAGGGTATTAACCTCACCATTAAGAGCCACCTTGCTAGCTTTGCAACACCTTGTGCAGTGTAAGTGAAATATCTCTTTTTCTTTTCTGGGCATATCCAGAAAAATATTTTAAAAAATTAAAAATATTTTTTAACGACTTTAAGCATGGCAAAGCATTATTTTTGTGTTGCAAAATTACAAACAAAAATTAACATAGCAGAAAATCTAAGATAAAAATCACCTACAATTTTATTACCTAATCAAGGCAATGTTTTTTATTTGAGTCTGTTCCATTAGAACCCTTGTCTACATGGTCACTTAATTTGTAAATACTTGCAGCAGCAAAGTAGATAGTATTTTATATTTTGTATTTTTACTTACCATGCTTTTTTCTCTTCCATTTCGTAGCAATCCTTTTAAATTTTCTATCTTACACCACCTCTGCTTGTCTCCTTTTCCCCACTCTCTGTTCCCTGCCGTGCAGAGGAAATCAGTGCTAACTGCCTGGTGTCAAGTGATTCCAGATCCTTCTCCAAGCCTGGATAGACAATTACAGACATATATACGTTTTCTATGGGCTTTTACTTTTTGTCTTTTTCCCCCAGTGGGATTTTATGACACACATTTCTGTGCAGCTTGCTCGTTAATCCCACTTAATACATTGTGGACAATAGGTATAGGTGTTAACTAAATTTTTAATTTGTTGTCTTTTTTACATTTAAGCAGTCAATCTACCTGAAGTTTCTTGTTGTAGCTAGTGTCAGACAGAGGTCTTACTCTGTTTTCTTCTAGGCATATAGTCAATTATATCAGCATCCTGCATGAATCAGAACATTCCAATAATCTCCTCAGCTGCCCCGGCCTGCTTGGGTCTCTTCAAATGAGTGTGTCATTTGGCCCAGACTCTATGGAGCCTGAAGTGGAAATGCTTCCGGGTTTGTGGTCCTGTCTTCAGCCACTGGAGACCAAAACTCGGAGAGGATGTCTGGTCTGGTATCCCCATCTTACAGTGACCACATGGAAGCCCAGAGAGGCCAGCAGTTTGGAGAGGTCAGACTGGTGTCATAGGAGAGACCCAGCACCTGAGCTCAGTCAGACCTGGGCGAAAATCCCACTTTGGATGCTTTTTTTTTTTTTGAGACAGAGTCTCACTCTGTTATACAGTGGCGCGATCTCGCCTCACTGCAACCTCCGCCTCCTGGCTTCAAGCAGTTCTCCTGCCTCAGCCTCATTAGTAGCTGGGATTACAAGGCACACACCACCACACCCAGCTAATTTTTACATTTTTAGTAGAGACGGGTTTTCACCATGTTGGTCCGGCTGGTCTCGAACTCCTGACTTCATGATCTGCCTGCCTTGGCCTCCCAAAGTGCTGGGATTATAGGCGTGAGCCACAGCTCCCAGCCTTTGGACGCTTTTTAACTGTGTGACTTCAGGCAAATTACTTACCTTCTTAACACTCAGTTTTCTCATCTGAGCAATAGAGATTCTACCACCTGCCTGATGTGGGTGTTATAAGGACTGGAGGATAAATCTGCACAGTGCCTGACAGTCAGCACTCAAAAAACAAACAAACAAAAACACACCTTTAGTGTTAGAGCAGCACTAGGACTGGTTCCCATTGCTCTGGTTATTAATCTAGTGCTCTTTCCATTGGACCGGCATTCCCCAAATGTCATACAAGTGATTTCAGGAGATACAGGTATAGATATTCCTGTTTTAATAATTATGTAATTGTTTGACAGTAATCTTCTATTGGTGGCAAATTATACTGCTTTTTATGCATAGGAATGTTATAAAGTTTATTTTTAAAGATAAATTTATTTAAGGTACAAAGTTAGTTGATTTACAAAAGCAATTTAAGTACATGATAATAGGGGTGGTAGAGCATTATGGCAAAAACTGTGGCTTGTCAATGACCCAGGGTTTTGGATACTGCCTCTCTTCACACCATCTCCCCTGTGATCAGGCAGTGCCTTCCACAGAGTCGGGGAGCCAGGACTCAGCTGCATATTGGTAAGCACCTCCGTACCTCCTGTCTGACTATTCCTCCTCCCTGTTCATCCTCACCCCAAACAACAGGCCTCCAGTGACCTTTATTCTCATAGCTGAAAAGGAACAATGAGCTCCCATCTACCTTGGCTGTCATTGTCTCTGTGTGTGTGTGTGTGTATGTGTGTGTGTCCTGAGAAAGACACAAGCTTCTCGAGGTCAAAGGCCCCTTGTCTGTCCTTGCAGAGAGCTGGGCACAGAGTTGATAGTCAATCTATTCTTATTGACCAATTGGGGACTTTTTAATCTTCAAATAATCTTTGATTCTTTCGGGGGGAAATCTAATGTTGGTGTTTTATTGATTTCTGTCAACCTTTATTGGGTATTTACAATGGGAATGATTGAAATGAGGCGTACATGCCTTCCCCCTGTCTCCATCACGACCCCATAGCCAAGGCAGACCTCACACATTGATGCCAGAACTTTTTAAAACTGGATCAACTCAACTTCATGGAGTTGATATGAAACATGAGACCTTTTGGCCACCCCGGATCTATTGCTATGCCAAGGATGTGAGCATATTTTTTGATCTTGCCAAAATGTCCAGGATGGTGTCCACCCCACTTTGCCTCCTCTTGCTCATGTGGATGCTGGGTCCAAGAGACTGTATTCAGTTCAGGACAGAGGGCTTCTTGGAGAGGCAGCAGAGATGCAGACCCGCTTGCCAGGCTTCTGGCTTTCATCTTACTCCACCACTCAGCAGGAGTTCAAAAATGCCTCTGCTGAGTGTGATCCTCTCCCAGGGAAGGGCCTTGTCTATCTTGTTTGCTGGGACGTCATCCTAACTCAGCACGGTGCAAGTGCAGCTTCAGCAAAACCTGCCAGACTTAATCTTGAGATAGCAAATGGAGAGGTGCAAAACCCAAGAGCATGCAACACACCATAGTGACGGTTTGAGGCAGGGTGACAACTTGCCTCCTCTGGGGAGGAGGGACAGTTGGGGTCTGGCAGTGGGGCAAGGAGGAATGAATGTTCATGGGGCAGGAGGTCCAACCCCATTCTATTCTGTTGGGCTCAGGAAACACTTACTGAGCATGCACTGTGGCAACCTTTGTCCTGGGCAAATGGAGGGAACCCAGACCCATTCATTCTGCAAAACTCTCCCAAGTGCCCTAAGATGTGCCAGTTAGTGTCTTAGGCACTGGTGATGCAGAGATGGGCAAAAGAGCCAAGTCTCTCCCCTTAAGGGACTTATATTCTATTGATAAAGACAGACAATCAGTAAAGAGCTACAAATACATGTCACAGCAGGACAGACAGGCTAGGTTATGTTCCAAATACAAACCAAACATTGTGTTGTGACTTTTCACAACAGAAGTTTATTTCTTGCCCACTCAAGTTCGACTGCAGGTCCAGGTGGCTCTCCAGGGCAGCTGTTCTCCATGTGGTGGCTCAGCCTTCTGGGTTGCTCTGGCTTTGTGGCACCTCTGTGCTGACATGTGTTCCACAATTGTCACTGTGGTGGAGAGAGCACAGAGGATCGGCTGTGCCTCTTAGATGCTGTCACTTGGAAGTGACATGTCTCACGTCTACTCATGTTTATTTGCAAAAGCCAGTCATATAGACTCTCCTAGCTTCTAGGGGCTAGGAAGTCCAATCCTCCCATGTCCTCAGAGGGAGGAGGACTAGAAATCTTGGTTAGCAGCAAGTAGTGTCCCCTGTGAATGTGTATTTACAATGGGGATAAGTGTATAAAGGAACAGAACAGAATTCTGTGATAGAGTGTGCCTTGATGCTTGAGCTGCCATAACAAAATGCCACAGACTGGGTGGCTTAGACAACAGAAATGTATTTTCTCACAGTTCCAGAGGCGGGAAGTCCAAGGTCCAGGTGGCAGCAGCTTTGGTTTCTTCTGAGGCCTTTCTCCTATGCTTGTACACGGCTGCCCTTTTGCTGGGTCCTCACATGTGCAAGCGCATCCCTGGGGTCTCTCTGTGTATCTAAATTTCCTCATTTTATAAGGACACCTGTGAGATTGAATTAGGACCTATTCTAATGACCTCATTTTAACTCCTTCACTGCTTTAAACTCCCTGTCTCCAAATACAGCCACATTTTGAAGTACTGAGGGTTAGGGCTTCAACAGAGGAATTTTGTGGGGACTCGATTCGGTCAATAACAGAGTGTAACCCAGGAACTGCACCTTAATGGGGGGCTTGGGAAAGTAAGCTATGAAAGGGATGTTGCAGGATGAGTAGGAGTTGGCTAAACAAAGAGTAGAGAAAGAGGAACCGGGAAACAGGAACAGCAGGGGCAAAGGCCCCGGGGCACAGAGCCCATACTAGGGGACCTCACAGTCTGATAGGGAAGATGAGCTTAGGATCGGATCATGCCACTGTCTTGGGGAACATGGGGCAGAGGGGGTACAGGCACAGGAGGTCGGCTAGCCTGGCCTTCAGGTGGGCAGGTGGTGGGAGGGTTGATAGAGAGCTGCATCCTGAAGGAAGAGTAGGCATTTGGGGCAGAACCTTGCCAGCAGAGAGACAGTCAAAGAGGTGGGGGCAGCCTGACAAGTGTGAGGCTGGGGTTCCCTGGAGGGGGAGTTACAAAGTGAAGAGGTTGCAGAGAAGGCAGGAGGTGGGGCAGCTCCTGGAAGCCCGACCTGATGATGGGGATTACAGGATGTCCCCAGCAGGATCATACACGCCACTGCATTCCATCCTGGATGACAGAGTGAGACTCTGTCTCAAAAAAAAAAAAAGCTTGGATGGTCTGGCTCACAGGTTTCATCACAAGCATACACTAGCCTTAGCATAGGCAGGGGAGGGGTTGCACTGCCTTTGGGGCGCTATGTGGAGATATTGTGCAGCTGAATTGGTACAGATTAGTAGGGGAAGACTGAAGTAGAGATGACCTGGGAATGCTAGAGCCAGGAGGCAGGGGGAGGAGGATTCTATCAGAGAACAACACAAAGCAGACAGACAGGAGCCACAGCTCCATCCAGCTGAGACAGGTGTCCCCACTTCTCTCTTCCTGTTAGGTTGGGGCAGAGGCTCCCATCTGGGGTGGGGTGCTGCTCGGAGCATCAGTTGTTTTTGTCTGCTCAGGCTCCTTCGTTTTCCCTGTAGGGACCTGACTCCTTCCCACTCCTGTCCATTAGGTTTGAGTGAGGCTGACTCAGCCCCTAGCTCAAGGGTGAGCACATAACCCAGGTGCAGCCACTGAGGGCTGAGGGTTGTGGGTAGGAGACTTTTATAGAATCAGGGAGAAAGAAGTATTCGTTTTCTGCTGGGGACAGTAGGATGTGAGCTGGTAGGATGTGAGCCTGGAAGTACTGGGGGCCACATTAGCTGAGAATTAAGCCAACAGAGAAGAAAGACATGGGGAGAGACTGATTCCTGACAAGATTGCTGGATTCAACCATTTTTGTTCTAGGCATTTCTATTTTAGTAAAATTATCCCCTGTACTGCAAAAGCCTGTTTGGGTTGAATGGCTATTGTTTATGGGTGAAAGATACAGGTACCTCTCTCTGAAGCCAATGATTTCATTTCAGTGGGAACCCAGGATGGTGACTTCTGCATCCTGCCCACACCTTTCCTGGGCTTTCTAGGCAAGGGGTGTGTGTGTGTGTGTGCACACATGCATATGTGAGAAGGGTGTAGAAGACCATGGTGTTCAGATGGGCCTGTGCTGCACTGGGGGCTCTGGCCTCTAGATTCTGGAGCTGTGGCAAGGCCGGAGTTAAGGCAGAGGTGGTGGTGTTAGGTACACTTACAAGACTTTGACTCTTTGTATTTTTCTTTTTGATGGTGGCTGTGCTGGGTGTGAGGCTCAGGGCCAGATCTGCTCCATGCTCTTGGTGAGCAGTAAAGGGATTTCTTACTCAGAATCATGAGGCTGGTATAATTTAGCCTGGGGTCAACATTTCCACATGCCACCAGGGCTTTTACATTGCAGCTATTGTGTCTTTTCAAGAAGGAGCACTTCACAGGCTCTTTTAATTATCTAGACCAGTGAGGATCCTAAGGGAGGGTCCACTAGTGAAACTAGCTTACAGGCATGTCTCATGTGTCCCAAAGAATGTTTAAAAATTAAAGATAAGCTGCCAATTTTGAAGGATCAGGAAATTCTCTCTTCAAAAAAAACAACTCCCATTTCTAGATTCTCTTGAAAAAAATGACAAAGTCTGGGAACTCTGGGCTTGCATCACCAAACGGCAGTCTGCAACAGAAATGGGATTAGGGTCTTGGTCTCTCTGATTCCATTTCCATCAGATGGCAAGGTTGGACCAGCTAAACTTGGGAGCCCTTCCACTTCCACACCCCTGTAGGTCTTCATGCTTGATCTTTCTGGGCCATTTCTTCATTGTCACTCTTTCTCCATGTTGGACTTTGGCAAGAACACACTCTCTTGCTGTGGAAACTGCCTCTGAGATAAGCCTAAGTGCCATTTCCACCTCCTGGAAAGTTTCAAGATGGTCCAGTCCAACTCCAAATGGAGAGTGGTCAGAGGAAAGTAGCTATAGCAATCTCTGCCAGCCAGGACAGGTGCAATGTCACCTCAATTAATGGTCCCTATATGCACAATAATAATTTAGTGTGAGAAGTCAAGTCGCAACAAAGCTGTATTGAGATTCCTGATGGGTTGACGGTCATTACCAAATAACTATTATGGGAAATGAATGGGACTGGTCATTAGGGAAGAATTTTATTATTATTTTTATATCTTTGAGAATGAAGATCAAGGTCTCATGTCCTTCAGTAAAATCCCTGAGAACCACAGATTTACAGTCTTGGAGCAGAAAAAGACTCTGAAGCTTTGCTAAGTCCAACTCCTGCCAAAAGGATAGATCAATAAACCACTCTACACAAGACTTAAAGACAGTTACCTGGCCTCAGCTTGCTCACCTTCACCCCAGATAGGCTCATGCCCTACTAGTGGACTAATCCACTATATCTAGATCACTGTTTGGTGTTGAAAGTGTGGGCTGTGGAATCCGACTTTCTGAACGCAACTCCTGGATCTACCACTAGCTTGGGCTTCTTCTTGAATCTCTCCGTGCTTTTGTTTTCTCATCTGTTACAAGGGAGTAGTTGTGGTATTTCCTTCTCCAGTTGTTGTGAGTACTCAAAAACATAATGTATATAAAGAACTCAGCCATGGGAAGCACCCAGGGAATGTTACATGGAGTTGTTATAACTACTTTCCTTAAGGTGAGCTCTATCTCACTGTATGATGCTTAATACCACAGAACATCAGCTGTGAATATTATCAGTGACTAATAGAGGCCTCACCCCATCTTCCATCAGAGTGGCCTCAGTTTTATCTGTGTTATACCTTTAGCTTCTATTGATACTTTAATTTTGAAGGAAGGTTCTGTAGCTAAAGCGCTTTGACAGCCGCTAATCTTATTTGACTCCGTTTGACAGATGAGGAAACTGAGGAGCAGAGAGGGAAAGGGAGTTATGTGCCCCAGGCAAGACTGCCAGATTTAGCCACGAGCATACAGGATGCCTGATTCAATTCAAATGTCAGATGAACAAATCATCCTTTAGTATGTATATCCCCAATGTTGCACAGGACATGCTTGTTTACCTGGAATTCAGATTCTGTATTGTCTCGGGTAACCCTGTATTAGTCCATTTTCATGCTGCTGATAAAGATATACCTGAAACTAGGCAATTTACAAAAGAAAGAGGTTTAATGGACTTATAGTTCCACATGACTGGGGAGGCTTCATGATCATGCTGGAAAGCTAGGAGGAGCAAGTAACATCTTACTTGGATGGCAGCAGGCAAAAACAGAGATAGTTTGTGCACGGGAACTCCTCTTTTTAAAAACATCAGATCTCATGAGACTTATTCACTACTGCGAGAACAGCATGAGAAAGACCCGCCCCTGTGATCCAATTACCTCCCACGGGGCCCCTGCTACAACACGTAGGAATTCAAGATGAGATTTGGGTGGGGACACAGCAAAACCCTATCAAACCGTATCCCTGGGTCACACGCCAAAGAGGTTCCAGAGATTGGACTATGACCCAGGTCTCCTGAGCCTTACTTTGCTGTTCTTTCACTGGACCAGGAGTTTCAAACACAGAAGCTGTGTGCTTCCAAGCCCTTCTTCCTGTGCCCAAGGGCAATTGCATTAATTAATCACAGAGTTCTTTCTTCCTGAGCCCTATCTCAGCCACAAGAGCCTGTAAAGAGCCACAGGACTCTTTATAGGAAGTCACAGCTACCTGATCAGGGCTGGGTTTCCATTTGCAGTCCATTTGCCATCCTGTCACTAGACGATGCTGTTGTATCCTTGGGAGGTCCATAAAATAAGTCAGCCCCTGCTCCCCATCCTTGTCCAGTGGTTTCCCATGTGTCTGACCCTGTCACCTTATATCTGACCCATTCTACTCTGATCCCTTGCATCTGGACAGACATCAGAACAGGTTTGCCAAATGAACAGGCACAGGCTCCAGTGGATTTCTGGAGGAGAAATCATTTCTATGTTCTTTTCCCAAGCAAAATGCAAGCAAATGAAAGCAATAAAAGCCAGGTTCAACCCAGGGATGGGGCAAGGGGAGCCCTTCCCATGTTTGAGGTTGAAATGGGACTCCTTATTCTAGGTGGTCACAAACATGTCTGCCTGTGGGTCCAGGCAGGAAGGGAGGTGAAATGGGCTGGGTGGAGAACAGGGCAAACAGCAAGCACACACCCCTCGGTGCTTCAGCTCCAGCTGAAACTTGCCCTGTGGGAATATGAGTCCCCTATTGCCAGATACTCCTATTTTCCTAAAGAAACCAGAAATCTGGATGTTTATAAGAAATCTCCTGCTTTGGAGATGTTAATAATGATTTCCAATTTTCCCAAGATCATTGTGTAGGCCAAACAAAACATGATCACTGGGTACTCTCAGCTCCAGGGCAGGAGCAGTTCAGGACCCCACTTCATCGTTCCCAGGGCAAATTCAGCAGCCACCTCTCCTCGCTGGAAGGTCTCTCAGGCTGGGCTACCTGGAGGCCTCACTCACGGTTACCTCTGCAGGAAGCCTGGGATCAGATGATTCTCACCTCACTCAGCGCGACAACACAGAGAGATGAATAAAGATTCCAGTCCTGCCGATCTATCATCTTCTGGCACCAAATTACGCACGTATCCCATTATCATTACAGAGCTTTTGGGTTAATTGCAAATCAGGGAGTTAAGATTATTAATGTGAGTGGAGGCTTCTGGGGGTGAGAGGAGGGCTCACGCTCGGCTGGCTCGTGTCCCGCCTACCCCTGGCTGGACAGCCCTCTTGCCATGGGCTGACCTCCTGCTCACTCCCACATGGGCGATGCCTCTGAACTCCCTGCTGTCTGCTGTTGGCTTGGGCACGTGCCTGCAAACCATTTCCCAGGAACTCTTTGTAGCAGGAGCATTAAAAGCAAATGTGCTCATTATACCTGATGGCGCACAATCCATGCAGAGGAAATTAGTAACGATTAGGGCGTCATTAGAGGGAGATGTCTTTCTTCACCCAAAATATTGATGGCAAAAAACCCAGCAGTGCAGATAACAAATGAATAAGACTTAGAAACACAAAGCACTGTGGTGATGATCAATGTTGTCCCGAGTATACCCCAGACGTCTGCAAAGCAGAACAGTTAGCAGCTGTTCCAGCTCTCTTTAGCTGTTGCAAAACAGTATTTGGATGTCCTCACACATTTTTTTTTCATCCAGTGTTTTTACCAAGCTTCCTAAGACAGGACAGTGGAGTAGAATATCTCAGTGATGTGGATTTTTATTTTTCAGAGGTCACAAGCTGCTGGCCTAATCTGCCTTTAGGGATACAATTTTTTTAGACTGCATGATGCTTCACAATAGATTGTATGGATGTTAACATCCAGATCTCTAGCTTTTCTATAAAATTGGACTGTGGTATAACACCGGGCCCAGTCTCTGTATGACAATCGTCAGTTGGAGGTGCATATCTACTGCCTCACTGGGTGCACCGGTGAGCGGTTTATAGCAGTCTCCACCACTCCCTCTTCTTCCCCAGCAGTAACGACAGAATAGCAGTTCCCATTTATTATGGCACTTACAATATTGCCTAGCCCTCTTCCTGCACTGGATGCCTAATTCTTTGGGCATCTGAATCTGTAACCCCTATTCAGGTTCACCCTTCTTCATAAGATCACCAGACTGATGTTGGTTAAAATACAGGTTGAAATGTGTTCTCCATTTCCTCAAAATCCTGAGGTCTTCCCTCATCAAACACCACCACCACCAGCACCATCACCATCACCAATCACCTGCAGGGTAAAAAAGCCAAGCACTCATTCAAAGCCATTTATGACCTGGACAATCTTGCCTGTCCCTTATCCCTTCCAGTGTCCCATGCACTTGGATCTCTAGCTACCCTGGACTGCATCCCCCTTGGAGACACACCAGGCACCCTCACTCCTCAGGGCTTTGCTGCTACAATCCCTCCAGCTGGAGAATGTTTACCCATTGTCACTTCCCAATGAACTCTGATTCCATCCTGCAGGACCATCTCCCACTTCCTATTCTGGTCCTGAAATTAGAATGGCTCTCAGGAGCAAGCTGCTCATCCTCTTCTTGACATCTCAGTTATCCCAGGCCTCCATCTGCTTGCTTCCTACCATATCCTGAGCATCTAAACGACAGGCTCTCCTCTTCCCGTTGCTGCCACCCCTGTAGGATCCAGCCAGCTCTGCTTGTAGCAAGTGCTCAGTAGAGCTCTATTGAATGGATTCACTTGGCATCAGACTAATTTCTTTTTCCTCATGCAGTGTGAGTTCTCAGACTTTGCTAATGTTCTGGAAGAGCATTAATTCTCACCAAGTGCTTTAATTAGGCCTGGTGGTCCTGGCCAGGGCCTGCCAACCATCAGAGGCTTGAGGTCTCTCTCACTCACTTCTTGCTGTAACCTGGCCCCTCGCTTCCATACTGGCTATTCCCAAAGTCTCCACACTGCTGAAGTGTCTTCCATTTTCCCAAATTAATCAGTTTAACAAAAGATGCACTTACTAGGTTGTTAGGATAGTTTATGAGAGGAGAACAGATTTGGCTTGAATCAATCACTCAGAATGTATTGAGCAATTGCTATGCTGGATGTTGTGAGATTTCAGAAAGGGACTCATAGGTTTGTTTTGTATACAGAAAAGTGTGCCTATCTAGAGGGTATAGCCTCCAAATTTTCACAAACAAAATACACCTGTTTATCAGCAACCAGATCAAGAATCAGGCAAGACAGTAGCCCAGAATCCCCCACAGGCTCCTATCCAGTCACTAAGCCCTCCTCCGAGACTAACCATATTATTAACTTGCAATGGGATAGAATAATTGCCCCTGTTTTTATACTTTATAGACATGGAATCATAGCGTATGTACTTCTTTGTTTCTTTCACTCAATATTATGCTTGTAAGATTCGTCCATATTTTTGTTTGTGGCTATAGATCATCATTCTCATTGCCATTTAGTGGCATTCTACTGTGTAAATACACCACCATGTATTTATCCATTCTTCTGTTGATGAACACTTATGTGTTTTTCCCTTGAGCAGTTTTTGCCTGCTATGAACATTCTCATTCATGTGTTATAGTAAACACACATGCATTTCTGGTGAAGATATTCCTAGGAGTGGAATTGCTGGGTCGTAGGTTAGTGTATATTTAGCTTTGGTACATACTTCCAAAAAGCTTTTGAAGTGGTTGTTACTCATCAATTTTTAAGATTTATTCCTTCTTTAATTAATTCATTCAATAATGACTTAACACCTGCTTTGTGAGAGTCATTGTGCTAATTGTTGGAGAAAATATAAAGATGAATAAAAACAAATCATGACATTCACTTATTTTGAAACTGTCAGTGGATACTCATTCCTGAGGACAAAATCTGAATATCTTCACTTGGCAAAGAAAACACTCACCATTCTAGATTCATGTTCTTTCATCAGGCCAGAGATCTGAAACTCAAATGACTTCTAGGGCCAGGCAGGCAATAGGGATGCACGCAGAGAGCTTGGTAGGGGCTGTGAGGAAATGAGACTCACTTATCCCATTCCCATCTATGTGGGATAGGGATAATGCATTTCCAGTTGATTATGGACATGAGGGAATATGAACCTGTGATGTCCCATCTAATATTTTCAGGGAAGCTGAATATCTGAATTTGATGTAAAATCCCCTAATTTTTAAAGTTGAAAGCCATTTTAAAAATTAAAACACTACATGGGTCAAACAGAACATAGGTGTAAACTGGATTTGGGGGTAGGTTGCCAGTTTAAACTTTGCACCGAGCCTTTGTTCTAGAACTTTCCCTCTATCTCTTATGTTCCCATGCTCATGCTTCCTCCAATCCCAGCACAAGCACCAGGACCTTCTTTTTCACATCTCTGGGACTTGCATTCCATTCCCCTGAGAAGTCCTTTCTCCTGTTTTTCAGGTGCAATTGCCCCCTTTCCCTGAAGACCCATTTCAAATGCCACTGTCTTCCTGAAACCCTCTTCCTCCCTCATGTAAGCTTTCAGACCACCCTGGAATTGGTCTCATGTGATACAGTGTTTGATCACATATCTCTTTTTCTCCTTTGTTCCTCCAGGGCTGAGACCTGACAGCTTACTTATCTCTGTGTCTCCAGCATCTGGTTCACAGGAGAGTCTCATAAATGTTTACTGAGTGAACCAATGGTCTCCTGAGCATTCATTCTCCTTTTCTCTGGTTCAGTCCTTGGCTTTGACTTGGGGACCCACCCATACCCTGTACTGTGGAAATAGAAACCAGGTCAAAAATAACCTGGGAATTCTCTTCCCCTGGCCTCAGTGATGGCTTAAAAGAGAGCAGATGATTAGATTCCACCCAACTGGAATAAACTTCAGAGCTTCTCTGAGAGTGTCCAGAAATGAGGATAAATGGATAGAGTCTCTAACTGCTATCCTGTTCCCTGGTAAAGCCTGAGAGGAGAGCCAACTTAAAGAAGAGGAGAGGCGGGAAATGGGAGAGACTGGGTCCTGATAATATCATGGGAGCACCTGAATCCATTTGTACCTGAAGGCAGCACTACCCTGGCCTTTTCATTGCATTAATCAGTTAAAATACATTCTCTCCTTGTTAATGTTCTGGAAGAGCATTCCAGAACATTGGAATTGGTGGTAATTCTCACCAAGTGCTTTCAGTAGGTCTGCTGGTCCTGGCCAGGGCCTGCCAACCATCAGAGGAACATAAAAAATACAGAAATCACTAAAACACAAAGTAGAATGTAAAATTTTCTTCAAATATTTATATGAAAAAAGCATTTACATGCAAAGGAGTTAGAAATCCCCTTCATGAGGGAAATTACAATCACATTGGCTAGATGAGAGGCACCCAGAGAAGAAGTAGAGATGGTGAAGTATACAGTTATGGGAACCTCTGTTGGATCCAGTGAGGACAAATAAGAGGGAGGAGGGATGAGTGTGGGTGAGCAGGCTGGGAAGACTTCATGGAGGAAGTGGGATTTTATTCCAATATATGTGTGTATGTATATGTGCACCCGCAGGTATATGTGCTAGCATTGAACAATGCAAAGCTCTGTCTTAGAGGACCTAATAGCTTAATGAGGGGAGACATATCTAAAGCAAATAACTGGGCAGATACAATAATCACCTGATGGTGATAAGTGCTCGGAGAGAAATGAATCATGGGAAGATCCTATTTTGCATAAGGAGCTTAGGTAGACTTCTTGGAGGAAGTGGTATTTAAGCTAATATGCAAATTACAACAAGGGTCTGGCAGTGTGAAGAGCCAGCTTAAGAGTGATCCAGGCAGAGGAAATAGCATACGCTAAGATCCTGCAGCAGGGATGAACTTAGTGTGTTGAAGGAAACAAAAGGCTGGGACTGCTACGTGGTCATGGAGGGAGAGTCCTACATGCTGTGGATGAAGAGTTAGGCAGTAGCAAGATATGCAGTCTTGTTGGCTGTGGTAAACAGTTTGGATTCTATGCCATGAGAAATGGGAAGGCATGAAAGGTGCTGAGCAGAGAAGGGACATGTTCTCTTTGAGGGTTTTGATCTTTGTGGCTGCTGTGGGTAGAACAGGCTACAGGGAGCAAGAGCAGGTGAATAGAGAGAAATGCACAGATTTGAGATTTCTTTGGAAGTAGAATAAATATAATTTACTTTTCAATTAGGGATTGAAGAAAAGGGCAAGGTTCTTTCCCGGGTTGTGGCTCCAGTATCTTGGTAGATGGCGGTTCCATTTACTGAGATGGGGAAGAGGTGAAGAGGAGACAGGACAAGTGTGATTGACAGCAGAGGGATCATGAGTTCAGCTTTCAGATTGACATGGGCCTTGATAAGAATAAAGGATTGGAACAAGGGAAAAATGGAGATGCCTGTGTTTAGAAGTTAAGCTAAGAGGGGGGTTGGCTCAATTGGTGTGTATCTGGAGATGGTTGTGCCAGAGCCTGAAGTGGTTTTCATTATCCATGGCATTTAGCCATGTGACCTTTGCTCAAACAAACAGGGCTTGATTTGCGCTAGGGAAGAAAGTATTTGGGGAGATTTGATCAGTAATTCTTTCCATGCAGTTAAACACAGCAGCCCAAGAGTGAGTGATGGCATAATTTAATAATGCACAACATGCCACTGAGATGCAGTCTGGCTAACAGGAGTGATTAATAGCTGCATACTGCAGCTGTGACTCACTTTCAGTGATGGCACGGGGACAAGAAAGACAGAAATTCCCATTATGGTATGACAACAAGGTCTAGACTTTTGTACTTGATGCTATATCAGGAAAGATCCATGGTGCCCACAAAGGATCGCAAAATTATAACACACACACACAGGCACACACAGACACACATAGGCACACACACATAAACTCACACACAGAGAACCTGTGCAAGGCCAGAAAACTGTTCCAACTCTTAGTTGGATGTGGTAGTTGACCGAGTATAGGCCAATGGAGTCAGGTGACCCAAATTCTAGTCCCATCGGACAGTAAATCTCCTCCATGTGACCTTGGACAAATTGATACCTTCTCTATGCCTCATTCATTTATCCATTCTTTCACAAAGTATTTAGTGTGTACTAACTGCATATCAAAAGATATGAAGGCACAGGTGTTATTATGATGACCAAAACACACTTGGTTTCTGCTCTCATGAAGCTTATGGTCTAATTGACTAGTCAAGTGTCCATATCCCAAACTTTCAATGATCTCAGTGGACTAGATGATCTTCCAAAGCTCCCTTTATTTGTAAACTCTCTAGAGTTAAAAGTGGGCACAAACTATTCCTGAAGGCTTTTAATTTTCTTAAGTATTTATTAAATTTTTTTCCTAGGAGCTACTCTTAGCAATTTTCAAGAATACAGTACATTCTCATTAGCTATAGTCACCATGTTGTACAATAGATCACTTACACTTATTCCTCCTACCTAACTGAAATTGTGTATTCTTTGACCTATATCTCTCCAACTCCAAAATAATAAGTATGTGAGGTATGCATATGTTAATCAGCTCAATTTAGCTATTATAAATGTATACATAGTTCAAAACATCATGTTGTATATAATAAATATATGTGATTTTTATTTGAAAAAAATCATGTTCTTTATTTTAAAAAAATAAAATAACTTTTTTTGTCTGCGTATTTTCTCCCTGTAAAATTTCAAACATGACCAAACATCCATCATGTGGTAAATAAAATTTCCCATTACAAATCTGTCTAGTAATACAAGAAAAATTAAAGTTATTACTATATTCAGCAGTGGTATAATCTACATTTTGTTTACATTTTAACCTACAATTGTGTTTGGCAGATGAGAGTTATTATGTGGTTGTCAATGTTTGTGCATGACACCAGAGCTTATAGCAGTGGTGACAACAACCTGGAAGAAAATCCTGAAGATAATAATGGAATATAATTTTAGTAAATTCTACATCACAATCCTTTTGATTTGCAAAGAATACAACACTGTACAGAAAAACAGCAGCACTAATGATTCAAAGACAAAAGTAATCAACAAGATTTGGACTCTGAATGTAAAGAAATTTTGTGAATACTTTAACCTATTTGTGTAGTTTGTATTTTTGTTTTTATGCATGTACAAGAGTGATATTTTATTTTCATGTCTAAATATGTATAAAAGGATACTTTTAATAATTATGAAATAAAAATTATAGTTGACAACATAACATTGCAGCATTTATCCCAGGAATGCAAGGATGGTTTAACAGAAAACAAAACAAAACAGAAATATGGTCCTTTTGATAGATGCTGAATAAGCATTTGAGAATTCAAAATCAGTTTCTGGTAAAAAATTTTCATCCAACTACAAATAGAACATAACTTTCTCAATCTGATAAAAGATATCTGCAAAAATACCTACTGCTATGAGTTTGACTTTTTTTTAGCTTCCACATATAGGAGACATCATACAGCATTTGTTTAGAGAGTAGGATGGTGGTTACCAGAAGCTGGAAGGTTGGGAAAAAGAGAGATGTTGGCCATGGGGTACAAGCCTACAGTTATGAGAGGAATAAGTACTGGAGACCTGATGTGCAGCATGGCGACTGTAGTTAATAACCCTGAGTCATTTACTTGAAACTTGCTGAGAGAGTAAATCTCAAATGTTCTTCCCCCACACACAAAAATGGTAATTATGTGAGGTGATGGGTGTGTTCAGTAGCTTGATTACATTAGTCATTCCACAATGTATACATATATCAAAACATTATAGTGCACACCCTAAATATATGCATTTTTATTTGTCAATCATACCTCAATAAAGCTGGAAAAATAAAACTCACTTTCAGAGATGATATAAATTTAAAATATAGTACCGAACAACAATAAAAATACACATGCATATTTTATTTTAGGGTTCTACTGTAAACTGGATTTCATAGGCTAGATTTTTTTTGGTCAAATCTTAATATTGTTATTTTTTCTGATTGTGATCTGTCTAAATATAGAATTCTTCATTGGAAAAATCAGAGTATATGACAGTTCAGTCAGTGCCACATTTATAATTATTTTTCTAAGTAAACAAAATGCTATTCTGGCTTAAATTTAAAAAGAAACACACAAAAACCCTACAGCTAATATCCTACTTAATAATGAAAGAATGCAAGTTTCCTGAGATTAGTAACAAGGGAAAGTTTGCCTACTCTCATTGCTGCTATTCAATATGATATTGGGGGGGGGGCCCTAGCTATTGCAACAAGGCAAGAAAAACAAATAAAAATCATAAAGATAAAAAAGAAGCAAAATTTAGTTATTATCATAAACTGACATAATTATTTATGTAGAAAATCCTAAGGAATCTATAGAAACATTGTTAAAACTAACAAATGCATTTAATCAGGCTGCAGGGCATTAACTTAATATATGCAAATAAAAGGTATATTTATAAACTATTGACAATTAGAAAATAAAATTTAAAAGGCAAAATTCATTTAAAATAGTGTCAAAAACCTAAGATACTTAGGAATAAATTTAAGGAAGCTACGTAAAATCTCCACCCTAGAAACTAGAAAACATTGCTGAGAGAAATTAAAGGAGACCTAAAGAAATAGTGAGAGATACCATGCTCAGGAATAGGAAGACTCAACACTATCCAGATGTCAATTATCCTCAAATCATCTTAAAGATTCAATGCAATCTCAAACAAAATTCCAACAGGATTTTTAATTTTTTTGGTAGAAACTGACAAGCTGATTATAAAACTTACATGAAAATCCAACCATCTAAAATATACCATCTAATCTTAAAAAATAAGAACAAAGCTGGAGGATTTCTTTAGCCTGATTTCAAGATTTACTGTAAAGCTACAGTAATGAAGACAGTACGATATTGGCATAAAGACTGACAAATAGGTCCTTAAAATGAAATAGAGAATGCCCAGTTATGCATTTGTGATTTGATTTTCCAGAAATGCAACAAAGTAATCAAATGGTGAAATGAAAATCTTTTCCATTAATTGTATTGGAAGAACTCTGAACCCATATTATTAAAAAAGTAATCACAATTCCTACCTCATACAATGCACAAACATCAATTCAAGATATATTTAGATGTAAATCCAAAAGCTAAAATCATACATCTTTTAGAGAAATCAGCAGAGATTTTATAAACAGGTCACAGACAGCCATGTCAATAAAAAATCATTAGAGTTCATCAAAATTAAAACTGTTCACCAAAAGGTAAATGTAAGATAATAAATAAGCAAGTCATAGATAAGAAAATATTGTCAAAGCATATATGTGGAAAAGGGCTGGCATTTAGGATATATCAATAACTCCTATTACTCAACAATAAAAAGACAAACAACCTAATTAAAAGTGGACAAAAGATTTAAATAGATACTTCACAAAAGGAGATATATGCATGTCCAATAAACACATATAAATGGACAGCATCATTAGTCATTAGGGAAATGCAAATCAGAGCCACACTGAGATATTATTCTACATCTGTTGGAATAGCTAAACTGAAAAAACGGACAACCCCAAATATTGGTAAGATTGTAAAGCAACTTGAACCCTCATATATTGTTGATGGGAACATAAAATGCTATAATCATTTTTGAAGAAGATTTGGTGATTTCTTACTTTACTGAACACGCTATCCTATGACCCAGTGATTTCACTTCTAAGCATTGACCCACAGAAAAAGAAAATATATGTCTACAAAATGGTTTGTGCAGGAATGTTCACAGAAGCTTTATTTGTAATAGTTACAACCCATGTCCATTAACAAGAGAATGAATAAAGTAGTATATTTGTTCAATGCTATATTACTCAATAATAGAAAGGAATAAATTACCAACATATGCAATAACATGGATGAATCTCAAAATCATTATTTTGAATGCAATAAGCCTTACATAAGTACGTCTACTATGTAATCATTTATATGAAATTCTACAGGACAAAACCAGTCTACAGTGGGGAGAAATCAGAATAGCAGTCGCCTCTGGGGAATGGGGGTAAGAATTTACAGTCAAAAGGCAAGAGGGTATTCCCTGGCAGTGATAGTAATGTTCTAGAACTTGGTAGGGGTTTGAGTTACGCAGGTGTGCACGCTCATTAAAACTCATGGAATGCATTTAGGATTTTTAAATTTTATTATATGTAAATTTTATATCAACACAAAGAAACTGCAAACAAAATTTGAAGTCTTTTAATAAAATCCACGCTGGGCAACTTAGGGGAAAATATAAAAGTCTTCAATTTACTTTAACTTATCCCCCCAATAAAATGGATTAATGGATGGCTAAAAGTATGGATAGATGGGTAGATAACGTGATAAAGCACGGATAGTAAAATGTTCATAGTAGAATCTAGATACTGTGATTCACTGTAAAATTCCTTTAACTTTACTATATGCTTCAATATTTTCATAATAAAATATTGGTAATAAAAGAACTCTAAAATGTTTTTTGAGAAAGAAAATATTTCAGAGCTGTCATTTACGTCTGGGTGACCTTGTCATTTCTGAGTCTCCAAGGAGTGCTGAAAGGATACGTAACCTTCTGTATACGAATGAGTGTTTTTCAGGTCCTCAGGGTTTTTACCCATGTTGGTCACTGAACCCTGTAGATCAGGCAGCAAACAGCCTGTATCAATGTCTACCCAGTTCCCACCCTGCCTGTATCATTCCTCCCCTTCGTCCCTGGAATAGCTTTGACGACCGCATAAAATAACCAAATAGCAGACACAGACGGCACTTTACAGAACATGGCTTAAAAACTCCCCGATTACATATTTACTCCAAACCCATCAGAAAGGAGATGGCTGTGTATCGTTAATGAAGGCTGTTTGAGAGTCAAGTGTTCAGCAAATTTGGCCAGTGGGCACTTAGGGAGTTTCAACCTCAGAATCACCAGGTGTAGTAAATGCATACACCTGAAGGGGCCGCTGCTGCTCACTTTTGCTACCCCCAGCAGCAACCACCTGGGCACACCCAAGGTCTGGATAGATAACTGTCTGCTTCCTCCTGTGGAGCTTGCAGATTCTGGAGATGGTTACCAGGACCACAGGGCTTCTTGGGTTAAGCCCACAAAAAAGGAATGCGTGGGACCAGAATACAGGGATAAGCAAACGTGAAGAAAAGCAGAGCTTGCAATTCCGAGGGGCTGCTACAATATGTTTTCATTAAAGAGCAGTGGCCTCAGCCTCAAGACAATGAAGGCCCACATCTGCCCCTGGCTGGAGTCAGGGGTGAGAGAGAGGTAGGGACCCCGGTTTATACCTTTCTCCCTGTGTGACTGGGGCAAGTCCCTTTCCCTCTCTTGACCCCAGATCCTCCTTCTGCAAAATGAGGGTGTCCAGATTCATTCAGAAGTCTCCCATGTAGGGCCTTCTAAGACTCTGTAGTCTATTTGCAGTATTCCCTAAAACCGAAGACACAGCATGCATTTAGGCACCAAAGCAGCACAGGTTCATAAAGAAGTGACAGTCATTGCTTGTGCCTGGAATTGTCTACTCAGTGTGCTAGTGTTGCTGACCCAAAGTTCTGATTGGCAGTTACAGATACCCTATAACAAAGAATTAAATATGTATTTCTTTCACCCCAAACATACTATTAACACCTTGTAAAAATGGGACAGAGCACTGATCACCTTCAAAGTGCCAGACACTTTGCCAAGCACCTTGAATACATTATTTCATTTAATTAGGCAAACTTTGTTCATAAGCATTATTCCCATTTCACAGGTGAGCAAACAGAGGGTGAAGGGATTGATACCTTATCCAAAGCTATGCAAGTCAGTTAGCAGCTGAGCCCATTTCTGCATTCTTTCTGCTCTGCTCCCTCTCCAACACTGCAGAATCCATCCCACCACCCTAACACAACTGTCGTTAGCATCTTGATAAATATGTATCACACCTTTTTAGTTAAAGACATATATACTGTGTACATCTTTCATACATTAAAATGTGAAAATGAGTTGTTAAGAGATGCTGTTTGGTAAAAAAGTCAGGTTAATGGGGAAGAATAATAAAAGGTGCACTACATTCTTTTGGTCAGAGAAACCCCTGGACTAATCAGTTGAACCCCACAATCTTGGTTGGCCCAGACTGGCCACAGCTTAGATCTGTGAGTGCAGGCTGGTGAGGTCTATTTTCAAACAAAAGTTGACCTTAATACTTCTCCAAGGACCACCACTGTTTTATTCCCGGATTATGTTCAGTGGCTCTTTAAATTGTGAAATTGCTTCTTTCCACATTGCACCAAGACAAGTAAAAGAAAGAAAGAAAGAAAAACCCTAAAGCACCATTTCTCTCTGTGTGTCCTTAAATGCCAAGTTTAGCTCTATGCAGGTTTTTATGACCATTATAAACCCTCCACCGCAGCGTACAACAGTGGCACATCTTTAGTGTGGTTACACAAACACGGCTGCCATAATAAAACACGTCTTATTTGATATTATATTGTATCAGAAGCATTAAATACACATTAAAAGGGTGTTTTAAGGCTCTTTGCAGTAAGTGGCAGATGTTATGAATAATAACCTGCAAAATCCTTCTGAATTCTAAAAAGGTGTGTTCCATAAAGCTTTCATATAAATCTTTAATAGAGCAGAAACACATTGAGCAGTGATTAGAGGAAATCTCTAATCGTATTAAGCTATTAGAGATAACTGGAAAAGGATTGGTAGTCTCAAAAATAAAATAAAATAAGGCAAGGAAATGAACACATCATGAATATGAAAGGTTTCCTATTTAAGCCTTTGACAGTTCTTTACTGGAGGGAGCCCGGCAAGTCTGTGTAACACACAAACACACACGCAGTATAAAACCCAAACTGCCATCATTCACTGAAATTTATGTAAATGAATACGCATTCCTTTATACGAAAAATCAGCAACATCTGCGCTCCATTTAAACAATCTGATTTAATGGAGTCACCAACAGATAAAGAGCAGGACAGGGGGAAATGACCTCACCCACCCTCCCCTTAGAGTATCTCAAAAAACAAATAAAATACAGGTTACAGGCAAACTAAACAGAGTTAAAAATATTGTCCCAGAGGACTCTGGCTTCCCAGGAAGCAGAGGTGTTTAAGGAGAGAGACAAGAGACAGCTGCAATAAACTCTGGCTCAATAAAAATAACCCCTTGGGGCCTCTGCAAGGAAGCTTGTCAGCGGAGAGACAGCATGCGATCCCAGTGCCTGGCACTAAGGGGTTAAACTGGCCTTGCCAGGTGAGATGAAGAAATGCTGGACCTAAGGGAACAAGTGACCCTGTGCACATTCGCAACCACATACATGCACACATCTGTGCTCACACATACACCAAACCTGGCCATGCACGGCTCTTACTAACTTCGGGAAGGTTAGTTAACCCTGAGCCCAGAGTCTTGGAGTCTCGGCTTTTTGAGGGTTAGAATGCACTTCTGAGTAATCTCACCCAAATCCCTATCCACTGCTAGCAGCCTCTCAGCCTCTACTTGAATGCTTTCAATGCTAGGGAGCTCAGTCTCCTTTGTGGTAGCAGAATTCCAGGCCTGGATCAATCAAACGGATGTTAGCAGTTCTTCCTGACACCGTGTGTATGTGAACACCAGCCAACAGATCGGTTTCTACTGCAAGTTCCCGTGCTTTCTTTTTTGGCAGGTGGGAGGATGATAGAAATTTAAGATGAACCAAACCAAATCCAAGAGAAATGCCAAATGCTTATTTTTTTGTCTACTTTGTGACAGGCCTTATTTAGATGTTTTGATACAAACTCCTAATCTCAAATAGATATTAAAGGGTGACTAGAAGTTAAGATGTTTTCAGTCTCATGAGAAAGAGCACATATGTCTACAAACACATGTAATGTTAGGTAAAAGGTGCTGATGGATCCAGGAGCTAGTGGGTGGGGGAAACCAAAAGGATACAGTATTTCCTGAGGGGTGGTCTATGTAACTCAGGAGAGACAGTGGTTGGTTTTAGGTGGTATATGACCTCATTGTCTCCACAGTTCTTTTAAAAATTCTCATTATGCCAAGGAGAAAGTATGAGTTTGGCGCTAGCCTGTCTTAACTTTCCAGACTTCAAACTTGAAGTAGTCCAAGGTAAGAAACTCCAAGAGTCCAAGGTAAGAAACAGTGTCTAGCTGAAATTTAGCAAGTACTTTCATTTTTCTTACATTGGTTTTTTTGTTTGTTTTTGAGACAAGATCTCACTCTTTTGCCCAGGCTGAAGTACAGTGGTGGGATCATAGCTCACTATAGCATCAAACTCCTGGACTCAAGTGATTAGCCACCATGCCTGGCCAATGTTTTATTTTTTATTTGTAGAGATAAGGTCTCGCTATGTTGCGCAGGTTGGTCTTGAACTCCTGAACTCAAACAATCCTCCCATCTTTGCTTCCCAAAGCACTGAGATTATAGGCGTGATCTTATATTGATTTTTAAAAGCAAGTGGTATTAGTTTTCTATTTGTGGAAGTATTCTGAAACTTCTTTCAAAATAAATTTGAGTTTTACCATCCATGTTAAATTAATTTAAATACAAATATAGAATAAATAATGCAGTTATTATGGGGCAAATTACGAGCATGGCATACAAGCATCTGGGTCTGAGGAACACTTACTTGTGGGTCTTAGAGAACACGATGGTATAACAGTGTCCCTCTCCCCTCCTAACCTGACTGCCTCAGAGTGCTGCCGTTTATTGAGGTGGCTGCAGATGAGTTGAATTTCTGCCTCTGGGCCCCTCTTTTCTCCACCTGCCCCATGCAGTGTGTGGGCAGTCTAGGGCTGAGCACACAGTCAAAATTTGCAGCTCCTGGAGCCCAGTGGATCAAAGGTTTACAGCCAAGCTGCTGGAGGGCGCCCAGCCCATGGCAATAAAAGTGAGCTAATATTATCCTGCGGCAAGAAGATTCTCCCAGCACAGCAGATCTGCAGGCCACAGCTCACCTGGGCAGCTAGGGAGCAGAGGGTGGAGCAGGGCTCAACTGTGTCATCCCAGCCCATCTCAGTGCACCAGGGAAGGGCAGCTGCTCTGGCAGGGCTTGCTTCTTGGCCAGGGTAACAAAAGGAAGGGCCACTGGTTACTCAACCTTACTCCCATCCCTGCCACTGACTCAGCCTGTGGTTTTGGACAAGCCACTTGTCTTATCTGTGCCCAATTTGCCATCTGCAGGAGGTAGGATATTAAGGCAGTAATTAGCTTGGGCACAATGATCAATCCATTGGAGAAAGAGCCCATTCAGCTTCTCATGCAGCTTGGAAATGGTGAACTTCCAGGACAGCCAGAAAGAAACATTTCCAGATTGTGATTCCATGGGCAAAATCCCTGGCCAAATCTCTGTTTTCTCTGTGACTGCCCAATCTCTCATCTTATTGAGTGGCAGCTTAACTATTTTAGAACCTGGGAGAACCTTCCTTCCTTTTGTTCTGCTTCTCAGCTTCTCAGCACGGAAGTCTGAGCCCATCTTTCTTCCTCTGCATCATGCTTGGTCCACTAAGTCTCTTTAAGTGTCCTTATTGTCCAAGGTGGTGGCACAGAGCTCTTACCTTCAGGCTATTCCTGGGCCCAGGTACCACTGAGGTGAGGTCTCAGCTCTCATCAAGAGAGTGGGATGTGGGGGAAGGGCCACAAGTGGACTGTCAGATGCAAACTGTCTTACCATGGAGCTTTATTTGGTCCAGTAAATAGATGTGCTCTTGAACTTCTGTTCCATCTTGGATAAGTGTACCTGAAACTTCTTATGACCAGGATATCCCTGGGACTTCTGCAGATTCATCTCTGTAGTAAAGAAAACTTTGGTTTTCTAAATGATTCTGTTTTTATCAAGCACAAAGACCCACAAGCAAACAGAGCAGTTCTGTTCCTCCTGTAAGATGACATCGTTCCACTGGCATTTCTTACAATAAGGAGGCAATATAAGTTGTCTGAGAGTGATCTAATCCTTCTACTTTCTCACCCTTACACCATCCTCTCCTTCTGAGTGTGTTCCCTTTCTAGATAACCATCTCTAACTAGATGGGTGATCTTGGATAAGTCACTTGCCCCATCAAAGCAGATGTTTCCTCTGTAAAGTAAGTTGATTAAATTAGTGAAGTCCATAGATTAGCTGTTAAAGGGACCTTAGAGATTTCTCATGGTCCTTCAACTCACTGTTGAATTTACTCGTTAATCTGGAAATGGAGTCATCATCACACATTCCCAAGGAAGTAAGTTCTTGTTTCCTGGAGTTCTTAATGGTGCGAGGCTGACTTTTTGGGGAAGGGGGTATTAGTTACCCCCTTTACCCCATTCATTGGTCCCCAAAAGAGTTTTTGAGTCATGCCAGGGGAGTTTTCAGATAACCCTCATGAAGTCGTTCTCCAGAGGAAAGGCATCTTCAGAACTTCCTTTAATTGACCCATCAAAGATAGAGCTGTTGTTTTTGGGTTTATCCAACGGCTAACTTCTCCATGGAGCACAAATGGAGTGAGGGCACCCACTCAGAGTACGGCTCTTCTCTGATCCTATTGAGGTATCCTTAGTGGTCTACGCCTGCCTGGCTGAAATGCCATGACTGTGTGCACACCTGCAGTGCCCAGAGAAGCACCATGGGCTCAAATGAAAAAGCCTGCAGTAGGCACAGTGGTGCAGAATGAAGAGTCAAGAGCGTAGGCAGGCGAGTGGCGTCTCAGCTTTGTTACTTCCATGCTGTTTAGCATGGGTTGGTTATTAACTGCTCTGGCTTCCAGGCTCATGGTTTGTGAAGTGGAGGGGTTAATCAGGCCTACCTTGGTGGTTGCTCAGGAGAGTCAATCAAGATAATGTGTGTGTGAGTGCCCGGTGAATTGCTAGGTGGCATGCACATGGAAGGGATTTTGTTCTTTGTAAGAGTGGGAGGGATGGTGCCAGCTGAAGTACCCCCAGCCCCAGAGCCTCCGGAATGGATCAGTGTCAGTCAGTAACATTCTGACACATGGAAAACAATGTGAGCTTGAAAGCTAATAACCAGATCAAAAACAACAGGCTTGAGGAGGGAGACCAGCCTGGGAAATGTGTTAAGAGCTGATCAGAAAGGAGAAAGAAATAAAGTCATTAGCTTAATTAAGAGACAGGAGGGAATGATGAAACACATCTCCAGCAAAATCAAATTAAGCATTTAGAAGATATTAAAAATGCATTTGGACTCCACTGGTGCTGCATTTCTAATAACATTTTCTGGGGCCATAGTCAGCTATATGGTCAGTCTGATATCAAGAAAAGGTACTATTTTTTACTGTCTTACGTCTCTGCACCCCCAAACCTTCTCTCAGCTAAATCTTCTGACTGTGTGTCCCCTATTTACAGCCTTCTAACAACTTCTTCCTCAAAGATCCCCCGGGGTCAGCACATGACTGGCACAGACTTTCAAATTTTGGCAAATTTGGTTGCTATTTCTGTAGTCTCAGGATCTTGATTTCTTTTAAGTTTTGTGGTCCCATTTTGAAGAGAATCTTAAAAAAAAAAAAAAAAAAAGATAATACTCTGGATCATGAAGGTAAACTCTTTATATGGATTTCTGCCATATGGTGCCTGTGTTTGGATTTATGTTTATGACCACATTATAAGGAATAATATATAAGTATAAGGAAGTAGTAGTAGCAGTACTGCTAATAGTAACATGAACCGTAATAATAGCTAGTGCAGATGGGTTCTCCTTGTCAATAGTTCCCACAAAACCAAGGGACTCTTATCTTATTTATTTTTATTTTTATTGTTTTTTTGAGACGGAGTCTCGCTCTGTCGCCCAGGCTGGAGTGCAGTGGCCGGATCTCAGCTCACTGCAAGCTCCGCCTCCCGGGTTCACGCCATTCTCCTGCCTCCGGTGTAGCTGGGACTACAGGCGCCCGCCACCTCGCCCGGCTAGTTTTTGGTATTTTTTAGTAGAGACGAGGTTTCACCGTGTTAGCCAGGATGGTATCGATTTCCTGACCTCGTGATCCGCCCGTCTCGGCCTCCCAAAGTGCTGGGATTACAGGCTTGAGTCACCGCGCCCGGCCGGGACTCTTATCTTATTTACCTGAAGAAGTCACATCTCCATTCCTGAACTAATTCCCAGGCCCAGGGAGATGAAATATTCTGATTGATCAGGACTGAGCTATGCATCTCTTTTGAAACTGAAAGATGAGACCTCACATGAACCAATGGACTGAGCCTGAAGAAGGGGTTGTTTCTTCAGAAGAAATCTAAGGTGGTGTCATCTGAAAAGGGAAGATCAATGTTGGGAAAGGAAAAACAACATATTTCTGTCATGGCACCAATCACGATGAAGTAGATGATTTGATAATTTTTTAAAACTCTGTGCTGATACGGAAAGTATGTGCAACTGTGTTCTGGAGACCCAGGGAAATGCCAAACACAACGCTAGGGTGGAGAAGAATTTATGATAAAACATCACCCTGGCAGAGCAGGCTGTCTGCCCCAGACTCAGCAAATGAAGCCCAACTTAATTGCTTGCAGTCTTGGATGAACTTCTAACTCTTTAGCCCTAGGAGAGGAAAAATTGCATAGACAACCTGCTTTCTCTCCTTGGCATGCTGAGCCTCTGAGAAAGTTATTTAACCTCTCTCAGCAGTGATTCCTCAGCTGTAAAAATAGGATGACAATCTTTGCCCATTCAGGGCTGCAGGGAGAGCTGGAGGGAACAGGATCTGTAACAAAGGTTTTCCAGGTTTTGGGCTAGACAGCATTTTAGAAATGTGGCATCACGACTTTGGGGTCTTCATAGGTTTAGTCATCTGAAGGGTTTAGAGCAAACTTCCCCCCAACTCTCAAAACAGTTGGCAATGTTTTCTTCTACATTGCCAACTGTTAATGAGAAAATGAAATGTCATAAAAACATGTTTTCTCTATTAGAATTTGTGCTTCCTATGAATCCACTCAAGGCATAAAGGCAATGGCAAGATCTGAACACTAGCCTGAAGTTGTAGCAGTATCTTAAAGCAGAGAGATAATTATGTGAATTACTCTGGAGAAATCCTTTCTTGTGCTAAGCCTGGGTGGTGGAGAGGTGAATATGTGCCTGTTGTTGAGGAGCTCAAAGCCTAGTAGGGGAGGGAGAGGGAGGGAAAGAGAGGGAAAGAGAGAAAGTTGGGACGGGGAGAGGGAGGTGGGGGAGAGAGCAAGGCAGAGTACATGAGAGAAGAGAAAAATAGAGAAAGAGGAAGGAAGAGAGGGAGGAATGGGGAGCAGGGAGAAGAGAATGAACAATTACAAGCAATTACTCTCTGGGACAGGGGTTGGCCAATTAAGGCCCATGAACCAAATCTGGCCTACTGCTTTCCTGTTTTTGCATAGCCTGTGAACTAAGAATGGTTTTCATATTTTTAAATGGTTGAAAAATAATAAAAAGAGAATGTTATCTTGTGATGAGTGAAAATGATATGAAATTCAAATTTCAGTGTCCATAAAGTTTTATTGGCACACAGCCCCTGTGATTTGTTTACATACTGTCTGTGGCTGCTTTTGTGTTTCAAGAGTAAAACTGAGCAGGTGGGATAGAGACCAAATGGCCTCACAAAGCCTAAAATACTTTACTGAAAGAGTTTGATGACCTCTGCTCTAAAGAGACATATTTTGTTCCAACAAAAGACTGGATATGAAGAAGACGGCCCAAAGGGAAAACCTTTCAACACAATGTGGGCTCTTATCTGGGTCTTGATGATGGGTAGGATTCTAAGAGGAAGAGATAAAGTGAAGGGCCATAGATTTAGAGACTTGTATTCCCATTTTATAGATCAGGACTGAGAAGTTGATGGGGAGAGCTGGAATTTTAAACCCAATTTGATTCCATAGCTTGTGTTCTTTCAGATTGCCACTTGCAGTCATCAGCCATCAGGGGGAGAAGGTCGGCTTGACTGTGCCCAAGACTGTGGCTTGCATGCTTTGACCTTGGATAGCAGTGAGATAGACAGGCAGGAAGAGATCTCAGGAAGGACCAAGGGGAAAAATGCAGAGGTATGGAGCGAAGAGGAGACAGAAGCTATGGAAGAAAAAACAAAACAAAGCAACAACAACAAAAACTCACTTTAAGACCCAGGGTGAGGGTGGCAAACATAAAACACAGCACTTACAAATGGATAAGGTGGGCCTGATGGGGCATGGTGAAGCCAAGAGCTCTCGCTCTGTATCAAGCGGGCAGCAGTTTCCTAGTTTTAAACATTGTTGCTGTGAGGGAATATACATGCAGCATTACCAGATATGACTTTTCAAGAGAAAGAGGAAATTGGATATATATATGCAGTCTTTTGATTTTTAAATTTTGGCAAGAATTTCAATCAAAAGAGAAACACGGGATGAATCGATTGAATGTATGTAAGGGCTGGATCTAGCCTGTAGGCCACTGGTTTGCAGTCTCTCACCTATGAAGGCCTGCAAATTTGAAACCTTCTTGGTGTCCTCTTTCCAATCCCTCCTGAATGACTCCCTTGCAGCCCCGCCATGTGGGGCCCAAGCCCTTCCTCTGGATACTCTCTCCATGTCTCCAGCATGGCTGTGCTTGTGCCAGTAACTGCCCATGACTGAGATGACAAGTTTCCTGGGTGCTCCATGTTCAAGTCATGTTCAGGTCATAACGAACAAAGGTGAAAAGAAGAAACGTAAATTTGCCACCATCAGCACCAACCCACAAAAGATAACTAAAGAATGGCTCTGTTTTATGGTAATCATAGAAAAAAAGAAAAAAGCCTTTGGGGGGCTCTGGCTATTCCCCTGGACCTCATGAAGAACTCAGCCAATACCCAGAGGCAGAGATGTCTGACTGCTATAGAGAAAGGTGGCAGTGAACAATCCTAAGACGTTCTCGTGTCCCAGCACGGGGGTCACTGTCTGGCTGTTGCTGAGTGCCGAGCCAGATTTGAGGATGAGTGAAAGTGGACTTTCTCCCAGGAGCCTGCGTTATTTCTGATTACAAGGGTCATGCATCTGGGAGGAAGAGCTCTACTCCAGGACACATCCCAGCCTTGTGGTGAGGGCTGCTGGACATGCGAAGCGAGGAGGAGGTACAGCTGTCCTTCCTTCTCAAAGGGCAGAAGAGACGTGTAGGCAGAGACATACCTCTTCTGGTCTGTGCCCAGGGACTTGAGGAAGGTGAGACCAACCTGAACTGGGAAGTGTAGAAGGATTTCCCATCAGAGGGTATTGAAATAAATTAGGGGAGAGAGAGTGAAAGGAATGTCTTCGTGACACATCTCAGCCTTCTGGAAATGACATCACAGAAGACATCCATATTGCTGCTTTCCAAAACTCCTCAAACATGCCCCAGCAGAAAGGGCTGAATCAGGCCTTCTCCTGGTATTTTTCAGTGGTCCTTTAAATGAATAAATGAAGGACAAAGTCACCAGCTGGTCCTAAGAATGGCAGAGTGTGGAGTCACAAAACACCTGAAAGACCCAGAAGAAAATAATGTGATTGAGAATCTAGCAGAGAGTCAAGTTTGAGCATTAATGCAAAGACATGCTAAAAGAGATACGAGAAAATAGGATGGAAATCAGGGAGATAAGAGGTTAGAAGCCTGGGTGCAGTGGCTCACGCCTGTAATACCAGCACTTTGGGATGCCAAGGTGGGCGGATCGCCTGAGGTCAGGAGTTCGAGACCAGCCTGGCCAACATGGTGAAACCCCGTCTCTACTAAAAATAAAAAAGAGAGATTAGAAGAAAGAACTCAAGCTCAGGGAGGAGAGTGGGAGGCAGAGAGCTGACAGTCATAAGAGCTTTCTATAAGCCTATGTGACTTCACCCAAGGATGGGGCTAAAGCCTTAGAGAAAATAAATTAGCTTCGACAGGGATTTTCCAGGAAGTTAATCTGCATATATACCTATCACTGTAATACTTGAAGATGTGGCTACGACTGGGTGAAGTTAGCTCTTAGTTTTATCTTTACCCAATGCAAATCTTTTCTAATGCTTTCTCAGCCATAGATTTGGGCAAATTTCAAAAATCATACCACAGTATTTTAACCATTTTTTTTCTGGGAAACCTTATCTTGGAGTTAATCCAATGCAAGCCTAGACCTGCAAGAAACGATTGTGTGCACATTTTTCCAACTCTGTATTCAGTAATGACACTTTGTTAGCTTGAAATTGGCCACAGTGGGAGTATTTACACCACAGAAATAGGCGAATGCTACAATAATGCCCTCCCCTGGCCAGAGCCTGCTGTGGAACGTTTACTTGCATGTCACACAACCGGGTCTCAGAGGGCAGTGTGGGTTCTCTGACTGGGCAGTGCCTGTAGCAGTGATCAAGATGTTTGTATCAAAGCCTCTCAGTATCTAAGAAGTTGCTCTCATGGTTATGTCATACTAGTTAAATGGGAGGTGGGGTTGCTAGGGAGGCTGGGAGAGCTGTTAGCACGAAGTTAAGCCATATGGAAAAGGATTTATTGTTAATGGAAATAACTTCTAGGGAAAGTGATCAAGTCCAACTTTTCTATTTATTTTCTTATTTTTCCCACTTTGATCTGAGCAACTGATCAAGCAACCAGACTCCAGTTATATCTGGTACTAAGATTTGGCACGAGCGGGTCAGAGAGAGAATGACAAATAATTCTCACTAGGTCTCAAAAACAAGTGGGCATCTCAAAATATCTTAGGCTAGATGGAACAAGTAATGGCTACTGGATACTCCATCCACATCCACTCCTCAAGAGCAACATATCCATTCTCCATTGTTGGGAATGTCAGGTGCATGGGCTCACAGCTGCATCCCTCCCTGGAAGTTGCCCTTGGGAGTGGGGAACTGCCTTACCCACCCATAGGAGAGCTCACAGCCAATGACTGGCTGATGCAAAATACCAGCACCTTGTCTCAATTTGTAACAACTCTGAAGAGCCATCCTGGTTCCAGAACTGCCTTTAGGATTGGCTGCATCCTCAGCTGAAGCCTTCTTGTGGGTCAGCCTTTCCTTCTGTTTAATCCAATCTTCCTTACGTCTCTACAGGTGTATCTCCCAAGAGCACTTTCCAAATCTTCCTGTTTCAGTAGGACCAGGTTTAAGACAAAACTTTAAATTCATCTAGCTCAGGTACTCTCCTGATGGAGCATAAGTCTCCTCTGGTGCCTCCCTAATCAGGGAGGTCCAGTCCTTGTCTCACACTTGCTGGGAAACTCTGCTTATTGGAAAGCCTGTCCTCAGTTTGAGTTGAAATTCACCTCCCTGTTTAGAAAGAGGCTTGTTTTCCAGGAGCACATTATGTGTTCTGATTTGTTCCAGCTGACATTGCTTTGGACAGACACTATAAGAGGAGGGTGATATATGGTCCCCATCTCTGAAGACCTCTCTGGGAGAGAGAAGACAGGCTGCCAAATTGTGTGCCATTGGAATTCAGAGCAAGGAGAAAGAGCTGAAGGGTGATGGTGGGGGCGATTTTTGGGGGAGGGCCTCTTGAGCAAGGCTTACAAAGAGGTATAGGAGTTGTACAGGTACTGGAAAAATGCTTTTCAGAGGAGATGCTGGGCATGTTCATCAACTGAAATGTACCTTTGCTATTTTAGCTGACCTACTTCCGTTTTTCTCTTCTTCTGCTAATAGCTCTTTAAGTTTTCTTTGGGGCTCTCCCCATCAGTCCATATGATTCAAATGGGGGTGGCCATACTCCCTCAGCTTCAAGAATGAGCTTGTGGCTCAGGTCTGGCCAGCTGGGTTTTTTCTTCCTGCTAACCACAGTGAGGGACCTGTGACCTAGTTGGTCCCATGATACTCAATCCCAGGACTTTCATGAGTGTTCCTGGAAAGGAGTTCTAATTTCCTTGGAGTTGTTAGGCAACACAGGAGTAATCCATGAGCTTCTGTGGGCTAAACAAAGTAGGAATCAGAGTTTATCTTAGGGTGGAAGTTAGAGACAGACAGTCACAGAGAGAGAAAGGATAAAGAGATGTTTTGATTTGATGATATTTGTTAGAGTCCTGTCTCATCTTTACAATTGCATGGACTTGAATCAAAAATTCTTTTTGTGCTTAAGCCAATTTGAATTAGATTATCACTTGTGACACAATGACTCCTAACTATTGTAGAAACCAGTGTTTAAACTCTAATCCGGTGTTGAATCTCTGTTCTTAGTACAATAGTATGATCCAGAGAGACAGGTGTCAGCAAGTTTGATGGGAGCAGAAGATTCTTTAAAGAAATTGAGCCTACAATTCAGCCAGGAGGAGACTGTAAGGCTTTCTTCAATTCCTCTTTCCTTTAAAAGATCAGACATATTGGTTCCCTTACTACCCACTGTTTTAGGATGCTATCATTTTTCCTCAGTGATTGGCCCTCTTCATCAGATCTTCTACAGAATCTCCAACATTTTAGATGAATTACTATTAGAACAAGCCCCTCTTTAGTCTGGTCTTCAGTGAATTCCCGACGTCCAAGTTGCTTCAATGGTTTCATTCCTAAGGTGAATTTGAAAATGGCTCATTCAAAAATGGCTCTCAATTTGCATGAGAAAGTCATGAGAAAGACCCCATTGGGTTAATCCCCAAATTCTGCCTGTGATGTGAGCATTAAGGGACACTTGGTGGAGGGGGAGGCAGAGGAAATCTTCTCCACCCCATCTATCCCCTCCAGGAGCTCAGAGACTTTGATCATTTCTTTCTTAGCCTTTATATTTCCAGAACAAAGTGGCTCATTTTGATCTATCCTTGAATGGCATCTCTGTCCCCACCTCCTTGATCATTTTCGATGTCCTCCCCCTCACTTCCCCTAGCTTCTTTATGTCTTTTAAAGGTATGCCCAGAACTACACATAATATTTCCAGAGATCAGAGAATTAGGCTTTTATCTTTGCTCATTGATGTTAAAAATGTGATCATGATAAAATAAATCATTTGAGAAATTTGTATTGGCATCTAAGCCCAAAGTCATTCTCTCTTTCCTTCACTAACTCACTGATTTACTCACTTCATAAGCAATTAGGAAGAACTTGCTATGCGAATGCAAAGAACCTACAAAGGCTTGTGATAGGCCTTTTGGGATACCAAATAGGGCGAGAAATCATTCTCCTCCCTTAAGGAGTATGCAGTAAAGCTGATAATGCAAGACTAACTTATGAGAAGCCAACAACAATAATGTCTTCCTCCAGAATCTGACATGAAACACAAGGCTCATTTGATTTTCACACCAATTGCATTGTCATGATAGGGGCTGAGAGCCAGGAAAGCAGGGATATTCAGGATTCATGTGCAAATCACCTGTCTCCAAGTTCATGAGTCTTTCATCTGGACAATGACTTCCTTTATCCATCACCCAGGAAGGATCTTAACTCTGAAGTTCTGAGACACAACAGAAAACATACCAACTCCTAAGTGAAATAAGTGTGAGAAGAAGTAACAAATTTCATAATATGAATACCTGTGGAGGGCAGACTTTTGAATTAGAGCTCTCCCATTTTAGAGTCTTTCTGGAATCTTATTAATATATCTAGAGTGGGTTGAGCTTATGTCCCATATTAATCCCATTCAGGAAAACTCTATTTTCATTGCTTTGCCTGCCATCAGCTATTCCCTCTTCATCCAAATAAAGTAGCTACATTTGGGTTGAAAAATCTCCCATTCCCAACTATCAGGTCAAATTTGAATGACCCTAGACTCGGGCTCCATTGATGTATATATGGCTTGGCTTTGGCCACTCAACCCATCATCATTTTTGTGTTTCTGAAATTGAGCCAGAGATGGTTACATGATTTATGGGCCAATCTGAGACAATAAAGGTCTGTCCTGTGATTTCTGGAAAAGGTGAAAAAGGTAAGTTCCCTTTCTTCTGGGATTATGGGGTAAGTATAAGACTGCTAGTGGCCATCCTGACACTGTGTGGAATAAGGCAGTCTGAGTATAGTCACTCGGAGAAAACAGAGTGCAGAGGTGGAGCTGGATTGCTGATGAGATATACTTAGCCCTGCTTAGCAGCCCTGGATTTTCAGTTGCATGACCCAATGATAGCCCTCTTATGCATAAGCCAATTTGAGTTCTGTTTCTATAATTTGCAACCAAAAAGAGTCTTGACCAATTTTTCCATCCACATACAAATTACCTCCTGGCAGCATGGGTTTCTACCTTTCCTTCAATCTCCTCTAACCTTGTCTTTCCTTAACCATGTCTCATTCATATATTTTTTTCATGTTCACTAGGCACAGAGCTCCGTGAGGATTAGTATCTTGTCTACTTTATCTACCACTTAATACCAACAGAATCAAGGGGTGAAATAAGCTGCACAACAACACAGGAGATGATACCATGTTTCTTCAGGGCCTACTGAAATGACTGTAAAAATTCGTTCTAAGGTTTTAATAACCTAATATACTGTTGCAAGTAATTTATTATGAAAAAATAGTCAAATTAACTAAAGTGCTAAAGTTTGCAATTTTTGGTAAGTTATTTATTTTTAATAACCTATGACAGACTGAAGGTTATCCTTATAGCATCACTGTCACTAAAATTCCAAGATGCTTTTCTGAATGAGACTACAAGGGCGTGGGGGCATTATGAGCAGCACAAGAGCCTTTAAACCACGTGACAACCTGCAGTGAGTCTCCCTTACTGAGTTACTTTTTATATTTGTGGAAATTATAATTATTTTAGTGATTTGGGGGGCATTACATCCAATATGGTAATGCAAACTGGAGAAGGTCATGTGTTGTTATCCATTTGGGGGGCCATGGGGGGAAAATTCTTGGGAACCAGGACCTAATGTGGTACCTCCGAACAGGAGGTGCTTTAATCTGGCCTCTAACTTACTTCAAAATTATGATCCACTACTTTTTTTTCCTTGCTACTGTTTGCTATTATAATAGAAGCAATTTTATTTCCCCTTATCCAAATATATTATGCCTTGTCTTAACACCTTTTGTGTTAGTCAGTCAACCAGAAACTCTTTGTTCCCCTCAACATTCCCATCCTGGACATCCTTCCTTAATTTCTAGGCAAACGTCGTCTCCGACATAAAGCCAATCACTAGTCCCCCAACCTAGATGATATTCACCTCTACTTTAAACAATTGTTTACATTTTTAAACATATACAAATAACTAATTCTTTCTGGTGTATGGCTCTAGGAGTTTTAACATATGTACAGATTCATGTAACTCCCACTATAATCATGACACAGAACAGTACTAACGAGCCCCCATATTCTCTTGTACTGCGCCTTTGTAGGCAAAACCCTTCTCACCCCAAATCCCTGGAAACCACTGGGATTTTCTGTCCCTATAATTTTTCTTTCACAGAATGTCATGTGAATGGAATCACACAACATGTCATCTTTGAGACTGGCTTTTTTTTTTCATTCAGCAAACTGCCTTTGAGATTCATTCACATTGTGTTGCATATTAGTAGTTTATTCCTTTTATTGCAAGTAGTAATTCATTCTATGTAGATACCATAATGTATCTACTCACCTGCGAATGGACATTTGGAATATGTCTAGTTTTTAGCTATTATAAATAAGCCTGCCATAAACATTTGTGTGCAAGTCTTTGTATACATATGTTTTCATTTCTCTTGAATAATTACCTAAAAGTGGAATGTTTGTTTGTTTGTTTATTTATTTTTGAGATGGAGTCTCGCTCTGTCCCCCAGGCTGGAGTGAGTGGTGGGAGCTTGGCTCACTGCAACCTCCACCTCCCAGGTTCAAGCGGTTCTCCTACCTCTGCCTCCCAATAAGCTGGAATTACAGGCACAAGCCATGACGCCAGGCTAATTTTTGCATTTTTAGTAGAGATGAGTTTTCATCATGTTGGCCAGGCTTGTTTCAAACTCCTGGACTCAAGTGATCCACCTGCCTTGGCCTCCCAAAGTGCTGGGATTACAGGCGTGTGCCACCGCACCTGGCCAAAGTGGAATGTTTGGTTCAAGGCAAGCATATGTCAAACTTCATAAGAAACTGTCTATTTACAGAGTGGCTGAACCTGTACCATTCTGCATTCCCACCAGCAATGTGCAAGAATTCCAATTGCTCTGTATTGTAGGTAGCACTTGATAGTAAACTTACTTCATGATGTAAGTTTGATGATGTGTATCTTTTCATGTGCTTTTTTGTCCTCAATGTCTTCTTTCATGAAGTATTTTTTTTTTCAAATTTCTTGCCAGTTTATATTTTTAATTGAGTTATTTTTCTTAATGTTGAGTTTTAAGAATTCTTTATATATTCTGGATATAAGTCCTTTGTTGAATATGTTACTTGCAAATATTTTCTCTCAATTTGTAGCTTGAGTTTTTATTCTCTTAAGTGTCTTTTGGAAAGTAATCTTTTAAAAAATATGTATACTTACTATGTGCCCACAAAAATTAAAAATTAAAAAAATTTAAAAATTTTTGATGAAGTCCAATTTACCAGTATTTTCTTCTAAGAATCATGTACTTGGAATCATTAAGAATATTTTTACCTAGCATAATATTATACACATTTCCTCCATTTTTCTAGAAGTTTTATAGTTTTGCATTCAGATATGACTTAATTTTTGTATAAGGCATGAGGTATGGATTGAGGCTCACTTTTGGGGACATAGAAATATGCAATTGTTTCATCACTATTTGTTGAAAAACATCTAACCAGACAAATGAAAACCCAAGAAGACACAAATTACCAGTAACAAGAATGAGAAAGAAGATGTCACAATAGGCCCCACAAACATTAAATGGATATTTATGCATATACATTTAATATCTTAAATAAAGTGAACCAATTCCTCTAAAGCCACAGACAAGCAAAACATACCCAAGAAGATACAGATACCTTTACACCATCATATGTATTTTAAAGAACTTAAGATGAGAAAAATAATCTGTTAAATTTACCCAGATGTTTGCCATTTCTGTTACTCTTTTTCACTCCTAATGCTGGTCATGGATTCTATTTGTTTTCTTTTATCTGAGAATATTTTCATTTGAACTTCATTCCTAAAAGATAGTTACTGTATACAGAATTTTGGGTTGGCAGGGTGTGTTGTTGTTGGCAGAATCTGTTTTGCTTTCAGCATTTAAAAAATGTTTCACTACTTTAAGGCCTCCATGGTTCATTAAGACAAGTCAGCAGTAATTTGAATTGCTGCTATCCTATAGGTAACTTTCCTCTTTATTCTATTTATTTATTTATTTTTGGCTGCTTTCAAGATTTTTCTCTATTGTCTTTTGTTCTCACCAGTTTGATTATAATGTGTCTTTGCATGGATTTCTCTTTTTTTTTTTTTTTTTTCTGTTTTGAGTTCACTGGACTGGGGTTTTTTGAATATGCAAATTTATATCATTTGCCAAATTAGAAATGTTTAGATATTATTTATTCAAACATTTTTTCTGTGCCACACTCCTTCTCCTCTCCATCTGATACTCTGGCAACACAGAAGTTAAATTTTGGGGTCTTTTCTCATAGTTTCCTTAGGCTCTATTCTGGTTTTTTCCTCATTTTTCTTCTCCATTTTTCAGGTTAGATACTCTTTACTGGTCTATCTTCAAGTTTACTGACTCTTTCCTCTGGAAATTACTTTGTATGCGTCAAGTGAAATTTTTGTTTTGGTTATTATTGTTTTTATTTATAATATTCCTCTCCATTATTTTCATCGTTTTTATTTTTCTACTGAGACTGTCTATAGTCCCCTTGTTTCAAGAGCATTTGCCCTTACTTCCTGAGTATGATTATAATAGCTGCTTTAAAGTCTTTGTCTGATAATTTCAGACAATTTGTTACCTTGGATGCTGTCTGTTGATTTTCTTTTCCTTTACAAGTTGCTGAGGTTTTTTTTCCTATGGGAAATAATTTTGGTATATAGCCTAAGAATTTTGAGTATTATGTTATGACTTTTGCTCTTGTTTTAATATTATGGATTTTTTTTTTAAAAAAACAAGACAATCAACTCAGTTGCATTCAGGCAGTAGCCAATCTTTAATGGGCTGTGGTTCCCATGTCAGTTCGTTTTCAAAGCTTTTGCAGTGCTGCCTAGATTTCTTCCAATGTGCATAACTCTGGGAAATGTTTGCTCTGTGGTTCAATTCTGAAAGCCTCAGATATGCTGTTCAGAGTCATATCCATGCATGCACAGCTTGTGGGTGAGCCCAAAATTCACATATGACTGTGAATTCATTTCTCAAGCTGCCTCCTCTCTTCAATTTTTCTGACACTCTCTGGCTCCCCAGATTTTTGCATCTTGGTCCTCCAGCTAAAAAGCCGAGATTTTAGTCTCCTTGCTCTGTTGCACAGTTCCAACAAAGGGCTCTGTCTCTGTGGTCAAACGGAAGGAAGAGAGAGAAAGGCTGAATGCAACAGTGAGCCCCTCTATCTTGTTCAGGTGGTATTTACCCTCCCTCAGAGTTTTAGGTATTTGCTGGCAACCACCAACATTTCTGCTTTGCCCCTGTCCTGCTGCCTCTCAACGGCTGTGGGATTACAGCTTTGGGACTGGGGATTGCCTGGGAACTGGAATGGGACAGGAAGAGAAAACCACAAAAAAAAATTTGGGAATTTGCCTCTCTCCCTGTTTTGTAGGTGCCCTCCTTTTCACTCTGAACCACAAATTAGTGGCTTCTCTTAAAATATCTTAGGTTCACACTTTGTATGAGGTTCCAGAATTTGGGCTGTGTTTCAGGTCAGGCCTGGAGAATCAGAAGGAAGAAAATTCAGGAGGTGTTACATTAGAAAACATACAGTTCAAGTTCTTTTTCCTTCTCCTATGTGCTTGCTACTGTTTACTTTTTGGAATCCTCACTTAGTTCCATGCATTATATCCAGGTTTTCAGTTGCGTTTGGTGAACAGAACTGGAATCTTTCTGCTTCCACTTCTTGTCTGTTCTAATTAAACGTTAGCCTCTGGAAAGAAGTGGCTTTGTGTCACCTTTTCAGTAGTCCTCACATTTCCTAAACTATGTGTGGCACACCAGGATATGACCTTTACATGCATTATGTAATTTCATCTCCAGAGCACCTTTAAGAGGTAGATCTCATTACTTCCATTTTATAGACCAAGAAGCAAGTTTCAAAAAAATAAAATAACATTCAAGGTCATAACAGACGTGCAAGGATTCTAACTCAGGTCTATAGATACTTTGCTCATCCTAGGGATGAACTCCTCATAATAATGTTCAACTTCAGCATTGTTATTAGTTCCTTATTATAAAGAAAGAAAAGGGCTCATCGAGGCAACATGACAAGTCAGGTTTCAAACCACAGAATCAAAAGGTAACTACTTCATGGAAAATTTATGTGGCTAGACATGCAAAAAGGGATCAACCAATATTTATTGTAAAATGAGGATTTTTTTTAAAGGAAAAGAAATTTGCCCCAAACCAATGGAATTATTTTATTAAAATGGTGAAATTTGGCTCATGTTTTAGGTCTCTGCAGCATTGCTTATTAACTCATACAGTGTATTCTTCCATCTCTTTAAAAGTGCATTTCCCCCTACTCCTTATTTCATCAATTACAACACACCAGTTGTTTGGTTTCCTAAGTATTTGCAGCTTGGGCAGCCAAATTTCAATCTGGATGTTTTCCTGCATTCTCCATATTTTCCCTGCAAGAGCAAATTAAAGAACCAAGGAGGTTTCTTCTCCATACAGTTGTCTCCTGCTTCCACAAGTACAGATAGCGTTGCTGTAAACCTGAGCCATGTGGTTGCTCTTATCAGAATGGAGGAGATAATCACATCTAGAATTACACAAGATTCCATTCAATGAGGCTGACTTTCTTCCTCGATAGGAACCCATTCACCATGGCCTTTGAGTCCTTCAGGTGGAATAAATGTGTTTCTATAACATCTATGAAATGAGACTAAATTTAGTGGCCTTGCATCGGAACACTTTCTATAGCAGAGAAGATGATAATAAAGACAAAAAGTGCATTGTGACCCCCATCTTGCTGCATTTCCATAACAACACAGCTTTGTGCCTCCAGTGGGGCAGGAAATCAGTCAGGAGATTAACAGATGTTTTATTTATATGCAGATTTTTCAGTGTCCAGGAATGGGGAAGGCTTCTATCAGGTGTATTTTCCTAGGTAATTGACGGAAGACGAATTCAACAAACAGATCAGCCTTTGGAAATCTTTTCACCAATTGATTCTCAAACTCTTTTGCCAGTGATTTAAAAAACATATAGAGAGACTTGTACCATCAAAACAAGACATACTTTACTGAAATAGAACTCTTTGGTAGACTTCCTTTGCGCCACAGTTATGTTCTGCCCCCTTCTCTGAGCTCTTCCTTTTATCCCTTTCCTTTGGAGGTTTTCATTTAGTGATCACAGAGGATATTCAGATGTGCACAGTCAATTTAATATGTTCCCTAAAGAGGATGCCCCCTCCATACACACATGCATGACTACTGTTGCCAATTGCAACAGAAAAGTACAGAATTTTGTAAAGCAAGTATGGAAATAACAACTGAAAAGGCTGGAAGTGAGCTAGATTTTCATCCTTTGGATAGGTGGTATGTTCAGAAAGATTTTTCCCTAGTACCTTGAGATTGTAGATTCCAGTGTGCTCCTAGGATAGGAACAGAAAATAGAATTCAGATAGGAAAAAGATCTAGACTCAATGTCCATCAAGAGTCAACCTAACATTTCCCTAAGACAGCGTTATGACAACTTGGAGGTTTTGAAGTTGATTTCATAGATGCTATTTACCTTGCACATGGCTAAAGACTCTTTTAAAATTAAAAAGGAAATTTTTTTAAAGAGGGAAAAAATATGCTTCAGCAACGATTACAAAAACCAGAACTTTACCCCACTGAGTTTTATAGATTCTAGTTGCAGGTGGTGAGCTCACAGATGGCAGAAAGTAAAGTCACCAACTGAGGGGAAGAGCCTGCCTGGTGCCAGAGAACCACACAGTCATATTAAAAGAAACAAAAACAAACTCACACCAAGCCAGGTGTCCCAGGTACTAAGAATGAAAGTTAAGTTAGGAATAGGTTCAACTGTTGACTTCTTTGCAGAGCAAGGCCTCAGAGAGGAAGAAGAATTTCAATGGGCCCCAGCGATATGATGCACCTCAATTGTTCTTAAGGCTCACTTCTGTTTTGTAATTTACCTCTGGCACCAGTTTGCATAACATAAGCTTTCTCCAAAGATTTGGGACAGGTCACGTAGATAAACATAAAACATTTTTGGAAACACAAAACCAGAATCAAATGAAATGAGGAGTGTTGCTCTGCCTTCATTTCTAGGTCTTTTTTTTTTTTTTTTTTTTGATGACATCCTTGCTGGGTTACTTTGTATGTGATTAGACCAATTGTTATTAGAAATAATGATTTAGTAATTTAAGTAAATTGTAAAATTAACCAATATTTTCATTTTTGCAAATAATACACTTTTCCTAATAACGATTTATTGGAAATCTGTTTGGTATCACATGTCCCAATATGAATATAAATAAGATGTGATTTTTGTCCTGAGAGTTTGGTGTGTATTAGTATGGAAGTAAAATTAAAGTGAATAAGCAGCTCAAGAAATAGAAGGCAATAAATACCATAAGTTTTTTTTTTGTTTTTGTTTTTAAGATGAAGTCTCACTCTGTCGCCCAGGCTAGAGTGCAGTGGTGTGATCTCAGCTCACTGCAAACTCCACCTCCTGGATTCAAGCAATTCTCCTGCCTCAGCCTCCTAAGTAGCTGGGATTATAGGCTTGTACCACCACCCAGCCAATTTTTGTATTTTTAGTAGAGACAGGGTTTCACCATGTTGGCCAGGCTGGTCTCGAACTCCTGACCTCAGATGATTTCACCCATCTCGGCCTCCCAAAGTGCTGGGATTACAGGCGTGAGCCACCACGCCTGGCCCATAAGATGTTTTAATAAGTGGCTTTTTAAAACCAACTTAACTTTTAAGTAGAATGTCTGGTAAGGAATAAATCCTCTCTTGCTCAATTAATAAATTAATAAGTGAATATGTAATGAGTCACTTAAATGAGCTTCTATGGGAATCAAAAGTAAGTAGAAATTATTTTTCTGGGGCAGACGTCAAGAAGAATGACATGGAGGAGTTGCCATTTGAGCCTCAACAGTTGAGATTTGAGTATCTAGAGTTGAAAGGAAGGGCTTTCCAGGACAAGGGAACATGACCACACACTCAGCAGTGAGATAATGAGAGATGTGCTTGGCCATGTGTAAGCCATCCAGTTCTGCTGAGCGACTATCACAATATACACCGAAATACATTGGAACAAAAATAAAACGAAATAAGCCAGGCACTTGCTGCCCTGGCAAAATTAGCAAAATGTGGGACACAGCCCCACTGGAGAATGGTTTGTCATTTGAAGCAGGCCAAGTCCTGAAAACATCAAAATCAGCCAAAATGACATTAAAAGATGGGCAAATGATCTAAATTCTCTGGACCTCAGTTTCTCCATCCATAAAACAGGGTTAATTGTACCTATAATGCAAGGTTGTTTTGCAGATTATGTGAAGTCTCATCTATAAATTGACTGGCATATGATAGAAATTTGATAGTGTTTATTATTTTTGTTAATAATATAAAAAATAATAGCAGGCATTATTTAACCACATGTGGCCAAACATCATGATATAAGCACCATTTGTTTGAATTCTACTGAGCTTATATAATTATAGACAATAGGACAACTTACCTGTTACGTTCAATCTCTCTTTTGTGATTTACTTCATGCATTGATCTGCTCAGCCGCATCTGGTTAGAAATGTTAAACACTGCCATCACCAGAGATTTAGTGCATTTCACGTAGATGAACATAAAACCAAATGTTTTCAAAGCAAGCTAAGAAGAAAATAGGAAAGTGGAACAGTGTGTTAGTGAAGGAGCCACACATTTTGGAGCCAAATCTAAATCCAAATCCCTGTTCAGCTGCTTACTATCTCTGTGGCCTTAGGTAAGTTACGTAACCTCTCTAAACCTTAATTTCTTCATTGTAAAGGAAGTGTGATGATGATGATAATAAGAATAACAGCAATAAGAAACAACAAATAATAAAACAACAGTAGTCATGTCTACTTTATAGAGTCGTTGATTAAAGCACAGTGTTTAGTACATAGTACTATTACGATATATTGCAATCTTATTTCCCTTATACATTCCTTATAGTTCCAATGTCAGGTGACCAGAACTTATGGGAAAGGTGAATTTTCATGTGAGAAGAGAATTTTTGTTTTGCAGTTGGAAAATCTAAACTCTGATTCTAGCTCTGCCATAGCTCATTTTATGACCTTGATAGAGAAAATACTCCCCATTTAACCTCAGTTTCTTCATTTGTTTAATGTAGAAGTTAGACTAGTTATCTTCAAGGCCTGTCATTTTAGGATTCTGTTCACCTACTACTATATTAAATTTCCCACAAAATTGAGTCTGTGTATATATTGCAGAAGACAAGACCAACCAAAACCAATGCACAATTTAACAGATTTTTTTTCACTCAAAGAATCACAAAACCACACAAACAGATAAAAACAAGCCAAACTTCTGCTTAATGCAGGCTGCCATAGAGGAATCCCTTCTTTTCCTTCTTCCTTTAACTTTATTTTTATCTTCATTCTGGATAAACTTTGTGTCGTGTAGGGTAAAATTTAGTGAAAAAAATATTAATCTACCTAGATTTTTCCCAATGTGAGTAGAGACTATTCGGTTTGTTTACAGGGGTTTTGAGTTGTTAATGAGGCCAGTACTTTTAAGTAGATTCAGAATAACTCTTTAAAGCAACTCTAGCTCTCAGGATTGAAAGGCATCCCAGAGACATTTGAAAATTCCTGGATATTATTTATAGAGACAATTTAGAGAACACATTTTTATAAAGGCCCTGCAGAATTAAGGGGTGGATATTTCAGCTTCTCTAGGCACCAGAGAATGCACAGCACCTGTTTTTTTCCAGAAACCAAATGATAGAGACATATTCTATCTGGTTTTCTTGGTGCATTTTGGAATGAAGCCTGGAACCTGTGGTGTGCCACATACCTTAGCCACTTTGATCCTCAAACAAAGATCTGTGGAAAGCCAAGGCTGCACACGGGCAAAGGAAACCATAGACGTGCAGCTTCTAAACAGAACCCTGAACAGTGCACAATGGCAGTTGCCTAACCAGCACCATAGACAGCTCACACAAACACCTTTCTTTCTTTCACCCCCGGTCATCCTTGGCTTCCAATGGCTGTCCAGGACCCAAACTAGAGTAGGGCAACAGAGCACGGAGGGCACACCCTGAGATTGAGTGCCTCCTTACATTTTGTGCCTTGGGTGCCTTGTTTGGCTCATCCTAGTTTTACCCTGCAGCGGTTTATTGTTCATTTGTCCATTCAGCAAACTTACTGGCCAGCTAATAAAATTTTCTTTCATGGGGATTTGTTTCTTAAAGGATCTACAGGTCAATATGACTGAAACAATTTTGCAGAGGTGGAAGTGTTTCAAGAAATAATTTTAGGACGTGAGCAGGAAATACAACATGACTGTACTAGTAGAACACATTTAAGGGAATAAAACTTTTTAAAAGTTCATGGCAATTAAAGCTCCGTGACTAGGGGTGCACGTTTGTGTTGTCTGCCATTGTAAACATAGCACCTAGCAAGAAAAAAGGCAGGTGCTCAGTACTTCTTTGTTAAAAGAAAAGAATTGTATGTTATATGTGATAGTGAACCACTGGATTTTGGAAAGTGTAGTAGCTTGTTTCTTTTTGCATTTTATAAAGCATCATTGTGGCAGTGCTTTTTGGAAGACAGATTAGAAGGGAGGGAAACTAATGACAGGAAGACCAGTTAAAAGATGATTGCAGTGGTTGAAGTAAAAGATGATGACAATGAGTTTCAAACCTAAAATAGACATGAGCAACAGTGTACGAGAAAAGGAAAAATATAGAATTAACAGGAATTTAGGAAGAGATGTAGATTTGTGGAAAAGAGGGTTCTCTTTGGGATAGCTTTGTGTTTGAAGTGGCTGTGAAGTATCACAGTGAAGGTAAGCAGGGGACAATTGTCCTGGCGGCCATCCAGAAGTCTGGTTGGTGAACATAGATATGTTTCTAGAAACAGTTATGGGCTCCATGAAGTCATTTACTTCCTCTCATAAGACAACTAGCTGGGGCTTGAGGTATGGAGAGAGGCAAATGAGAAAGAATCACAAAATTGGATATCTAAATATCAAGTCAATTGTATCTTGATAGATAGACCTGTTTTCTCAGTCATAGAATGAAAATATTGGTTCATGTTATCTTTTTGTTCATTTCAAATTTTACGTTCCCTGGCTATTCTAACTCCCAATTTCTAACATCTACAGAGGCAAAGTAAATTTTTCTAAGTTAGTGAAGTTGGTCAGCAAGAGGCTGTGGAAATTTGAAGAGTTATGTGCCACGTAAGGTGGTCATGCACCCCTTGTCTCCAGGTAACCATTGCCATGTTCTAGACATTAGAAGATCTTTGGAGGTAAATGAAGATGGCACATTGAGTCCTCTTGGCCTAGTTCTTAGTTCAGTTCTAGAGGACAGATCCACGTGAGCTCTAAGTCATCTTGTGATGACAACATCCCATCTTTCTGCCTCAAAGTCTTCCCAAAAGTTGTGGGATGTACTGACTTGCATACAAGTGGAATCTAGAAATGTGGGCAAGTTAACACCCTGGGGGGCCACTGGATGGGAGCTCATGAACAAATGATCTGGCCTCTTATCTTTCTGGGAGATAATTGTAAGAGTCATTCTGTATGCCTTCTAGAGGTTAGAGTAGAATTGAGCCCTCATTGCCTTTAGCAGAAATTTGATAATTCACCCTTCTATTGTGAAATGTAGAAAGTCTCTACGACAACTTCAAAAGGAAGGCCGGGCGCGGTGGCTCAAGCCTGTAATCCCAGCACTTTGGGAGGCCGAGACGGGCGGATCACAAGGTCAGGAGATCGAGACCATCCTGGCTAACACAGCGAAACCCCGTCTCTACTAAAAACACAAAAAATTAGCCGGGCGAGGTGGCGGCGCCTGTGGTCCCAGCTACTCGGGAGGCTGAGGCAGGAGAATGGCAGGAACCCGGGAGGCGGAGCTTGCAGTGAGCTGAGATCTGGCCACTGCACTCCAGCCTGGGCGACAGAGCGAGACTCCGTCTGAAAAAAAAAAAAAAAAAAAAGACAACTTCAAAAGGACTCTTAGCAAACTATCACAAGAACAGAAAACCAAACACCGCATGTTCTCACTCATAGGTGGGAACTGAACAATGAGATCACTTGGACTCAGGAAGGGGAACATCACACACCGGGGCCTATCATGGGGAGGGGGCGGGGGGAGGGATTGCATTGGGAGTTATACCTGATGTAAATGACGAGTTGATGGGTGCAGCACACCAACATGGCACAAGTATACATATGTAACAAACCTGCACGTTATGCACATGTACCCTACAACTTAAAGTATAATAATAATAAATAAATTAAAAAAAAGAAAAGAAAAAAAAAAAAGGACGCTTGTCTTTTATGGCTGCAGATGGAATGCACAACTTCAACAGATGCCCCGTGCTAAAGTCAGGACCATGTTAGAGAAGGAGTGGGTCCCTGAGACATGGACTCAAGACATTTGGGTGGATGTCTATAAAACTTGAACCCCCATATTTTCCTGGGCCCTCTTAGGTAGTAGATGCAGCCCCTTTCTCTTGGTAGAGGAGAATAGCCTCCTCTCTCCAAGAGTCCTTTCCTAGGGTGGATGTTTCTCCAAATGATGCTTTCTTCCCAAATATCCACCTCTGCCTCCCCTCATTGCTTTCATACTAATAACTGGATCGATAACAGTCCTAAGCATAGGTAAAGTGAGTAAATATAATCCACTTACAGAGAAAAAACAGCTTATTCACTAAAAGAGTGTGTGGCCTGGGTATTGGTGCCAGCAGAAACCCCCAAAAATATGCAGAAGAGAAGACCTTGATGGATGTGGATCAGGTAAGACAGAACACAAAGATGTATAAGGGTGGGTTTACTGACATGAAAGCACACTCTTGTAATCTAGAATTTAGCATCCTGGTAAAAATACCAGGAGCTAGTCCTATAAAGCTTCTGGAATAATTACTTGAAGCTTGGGGATGGTGGTAGACACAGTAAGTAATTTGGGTATGATGCAGTATTGTGGAATGAGTAATAAGGCAGAAGAAAGTAAAAATGTTGGAATGGAGTACCACTGAGTACCTTCTCCTGACTGTTTCCCTAGGAGGACTCAGAGGTCAGGCCTTTCACTGGGTAATTAGGAATATATAAGTGAGGGGGCACCCACATGAATAGAAAGCTCAGTGGTGGCTGACTGCTATAGGCCAGGAGGCAGTGCCATGGAACTGGGCTCCAGGATCAAGAAGCCAACTGGCAGCATTAACACCAGAGGAAAGGTCATCATGATGACCTCAGTTGGCAGCCAAGCTAGGATGACCAGAGTTCTTTGATTCACAAGAATTGGTCAGCATGGCTGATAGATGATGACGTTCTTAGGGGTGAGATAAGCAGGAAGTGGATGAGGGTATTCCTTGACTTGTACAATGAGAAATAATTGAGAATTGATGAGCAGAAGCTGACATCAGCTACAGAAATGGAAAATTGCAATTTCTTACTCAATTTCTAGATGTAAATCAGTTATCAGATTCAGAACCTATTGGTTAAAGAGGGACTTGTTGCTCTTGAAGAAAGACCTTGAAATTCCACCATAGTGGCATTTTATTTCTTTATTCAATAAATATTCTCTTAAACCTTCCTAAAAGAACTGGTGGTGATTTATCTGAGTAAACAGAGAAAAGAAGAATTGCCCAGAGATTAACTACAGCTATTGCAATTAATTAACTAGGGCATATGAAGTCAGTGATCCCAGTGACATAGGGGAATCTAAACACTATCATGGCCCTTTGGTTAGATTAGAGGTTAGGAGGACACATAATAAATGAAATTCTGACTCAAGTTCATCTCACAGTGGACACATGGGTCCATGTATCTACCCAATCTCTGAGTACATAAGTGGGATGAATATACTAAACTGTTGATATAGTGCTCATATCAGTCCCTGACCTGTGGAATGAGCCATTGAAGTAGAAAAGGCTGAGTGGAATCTACAAAGCATCCCATCCTCCAGCCAAGATAGAATATCAGAGAAGTATTACCTACTAGGAGAAACTACAGTGATTAGCTACAGTTATTAACTGTATAACTTCAGTTATTAGCTATTATCAGAAACTAGCCATGATTACCTGGCAGGTCCAAGGGGTGGACTGTAGCAGATGCTTTTTGGTACTGTGTCACATTTCCATATTCCACTTTTGATTTCCACTGCAGCTGTGGTGGACAATTCTGACTCACTTACCAAGGAGAGCATCTCCCCTCAAACATGGCGAGCTGTCATTCTCCACATGTCACTCTTTTTAGCCATAGACTCTTCTCCAGTCATGGGAACCCAGTCAGTTTATGAGCAAATGTGGCTCAGTTTTCAAAAGTCTGCAAAATATCTCCAGGGGAGAGGGGCACTGGTACATAAATGCTGTAGCTGATTGTCCTTCAGGCCATTAATTTTGGAAAGCATTCTGCTTGCATTCCAGAAATTCCAGTGCAATCAAGCCTGTTGGTTACAGCAGCAATTATCCATTTGTCAGCCCTCTCTCCTTCCTGCTCCTGTCATACTGATTTTTGGGATCACCTTTTGCATAAACTACCTACACCAAAGCCCTTGTCTCACTGCCTGCTTTCAGAGGAAACCAAGCCATGACATAGGCCTGCTGTTGCCAGATCTTCCTACTGTTAAGCAAACTTGGAAATCTGGATTTCTCTGAGAAACTCCTGATTTTTAATGGAGGCAATTACTTAAGAAAAAATACTATGTTGGCCAATCATAATACATCTGCTATTCATTCTTGTTTTCATGAACCACTGGTGTGCAACGTTTTCTCCACAAATTTCTGTAACATGTAGAAATTTGGTAATATGTAGAGGTTTTGGTGGCATAAGTATTTAGGCTGATAAGGTGGAGTAAAGGGAATTGTGTTCATGGTCTTCTTCCTCCTCTCAAGGAAAAGGTAGCTAAAATGAAAGGGAAAGTCATTAATTTTAAAATTTATATTTTAAAAGATATTTATTTTCCAGTTGTATTGGGGTATAATAGACAAATTAAATGGAATATAATTAGTATATGCAATGTAATCTTTATATATATGTACATATATGTGTATAAATATGTATATACACATATATACATATATGTATAAATATGTATATACACATATATACATATATGTATATATACATATATGTATATAGTGAAATGGTTACCACAAACCAGCTAATTAACCTATCCATAACCTCAGTTATCTTTTTAAATTAAAATATTTAAGATCTATTTTATTAACAAACTTCAAGTATACAATATAGTACACAAGATGCCCAGAATTTTTCTTATTACTGAGAATTTATACCCTCTGACCAAGAGCTCCTCATCACCTTGCCATCCGCTAGTCTCATGCAACAACCATTCTACTCTCTACGTCTATGAGTTTGACTTTTCTGGAGTCTGCATACAAGTGAGATCATGCAGTCTTTGTATTTCTGTACCTGGTTTATTTTACTTAGCATAATGTTCTTCAGTTCATCCACATTTTCACAATGGCAGGATTTCCTTTTTTATGGCTGGATAGTATTCCATTATGTGTGTATATACAGATACATATATGTGTTTACACAATAATTCACCCATCAATGGACACCTGGGTTGTTTACACATCTTGCCTATAGTGAATAATGACGCAATGAACATGGGAGTATAGGTATCTCTTTGAGATACTCATTTTGTTTCCTTTGGCTATATACTCAGAAGCAAGATTGCTGGATCTTATGGCAGTTCTATTTTTAATTTTTAAAGGAAATCTTCATGCAGTTTTTTATAATGTCTGTACCAATCTACATTTCTACCAACAGTACACAAGAAGTCCCTTTTCTCCACATTCTAGCCAACACTTTTATCTCTTGTCTTTTTGATAGCAGCTATTCTAACAGGTGTGAGGTGATATCTTGGGGTTTTTGTCTGCATTTTCTCAATGATTAGTGATGTTGTGCACCTTTTCATGAACGTGTTGGCCATTTGCATGTCTTTTTGTTTTTTTTTTAAACTGCCTTTTCAGGTCCTCTGTCCATTTTAAAATTTATTTATTTATTTGTTTGTTTATTTATTTATTTATTTATTTCTTTATTGCCATTGAGTCGTATGACTCCCTTATATATTTTGGATATTAACCTTATCAGATATATGATTTACAAATATTTTCCCCCTTCTATAGGTTGCCTTTTCATTTTGTTGATTGTTTCCTTTGCTGTGCAGAAGCTTTTTAGTTTGGTGTAGTCCGACTTATTTATTGTTGCTTTCGTTACTGTGTTTTTGGTGTCACATCCAAAAAATTCATTGTCAAAGAGTTTTTTCCTATGTTTTCTTCTAAGAATTTTATGGCTTGGACCTTAAGTTTAAACCTTTAATCTATTTCAAGTTAATTTTTGTGAGTGGCATCAGATAGGTGCAATTTATTCTTTTGCATGTGAATATCCAGTTTTCCCTGCACTATTTATTGAAGAGATTATCTTTGAGGCCCTTGTCAAATATTAGTTGTACTTATGTATGGATTTATTTCTGGGGTATCAATATAGTTCCATTTGTCTACATGTCTGCTTTTATGCCAATGCCATACTATTTTGATTACTGTAGCTTTGTAATATATTTTGAAATCAGGAAATGATTCCTCTACCTTTGTTCTTCTTTCTCAAGATTGTTTTGGCTATTTCTTTGTGGTTCCACATAAATTTTAGAATTGTTTTCTATTTCTGTGGAAAATGCCATTGGAATTTAGATAGAAATTACACTGAATCTATGTATCACTTGGGTAGTATGGACACTTTAACATTATTAATTATTCTAATCCATTGACATGGGATGTCCTTTCATTTATTTGTATGTTCTTCAATTTCTTTAATCAGTGTTTTATAGTTTCCAGTGTACAGATCTTTCACTTTCTTGGTTAAATTCATTCCTAAGTATTTGATTGTTTTTGATGCTGCTGTAAATGAAATTTTCTTTATTTAGTTTTCAGTTAGTTCATTGTTAGAAATGCCATGAATTTTTGTATGTTACTTTTGTATCCTTTAATTTTACTGAATTCATTTATTTGTTCTAACAGGTTTTGGGTGGAGTCCTTGAGATTTTCTATATATAAGGTCATGCCATCTGCAGAGACAATTTTACTTATTCCTTCCAGTTTGGATGTATTTTATTTCTTTCTCTTGCCTACTTGCTCTGACTAGAACTTCCAGTGCTACATTGAATAGAAGTAGTAAGAATGGGAACCCTTGTCTTCTTCCTGATCTTAGAGGAAAAGCTCTCAGTTTTTCACCATTGAGTATGATGTTTCCTGGGCTTGTAATATATGGCCATGCAGTACTGAAGTTTATTCCTTCTATATTCAGTGTGCTGAGAATTTTTATCGTGAAGGAATACTGAATTTTGTCAAATGCTTTTTCTGCATCTATTTGGACTATATGATTTTATCCTTCATTCTGTTAATGTGGTGTATCACAGTTATTGATTTGTTTATGTTGAACCATCCTTGCATCCCAGGAATAAATCCCACTTGATCATGGTGAATGATAGTTTGATGTGCTTTTGAATTTGGTTTGTTAGCATTTTGTTGAGAATTTTTGCACGTATATTTATAATATGGTTTGGATTTATGCCCCCACCCAAATCTCATGTCAAATTGTAATTGCCGGTGTTGGAAAAGAGGCACGATGAGAAGTTACTGGATCATGGGGATGGATTTTCACCTTGCTATTCTCGTGATAGTGAGTGAGTTCTCATGAGACCTGGTTGTTTAAAAGTGTGTAGCAATTCCTCCCTTACTGTCTTCCTTCTGCTCCAGCCATGCTCAGTCCAGTCAAGTTCAGTTATTAATAAGATATGCTTGCTTCCCCTTCCTCCATGATCAAAAGTTTCCTGAAGCCTCCCCAGCCATGCTTCCTGTACAACCTGAAGAACTGTGAGCCAGTTAAACCTCGTTTCTTTATAAATTACCCAGTTTCAGGTATTTCTTTATAGCAGTATGAGAACAGACTAATATAGTTTATTAGGGATATTGGCCTGCAATGTTGTTTTCTGGTGGTGTCCTTATCTGGATTCAGTATTAGGGTAATGCTGGCCTTATAAAATGAGTTTGGAAATGGTCCCTTCTATTCAATTTTTTGGAAAAGTTTGAGAAAGATTAGCATTAGTTTTTCTTTAATGTTTTATATTATTTACCATTGAAGCCATTAGGTCCTGGACTTTTCTTTGTTGGGAGATTTTTGATTCCTGATTCAATTTCTTTACTCATTATTGGTCTATTCATATTTTCTATGTCTTCATGATTTAGGCTTTGTAGGTTGTATATTTTGAGGAATTTATCCATTTCTGCTATGTTACAAAATTCATTGGCATAAAATTGTTAAAGTTTGTTTTGATCCTTTATATTTTTGTGGCATGGAGTAATATATCCTTTTTTCATTTGTGATTTCATTTATTTGAGTTCTCTCTCTTTTTTTCTTGGTTAATCTAGCTAACAGTTTGTCAATTTTGCTTATCTTTTCAAAAAACAAAATCTTTTAGTGTTGTTGATCTTTTCTAGTCTTTCATTATTCCTGCCCTAATCTTTGTAACTTCCCTTCTTCTGCTACCTTTAGACTTAGTTTTTTGACCTTTCAAGTGTAATAGGTCATTTATTTGAGATCTTTCATTTTTTTAATGAGGTCACATATAGCTATACACTTTCTTTATAGAACTACTTTTGCTGTGACCCATAGGTGTTGATATGTTGCATTTCCAGTTTCATTTATTTCAAGATATCTTTCCACTTTCCCTTTTGATGTTTTCTTCGATCCATTGGTTTTTCAGAAGTGTGTTGTTTAATTTCTACTTATTTGTAAAGTCTTCAACTTTTCCTCTTATTGATTTTTAGTTTGATATCCTTGTAATAGATAAGATGCTTGATGCAATTTCGATCTTTCTGAATCTATTAAGACTTGTTTTGTGGACTAACATATGATCCGTCCTGGAGGATGTCTATGCATACTTGAGAAGAATGTGTATTCTAATGCTGTTGAATGAAACATTCTGTATATGTCTGCTAGGTCTGTTTGATCTGGAGTAATGTTCAAATTTGTCATTTCTTCCTTGATAGATTATTCTGTCTGGGTAACCTATCATTGTTGAGGGTCAATAGTGAAGTCCCCTACTATTATTGTATTGCTGTTTATATTTTTTTCAGTTCTGTTAGTAGTTGTTTTATATATTTGGGTGTTCCAATGTTGAGTACATAAATATTTACAATTGCCCTACCTTCTTGATGAATTGACGTGAAAGGGAATGCTTTTAGGTTAGCATATTAAGTGTGACTTTGTTCCATGCATAGAAGAATGGGGCATTTAATTTTTGTCTGATTATAATAGTACACATACAACAAAATGTGAATGAATATACAATTACATGTTCAACAGACTGGAGCCCATACATTCCCTGGGCTTGGATGTAAACATTTGGTATTGGGGCTGGGCATCTTGTCCACTGATATTTTGGGTCTGGCCCTGGAGATCAAGCCACTGAGCTGATTGTCAGAGTCTCAGGCCATGGCTACTTGAGCAAGTAGAAAACACGCAGCTGGTGCCTGAGTTTTCAATACCCATGTCCCCTGGGAGAGTCCTGTTTGATCATGTGCATCTAAGCACACAACCTTGGTTACCCAGGAAACCAAGGCCAAGTGGATCTGGATGCTTTTTCTATGGCCCTTGTATTTAGCAGCTGAGATGTTGCCAGAGCAGCTCAGCTGTGAGCATCTTGAAGATGAAGGATTCATGCAGATTCCTTCACAAATGTGTGTGATGAGTGTGATTGGAGCAATTTGAGGTGACAAACCCACTGAACACTGGAGTAAATTGCAATGACTCTGAAAGTCTTAGGTTTCATATACAAAATGAAGTGAACACTCATTCATTCAAAGACATATGAAGTGCCTACTATGTGGCAGGCAGCATGCTGATAAAATAGTAGGTGAGACAGACGAGGTCCCTGATCATGACTTTACATTCTTTTGGGAAAGACAGATGTTAATTAGTCTAACAAACAAACAAGACAAGCTCAGTTGTTAATAAGGGCTATAAAGAAAATAAAATGTGGAAAAAGGTGCCTGGCATGTGTTTGTAAGGATGGTAGAGAAGCCACTTTATAAAGGAAAGGCAGGAAAAACTTCTCTGAGATAACACTGGATCAAGATGTCAGTGCCACAAAGAAGCCAGCCAAATGAACATCTACAGGGAGAGCCTTTCAGCCAGAGGGAATGTGTAAGACCTCGAGGCAGCAGTGAGGTCCCTCAAAGTGTTGGAGGCCTCTGCCCCTTTAAACTGATGCCCCTGCACCTGAGGCCAGGTAAGGCATTGGAATAGGGAGGAACTGGAATGTTAGGAGAGTGTGGAGGAAAGATCCTTGGACCACTGGGAAAAACTACTAGATCCTTGTGGTTTGTCTGGTCTCTGTTAGCTAGGTGGCCTTGAGCATGTCACTCTTGTTGGGCATTCACTTTCCCCACCTAGACCTCAGTTTCCCCAATCCCCAACTAGAAATTAGGGTGTTGAAATACTTCAGTGGTTTCCTTTTGCATTTCCAGCTATTGAGCTTTCTATTCAAAGAAAAATTTTTTTCATTTCCTTTTTTTTTTTTAGACCTGGTCTCCCTCTGTCACCCAGGCTGGAGTGCAGTGGCACAATCTCTGTTTACTGCCACCTCCGACTCCTGGGTTTAAGCAATTCTCGTGCCTCAGCCTCCTGAGTAACTGGGATTACAAGCATGCGCCATCACACCCAGCTATTTTTTTTATTTTTTACAAAATACAAAAATGTATTAGTAGAGACGGGGTTTCGCCATGTTGGCCATGCTGGTCTGGAAGTCCTGACCTCAAGTGATCTGCCCGCCTCTGCCCCCAGAGTGCTGGGATTACAGGCATGAATGGACATGCCTGACCCCAAGGGAAATTCTGTCTGATGGCTAATATATAAAACAGCGAGGATACGGAGCACAGTTAAATCCTGGATGAGATGATGCTTAAAGACCCTTCCTCCATCAGCCTGGAATTTCAGAATTCCAAAGATCCAGGCCTCTTTGCTGAACTCTCAGATTCAAGAGTGACCCTGCTGGTTTCTTCAATGTCTTCATGTCAAACTGTGACCCCTAAAGCTTGCCCCATGGAGGTCCTGGCTGTCTTGCCTATATGCTGGCTTAGTGTCTGGGGAGTGTAAGGTCTGCTAAGTCAGGGCAAAAGGGCTCCTCTCAACTCTGAAGCATCACAGAGCACAGGCCCAGAAGAGAACTTGGTTGAGGGCAGGGGAGTGTTGCCTCTTCTAAGACCAGAGTCATATGGTCTCCACAGCACAGCAACACAGATGGGCAAGACCTCAGCCTGGAACCATTTACTCCTGTATTAAGTCATGGAATATGACAGTGTGGTGCAAGAACGTGCCCTTCCCTGGACCGTGTGGAGGGTGCACATGGCAGGTGAATATTCTTTATCCCTTCTACAGTGGAAGCGGAGCTGAGACCTCTTCGAGCTGTGGAGCTGCCACCCTCCCACCACCACCACTTCCTGTTCTCTGACTTTGCTGGTGTCAGCCAAGGAGAATGCAGCCACAGGTTGCAGGGAAGTGGGGACTGGTTCTGCTGCATCAGCAGCTTGGCTTTGTGAAGCACCCAGGAGAAACCTTCCCATCACTGCCCTGGGGCCCACATGCTCCTAGGGGAGTGATGAAGAGCCCATTAAAGGCTTAAACGTGAAATATCGTGTAGCTACATTTTGAATTGGTTTCTCTGAGCATAGGGGGATCAATCTGATTATGTAAATAATGCATAAATCCCAAATGTGCAAGGTAAACTTTCATCAGCCTCAGCAACTCAGGTTGAGCTTTAGGCTTGAGATGTGAAGAGAAAGCTGATTTCTTTGACTAAACACATTTAGTTATTTTTTTTTTAATTGCAGTTGAGGGAGGTAGAGTGACATGGTGCAAGCTAAGGAGAGCACTGGTGTCTGGAGCTCTGCATCCTACTCCTGGCTTATCCCTTTGTGATCTTATATAAGCCCTTCACTTTTCCAGGCTTCCACTTTCCTTATCTGATTCAGAAGGGCCACCAAGCCCCAGTTTTCCTACCTCCTCAGGATGAAATACAATGAGACAATGGAGGTGGAGCAAAAGCCACTCAGGGTGCAATAGCACCCTGCCAAGTGTGTGTTACCAGTCTGCAGGAGGATGATTGCAGAAAGTAAGAGTAAGTGTTTAGAAACTTCGATAGCAATTTAATATTGTGGTGACATCCAAGCGTGTGATCCAGGGACATGCTTCATTCAATAGATCATGAGGCAGTTTGGGTATTGCCAAATTCACAGGATACATCATACCTGGCCTGAGCTGCATGGCAGTGGTCCATGATGGGTGAGAAATAAAACCAACAAAACAACAACAACAGAAACTTGTTCTCCTTCACAAATACTTTGAGAAACACTGATGAAGATTCCTGCTTTCAGAAGTCCCCAAACATTGGGAATCGAGTGAGGTGTGTTGTGATGTAGCTGATAAAGGAAAAGAAATGACAGAGGGGAGTGCTGGTCCTGGCCGTGCTGCTTCCTTGCTGTGTGACCTTGGGAACGTCACTCTCCTCTCTAGGCCCATTCATGATCTCCTTTTGAGGGTTTCTCTTTTTACCAAAGATGTCAGTATAAGATCAAGGAGAACAGAATTCCTGTTAAATGGAAGGGAATCCCAAATTGGCTGATGAATTAGGTGTGGGATTGGGAGATGTGGTTGATTGCAAAAATAGCCTCCATCCCTCATTACTCCCCATATCCATGTCCTTTGCAATATGACTTTATCTAGCTCGTTCCATCAAGAGGTGTATTTTTTTTTAGAAGTCTCCTGCTGTCACCCAGGCTATAGTATAGAGGCATAGTCATAGCTCACTGCAGCCTCAAATTTTTGGGCTCAAACAATCCTTCCACCTCAGCCTCCTGAGGAGCTGGGACTACAGGCACGTGCTACGACACCCAGCTAATCTATTTTTATTTTTGTATAGACAGAGTCCTGTTTTGTTGCCCAGGCTGGTTTTGAACTCCTGACCTTGAGTGATCCTCCTGCCATGGCCTCCCAAATTGCTGGGATTGCAAGTGTGAACCACTATGCCCAGTCTAAGAGATGGAATCAATTCCTCTTTCCCTTGAATACAGAATAGCCCATGACGGTGCCACAGAAGTGATGGTGTGCCAATTCTGAGCCTAGGCCCCAGAAGCTTTCTCTTGCTATCGTAGATTCCTGCCCAGCTATCCTATGAACAAGCAATGAGCTGCCCCACTTGAGGCCAGCCCAGATCAACCAGCCCACAGACAACTTGGCAGTTAACTGTAGATTCACTAGTGAGCTCAGCTGGGACCAAAGAATCACTCAGCGTAGTCTAGTCCAAATTGCTGACCCATAGAATCATACAGTAAATAAATGCTATTGTTTAAGCCATTAGGTTCTGGGATGTTTTGTTATGCAGCAGGAGCAAATTAATCCAGGGATAAAATACAAAGCTGGTTGTACTAGGTGTATTGGTTGAGTGGTTGGGCACCAGGCAAAATGATGGCAGAGTCAGTTTGATTTGATCATCCTTCCAGCTCTTCTGCACCCCTCCCTCCAAACTAACCCCAAATTTGCTCCTGCCTTCCTGATCCCATGCAGGGAGTTATGCTCTTGCATGACTCCCACCACCACAGGTCAATGCCTCATCAGCATCCTAAACAATGGAACTACTTGAGAAACTGAGGAAAGCAAAGACTTTGTCCCTCAGGGAAAATGCACAACTCTACATTTATGTATGCTTTGTGTACAATTTTAAGACTCTGGGATCCAGTTGTGAACTCCTTTGCCCAGGTTGAGTGTTCTAGGTACAGAACTCATAGTCTCTTTCCAACTCCTCTTGAATCTCTCTTCTCATGCTCCCCTGTTGAAACTTCCCAGTCCTCCACCTTACCTCCTAAGGGACTTGTAACCTTATCAATTAATTCACATGAGGCAATGTTAGAACAATAATTCATTAAAATGTAGAACCCTTGGAAATGATTTCAAAACACCCTCATCCATAGTATCCCAGTTAATCCTTTCGACAGCTCTGTAAAGGATGTGGGCATGACCCATCCTCTTTATTTTTCCAGTGAGGAGAATGAGCCTTAGTCCAAGGATGTCATTGTCTGAGATCACTCAATCAGTAATGGAAAGCATCAGGATTCCTAGTGTCCTTAGCTTTTCAGAGACATTGCATGTTGATGGTAGCAAGTACAGATGGGGAAGGTGTATGCTGTGTGAGGAGCATCTGTAAGGCCTCTGTGGCTGTATGGAGAGCAGAAAAAGAGTGGTAGGAGCTGACATCAAGTTAGAATGTCTAACAAATGTAGGATTTTCCCTTTGGAAGCCTACACACCTTGAGTATGAGCAGGGGAGGCTGTCTGTAATATATTCAATTTACCCTCGCTTTGGAAAATTCCATCATTAATTGCATCTGTCTATATATATCCTCCCCTTCTTCCTCTTCTGAAAAAAGAAGCAATCTCAAGAGTCTTTAACACAGTCCAAACTTAGAATGATTTACACTTCAACTTAAACATGCCAGTCTATACCTTTCACAGCAAAGCACAACTTGTTGAATTTTATTTTTAAAACAAGCAAGTCTGACTTTGAGACTTCATGTCCTTTGAGCCAGTTTAAGAAACATTGCACCTACTGTGTGCAATGTCCTCTCCCAGGACCTGAGATTGGTGAGCATGAAAGAGAATTCAAAGTTGAATTGAATGTTTCAAATCTTCATGACATATGAGGGGAAATAAGAAGCATCTCACTCACCTTGTAGACTTTTTCAACCTTCAGGGATGGATTTGGTGTTCTATTCTTCCATGCCTGTTCCTACTCCAGAAGGAAACATTCTGTCATTTGGATCTGTTCTCCATTGCCATAGGACTGGAAAATATATCAGTGGGAACCCACAGGATATTATTATTTGGCTATTAGTATTTCTTTTCTTCTTTTGTTTTGGATCTTTCCCATTCAGCTGTGAGCTCCCTGAGGGCAGGCACATGTCTAATTACTCTTCTGTGCCATTCCCCAATTTTAGTTTCCCAAAATCCACACAACACCACAGCTAGTTAAGAGATGATTGATTGAGCCAGAAAACCACAAAACCCACAGAACATGCTACATGTCCAAAAAGAGGTGCAAACAAGGGCCTTTAAAAGTGTATCTATGGGAGAATCTAGTTATAGTACATGACTATTGTTCTTCTGAAGGGCATGAATGACCAATCCATTAACAGAAATGACTAATCTTAATCACTTAATCTTAAGCATTTAATACAGAGCTAGAAATGTAGAAACTACTTGAAGCAGTTGAGCTCTTGTTAGTGCTCATGTTGCTACTGTTATATTAACATTACACTTTCAAATAGGAACATTTCTAAGGAAAAAGACTTCGAAGCCTTTACACACACCCTACCCAATTTATGTGGTTCAGGCTGCTGCCCCAACCTGTTCCCTCACTTAAACAGAGAATTTCCTTTTCTTTCTTAATCCAGGGAAAATGGACTGCAGAATATCCTTGCTCTAAAATTATCTTTGACTGGCCCTGCAGCCCTGGGATTCAGTGAGTATATCTCTCTGTAGGATTCAAGGTAATGGAGCACACATCTGCACGGTTACCATGGCTCCATGGGCTCGTTTGGCTTGCTGCGAGAGCATTTGCAACCTTAGACTCCTTGTTGTATTTAAAAATTATTCTATTATCCACTCAGGAACTGGAGAAGAGGGCATGGATGGACATAAAGAGTCTCTGTGAATGGAAATGAACTGACTAGAGACACTGATCCAAGGCCAACACACACAGCTCACTTGGTGCACACCAACTCTAATCTTACAGGTTACTAATTTCTTATGGGCTACCCAATCGATACTTGGGTCTGTTTCAAGGGAGGGCCAAGGTTGAGGTTAATTTCTTGTAGAAATGGATGAATGGTGTCTTGGTTAATAAATGTTTGATTGAAAGTAACATAAACCAACTCGTGTCAGCTTAAACAGAAAAAGGAATTTGCTGGAAGGAGAGTGGGGCCTCTCGTGGAATCACAGAAAGACAGCAAAATCACATCTCTAGAAAAGGCTGGAGCAGGACATCTTTGAGTACTGTTATTTTAGGCTACCCAACATTGATTCCTCTTTTTAACACCATTCCAAACTTCCTTTTGAAAAAGTATGATTTCCCTTTCGAACACAGCCTGGTGGAATTATAAAAAGAGGCCCTGGTTAAGAAAAAGCCATATCACACAGAAGAGTCCAATTGGCTGCTTAATCCCGAAAGTTGAACCCTAATCAGAAATTTAAGAGACTCAAAACAGTTGGGATTTATCTCTTTTGGCTGTAGTGCCTGGAACAGCTTGTTCTTACCATGAAACTATTCCCAAAGTTACCACTTATTAAAGGGTCACCTGGGTTCTGTGTCTTATCAAGTTTTTTAGCTTTTCCAACAATTATATGAGATACCTATATTATCATAAATACCCATTGCAATAAACAACCAAAGTCAGTCTCTTCTGCTGGCAACAAAGGAACCCTGATCAATACATAGGCCACCCCTCTAGAAAGTTTCCACTGACTTGAGTCTGCTTACCACCTTTATTCTATATCTCACAATCAGAATGTTCCAGGAGAGAGAATTTGGCACATTTGTCATCCACTTGATCCAAATATCTGTACCTCAGGGGGGCGAGGTCATATAATTAGGAACATACCTGCCAGATGCTAATCCCTGGCAGGGGTAGGGTGGGCAGTTCTCAGAGAAGAGGATGGGTCTAGCAGACTGGACCAACACCTTTTACAAGGACAATGGACACAGAGAGAAAAGCTCTGCTGACCAAGCTGCACGTTATGTTTTGCAGAAGCAAACCTCTTACTGGGAACCAGGTGTGAGCAAGTAACATCAGAAGCCAGAAATTGATGAGATCTAAAGAAGGACAGTTGATCACAAACCCCACATATTCTTATGACAATAAAACTACATTTATTCCAGGCGAACTATTACAAAGAACTTAGCTAAAAACTGGATATAATGATGTGAATAAACTTTTTATTGAATTTACAATCCATTTTTCAATACATTTGCAAACCAGTGGAGGAACTTACACTCTATTGGGTACGATTAACTCATTATCAAATGTTATTACTAAACTCCTACGAAGAGTGCACTATTAAATTGAAAAGAGAATTCCATGAAATCAAGATGTTTACAATCTTCTTAGGACCACATAATTAAAAAATGACATAATTAATCTTGGAGAATTAAAAACTATTTAATCTAATATTATGGTTCGATAGATAATTACATCCTTTAGCAACCTCTTTTTAGAACTTATTGGGTTCCCCTAAAATGGCCTTTCCTCTTCTGAGTCTTCCCCATGTGGTTTTCTATTTAGTGTGCTTCTAAATCACCTTTCATCGAATTTCTATCTATCCTCCGTTTCTCATTCATGACTAATCATTTCATAAAGTTTTCTCTTACTTCTCAGTTTGAAATAGTACTTTTCTCATACATTCACACCACTCTGCTCATGCTTTGCTTATAGGTGTTTATGTATTCTACATTATATGGCATTAGTATGTAGATCTCGCTTATCTCTACCCCTTTATTAAGGGCTACCTGGGAACAACATCTGCTTTGTTCATCTATCTATTCTCAACAGTATTTGGCAGAGTTTGCAATAACAAATAGATGTGCATTAAGTGATTATTGAATCGAACTCTGCATTTTGAGTGACAATCGAGGCTTGGATTAAAGCAGACCAGACACTCTAGTTTGAGCTGTAGTTTTCAGTGGAAAGCACATCTATATGCTGTTTATCAATAGTAGCTCTAGCCTGTGAGAGTCTAGTGCATAAACATTTGTCAGATAAAAGACATGATTTTTCAGTATTAGATTTCATAACTTTGGTGTCTTTGTCCCTAAAGCTATGTTTCTTTCCCACTCTCATCTGCCAATCCAGTCCTGTAATAACAGATATGAATTATCTATATACTCTATTTGGTGTAATTCTCTACTTCACTTAGACTAAAACAGTCACTGGTTATTTTCTTCCAGTGGCACTTATTTTTTCCATCATTGATTAGGTCATTAGAGGAAGGAGTCTTGCAAAAATTCAAAATCCCAAATATGTTTGCCTTCTTTGGTCTGTTTTACCCAAATATTTGTTCTCACTGTCTAACAAACAAACTTTCCCTGTATGCTTGACGTATACACACTTCTTTAAGAAGCTGAGCCTCTGATGCCTTTGAAATCAAAGGCCATAGAATAAGCTAATCGTAAGTAGAAAAAACATTTTTCCTTGAAAGAAATGTCCTGGGCATCCATTTTCAGCTTGGTTGGACTGCAATTTCCAACTTCTCCTGTTTTGTCAGCAAAACACAGACAATATGCAAATATACAATCTTGAGGTCATTTTTGACTCTTCTCACTTTTTCCAAACGATGCTAAGTCAACTTGAGCTCACATGATGGGCTGGTGGCTATAGGTTGTCAATATCATAGGAACCCAAAATCCCTGTACTCCTAGTATTCATGGTTAGAAACCAGTGCTTCTTTCCTTTTTGTGCATGACCTGCATGGTAACATGTATAAAATCTTTAAAATCAACATTTCTCAGTTAAAAATCTCTGTGTTTAGAAAATGAATGAAGAAACTGATGTTACCTTTTGCCTAGTCCTGTGCATTGTGGGGGAGATGAAGGAGATG